>NC_080090.1:56822346-57136596 GCF_950005125.1 Chionomys nivalis
AGGAAAACAAACAAACCCAGACTTAACCCAAGCATAGGAGTGACAGCTGTAACGAAGGGTTAGACTCTAGATTTCTGGGACTGAAGAGGTACTAGAAGCATCCTAGGGTATTAGAGAAGGGCAAAGTAGGAGCCCAGGATGCCGTCTCTGCAAACCCTAGTAGGGCGCCCTCAGAGTGTCAGGAGAAGCCAGTGTGAAACTCTGCCCCCACCTAGCAGTCAAGAGAAATAATGCCTCCTAAGGCGCCCAGTGAGAACTTGGACTCTGACCCCTGCCTGGCAGTCACCAGTCTATGCCCCACCTCCCTGTCTCTGACAGAGAAGCACCAGAAAATGCCCAACTAAAACAAGCCAAGAGTAGGCATCAGCAAGATTGAACACAAACAATAGAAGGAAATCGTTAAAGGAGCCGGTGCTTGGAGAAGATTAAAAACAATTGACAAAACCTCAACAGGGCTGACCCCAAAGTAAAAGAAGAGAGAAATTTTGATATCAGAGATGAAGTAGGCCATGTCGCTACAGTCCCTACAGTTGTTGGGAGGACATCTGGGGACAACTGGTACTACAGATTCTACACACGTGACCCACAATGCAGAGGAAAGGGGCCAGTTCATGTTTTAAGAGCCTCAGAAAGAATCACAACTCACCCTATAAAACAGACAACTCAAATAGCCTTCAAACTACTAGAGAAAGAAATTGAATTTAAAAATTTTACATTTCCCACAGAGGAATTTTCAGGTCCAGGTGGGTTTGTGGGTGATTTCTGCCAAATGAAGGAATTAGCAACGATTTTAAAATTCTCTTCCCAAGCACTGAAGGGAATGCTCTTTGATTTATTTTACAAATCGTCCACTACTGTATTAAAGTTAGAAACAGCAGAAAACAATCAAACTGCACACTGAAGTGCCTCATAAATACAGGTGTGAATACCCTTAAGGTATGATGTCGACTGCTGTCTGTGTTTTCTCTCCCACTACTGATTTTTTAGCACCATAATTTAAGATTTTTAGTGATCTTAATCTAAACTACATTATAAATGTGTCCCTATTAGAAATAGCTGAGATAGCAAAGGAAAAGTAGCCTATGGTTAATGGTTTATATAAAATACCAACAGAAACAGATTAAAAGTGGTTGGTCTAACGATGGCTGACAGGCTCTCTACATTTGGATATTTTTGTCTGCGGAGGAGGCTGGGGACAAGGGACTGATCTAGGAATCTTGGCTAGGCTCACGGACGACCAGGCAGGAGGACATTGGTCCTCAGGCATGTCCCCGAGAGCAGCTTGAGAATCACGCGGCTTCAGAGCATCTTCAGGTAGTCATGCTCACTGTAAACTAAGGCGTGTTAGATAAGGAACAAAGTAAAATACGACCATGAAATCAGAACTCTTGGAGGGCAGTTTCTAGATAGGCTCTGTGTTGCTCAGTGGTAGACACTGTTCATGCCACCTGATAATCTACTTTGTAGGGTGCTTGCTTAAATGAGCTTTTCCTCTCAAGTTTTGTGGAGATTTGAAGTTTTAGTAGCTCCATGTGTCCTTTTAATTTGTAATATAAAGGCTTATATTGCCATTTTTTACTTCCCAGGACCCTTAGAAAACCATTCACATTTCAATCATCCTGATGTACTGGTAAAGGATACTGCTACGGAAGCCCCAGAGTGAGTCTTAAGATTTAGCCAGAAAACACGTGCACAAACCATGATGTTCTTTGTGCTGTTCCCCCTGAAGATCTGCCAGTTGGTTTGGTCAGAACTGTACGCCACGTGGAATTCGGTGATAAAGCAAGACTTTAGGTAGTGTTTCGCACCCTGGGTTTGTATCCCTGTGAGTACAACTTCCTTCTGCATGTCCACCTGCAGTACAGACAAATCGGTAAACAGCAACATCCTCGTTAGTGAGTCACAGCTTGCCATAGCTCATGTGTAATCAGCTTTCTTTAGCTTTGGACAATGCCCAAGGTCTTAGTGAGCTCAGTAAAAATGGTGAAGCCAGGGTATGGTCCACAGTCGAACAAAGCACACCTGAACTTGAGTGTCAGCCGAGGCGCTGGCTGGGCGAGCTTTACTTTGGGAAAGTGGTTGTCACCTTCGTCTGAGTTTTTCTTTCTTAGGCTGAAAATCACTAGACCCACCTCCCCGAGCTGATAGGAGGAAGTGAAGAGCTGAGAACAGTACCTGCCACCCCTTACCGCTTTCTCCTTTAACACTACTGTAAGAACCTGCTGCCCCACCGCCATTTTTGTCACAAGAGCGGTCAATATCATCAGGTTAGTAAGACATACCTGGATCCAAGACTTAAAGGCAAAGTCTAAAGCAGATTTCTCTAAACTCCAAGCATTATACGAGCCACCATTGTTCAATCGTGCTAGTTTGGGCTCCCAATAACCTAAATTCATAAACAGGAAAAAAATGGAATTGTGAATTTATTTGTTTTTCGAGGGAAGGTCTTGTTATATAGCCTAGGCTAGACTCAAGCTCACAGTCTTTCTGCCTCAGCCAGGTACTATCATGTCTAGCTTGAAGTGTTGTTTATTTCTTTTTTTTTAATAGAAAATTACCAGTTTCTCAAGTAAGTTTGGTCCAGCGGAGAAGCAGATCCTCAAAGGATCTGCGCTGTAGGTAGGAGACCAGGCAGGTGGCATGGGCATAGGCTGCCTAGCCAGTCCTGAGTGATGAAACCTTGGCTTTAGGCCATGTTTAGTCAGCTGTAAGCCGTCATCCACCCTTCCTTGTGCATAGGTCATGTTTGTGTTTTCTCAGCCATGTTGATATGGCTACTGCTGAATATACCTACTGAACAAGAAGATTTGGGAGGAATCCGTGGGATCTCATGATGTTCTTCGTGGTGGCCTCTAGATCTCAGAAAGGGATTTGAGGCAGAATGAATAAATCTAAGAGACTGGATGAATGGCTAGCTTAAGTATTGGAACTGCCTTTCCTGAATAAGAAAACCCAGTAAATCTGGCTGGAGGTTATGTGCGAGGGCCAATCTAGGCAAGATAAATGGAGTTTGGGAAATGATCACAATGTCGTAAGACTAAGCTATTTACTTCCTGCCAAATCCCTGCAGAGCTGTGGGTTGCCCAGCAATGCTGGGTTCTTGGTGTTTCCTAGAGAAGACCCTTTGGGGAATAGACATGCTGGGTGTATGAATATGATTTTAGCTCCTGCTATATTTCTTTCTCTACCAGAGAAGAGCCACAAATGGAGCTGTTTCATCAAAGCTGTGGCAGACACAAACCCAGAGAGAGGAACTGGCTCATGGTCAGGTTGTCGTGCCTGGCTTCATGAGCTGGATTCTACACAGTGGAGGCATCTCCAGTCACAGGTTATGATGTTGCTACTTACTCAGATGTCCTGAGGCCTTGATCTGTGAATCAGATATGACACCCGTGCTCAGTCCCATTGGCATCTTACACTCTGTGAAAAAAAACACAAAAATCAATAATTTTTTTAGAAAAAAAATATATATAATAAGTAAAACCTCCATGGCTAGAGATTGTTTTCACTTATCTTTCACGATAGTGACATTAATATGCCTGACTAGAAAGTGATAAACACTCAGCAAGACTATAATGTTTATTAAAATAGTGAATACCACATGAGAAATTAATTGGAGTCTTAAAAATATTTTTAAGCTGATTTCTATCTGGCTCAATTTTTAAAACAAAGTCTTGACATTAAGCACTATTATTCCTAAGACTGCAGGGCGCTCTTGGCCTGGGGATTACAAGGGAGGAACTACCAGCTAGTGGGCACCTGGATGAGAGCGCAGTGCTTGGTTGTCAACAGGTGATTGAGAAGACTTGATACCGAATGGATAGATGATCTGCGAGTTCCTGAAGAATCCTGGTTTCTCTTTCGACTCTACTCTAGGAGCTTAAAAATTTTCTTACATATATTTTCCCATGGGTCAAAATTCCTGCGGAAGTAAGCTTTCTATTGGTTTCCCCAGTCATGAAGTACTTGACACGTTTGTTTGTTTACAGATAAACTGTCATGTTTTAGTGGCCAGGGGAAGCCTCTTTCGTCATTGCCACAGCAGAATGATGAGAATCAGATAACTGGGCATTGGAAGCCTTCTATTATTAGGCGCCTCCTCATCAGCAAATATCACGTGGGCGATACCTTTGTCTATGATGAGAAAGGGTGTTTGCATGCCCGCTATCTGGTTCTCTCCAATCTCTGTGTCCAGCAGCCACCAGCCAGGCTTTGAGGCCTTCATTTCAAGAGTTTTAAATGAACCTAAAATAGAGAGTGAAAGAGAAAATTATAAGCTTAGTGATCGTCAGATTAATATTGTGATGGAGCGCTCTAAAAATCTTAAAGTCACAAGAAGCTGCAGGGGAGAATTTTAAAGTGATTCTTCTCTCTTGAGCCCAGATAAAAATTAATTCTGTGTAAGCTACGACACCAGCATCCACAAATTACCAAAACTAAGGGTAGAGGAGCTACTCAGTCAGGAAAACAGCTTGCCTGGAATTCTCAAAGCTCTGAACTTGACCAAGAACCCTGTAAACTGGGCACCCCAGTGCATGCCTCTAACCAAAGGGCTCAGAAGGAGAAGGTAGGGGAATCAGGAGTTCAAGGCCATCTGTCGCTGCATGGGGATACCTGAGACTATTTCAAGCAAACAAACCATCAAGCAGATAAACAACACAAGAGAAATTACCAAAAATAAATCACCCAGACATAAAAACCCTGCCAGCCCTCCTTAAAAAGTTTTCAGTCGTCTAAACTCACTGTTAGGAACTGACCCATACACAATTCGAATACACAGGTTCACGTTTCAAAGTGACCTTGATTGACTTATCACTCGGCATTATAGCTATAGAATGTGTTTCCCTTTTCAATATGTAAGGAATAAAAATATCCTTTCCTTATGGTTTCAAATTCTCTTGAAAGCGTACATACATGAATAAAAATGTACAAAAATTGTTTCAGAAAATTGGAAAGAAAGCCTAAAACTTATGTTAATTTGTACTGACACATAATGTCCGCTCTCTTCCACTTGATCCTATATTTGAGTTGTATTTACTACAATTTCTGACCATGTCCCAGATTTTGAGTAAAAATTAACAGCTAATGGCTATTCGTCTCAAACTCGGTGAATCACATCTCTCATGTTCCTTCTGACATCTGTTATTTTGGTTTGAAAATGCATGTGGATGCTCAACCTTCACTTCTCAGGCCACGCTGCAGGTTTATGCAGTGAACCACTCGCTTGCTGACACTTGGTGAAAAGATGGGGTGAATTTGGCCTGGTCCATCCTGTCTCTGAAGTTAAACAAAGGAGCAAAGGAGCTTTTTTTTTTTTTTTTTTGTAGAATTCTTAGGGAGTGGTATTTAGAACCAAACAAGAAGACATTTCTCCCTCTGTTTAGTAAAATAGACCCGTCTGGACTTCCGTGTCTGTATATGAGAATAATTCACTCAATGGCTTTCACACCCGACCCCTGTGAAGTTAGTTCTTCAGACAGTATGTATGGGGAGGGCATCTGCTTGGAAGAGATCCAGAATCCCGGGTCTTCTCCCCTGCGGTCTATACCTTTCCAGAGCCTCTGAGAGTGAAAATCTCAGTCCGTGTGCATCTTAACCTGAGTCCTGGGTTCTTCAGTGGCATCTCGCCCTCTAACCCCGCCCACTAACAGATTTCTCTTCAAAGAACTCAGAGACACACCAAAAATCTTCCCTGATGGTTCCCGTTTGTTTAGATCTACGTTAATCATCGTGTTCTCACATGAACAACTCCAAATGCCTCTGTTGTTAGCTTTTACAATCATACAAAGGATCTTGTTCTCCAGAGTCATGAATCTGTTCAAGATTACAATCCCCAGAATTGCTTACTCAGAAAGGTTAGGCTGAAGGTTTCAGAAGTGGAGTTCAAGGCCCCTGAAGAGCACAGTTTGTGTTCCTAATCAGCCTCCCAACAGCAACAGGATCTTCTTTGTGCCTTGGTGGCTTATTTGACATGTATTGAGATATGATTCTCATGAAACACAGATGCCCAGGAGAAATTGCGTGAGAAACTCTGTGACGACCCGAAGGTCGCAAATCTGTCTTATGTGGTGTCTACACACAGCTCAGGAGATCCAGATGTCCACAGCTGTGCTCTCCTGGTCTAACCTGCAGCTCCCTGCATCTGATGGTTCAGTCCTCTGGTATAGCCTGCTGTTTCCTGCTTCTGATAGCTCTGTTCTCTCCTCGTCTAACCTGCGGTGTCCTGCTTCTGATGGCTCTGCCCTTTCTAGTCTAACGAGCACTGTTTGTGCTGGATGTAGAGAGACAAAACTTTGCCTTGGCATCTAAAGCAGACTCTTCCCTTAAACAGTAGATGTACAAGGAGACAAAGACAGAAAGTTACAGGTGCCCTGTCCTGCTATTTCTTAGCAGGGACCTCTCCCATGGCCCAGATCTTTACCAGGTAGAAGGGGCCAGACTCCTAACTGGTGCTGTTTGGTGGTGCTGTTATCCAGCAGGGTCTGGCCATGAAAATGAACCACGTGAATGTCTTGGGAGCCGCCCATGTTCAGCAGGTGGAGCCTCACCCACTCTTGCTCGTACATTATCAGGCCAGGCAGATTGTAGATCATCCCATTAATGGCTAAAAGGAAAGAGAGAGAGCTGTAATCAATCAAACACTTGTATGCACAAGGAGGAGTCGGGTACGCCATCCACTCCGCTCCCTTCTTCCTCATTACTGGGCATTCTTAGACCTACCCAGGTGTAGAAAGAGCCCTTGGTGGTTTCATAGAACCGATGCGAGGCTGAATGAAGACTTTTGAATTTTTAGGCTACTTCTCAAACATCTACAGAAGTGTGGGTTGGCTCTATTTTGGAATGGTTTTTCTTTCTCCCACAGATTTTGTCCCTCTCCTGCTTAAGGCTTTGCCCATTTGCCTTTCACGTTGATCGTATAAATGTCCCCTTGATGCAGAAAGATGAAAGGGGCAGATAATGCTAGCCCCTAGGGTGAGAGTCAGTTAACAGTAGCAGTGTGTCACCTTTCCTTGGTGTGGCTCCTCAGCTCACCTCTCAGGACTGAGTCTAAGATCGCCACGCTGTATCTACCTTCCCTTTAGTGAAATCGGTGGATTTTTTGTTTTAGGTGAGGTCTTGGTATATACCCCAGGCCAGCCTGGAACTCTCTCTCTTTAGCTCAAGGTGATCCTGAACTCAAGGTCTTCTTGTCTTATCCTTGGGCACAATACCATACCACTGTGTGTGTGTGTGTGTGTCTGTATGTGTCTGTGTGTTTAAAGCTCCTAATAAACTTAACCACCTTAAAAACATAACACACATACACATGCATGCACGTGCACGCACACACACACACACACACACAAATTAATGAAAAAGTTTGGTGCTATCACTTAACTGGAACAGAAGCAGGGTAAGGAGACTTCAAGGGATTGCTGTAGGATTTCAGAAACCAATCAAAGAAACTTTTGGAGGGGGAGGGATTGCAATTATTCTGGCACTTGTCGAATCATTTCGAGTACAGGAACGCCTGCCTACATACTTGAGCACCAGCTGTCACCCCCGTGCTCCAGTTTCTGTTCAAGAATTTGATGTCATAAGCGTGAAGGGCAGTGGGAGTGGTCACTACGTCAGCATCGTTCAGGGGATGCACTAGGATATGGGAGAGAGGAGTTTCAACAGAGATGCTCAGTGGACATTCGGTAGATGAGGAAGGATGAGAGGACTTGTTCATTCATTCACTATTTCATTTGTATTCTGAGCATGTGCTACGAAAGCCAGGCACTGAGCTAGAACCTGGAGGACTCCAGAGGTCTGCTTGTCACATACCCCGATAAATACTACACATTGGGATCACTAAATGTCCAAGAATTGGGAATGTGTTTAGGACTGAAGCTATAATAAACATAGCTGGCTTTTGGGGGAAACCAGAAAGCATTTTCTGGAGGATGCTCCTCAAGCAAAGGGCATAATCAAGAGACAGCCCATCTTATTCTTCAGCCTGTGGGGTCTTACTAGGCTGAGGGGATTCCTAAAGGGGATACTTCCTGCTCATTCAAGCAGCTTCAGGGCTGAAAGGCCTAGAGATGGAAGAGGGAATGGAAGGGAAGGGCAGAAAAGGGCAGGGGAGGGAAGGGAAGGAAAGAAAAGGAAAGGGGAGGGGAGGGGAGGAAAGGGAAAGAGAAGAAAGGGAGGGGAAGGAGGGATCTCTGTTTGCAATCTGTCCAACAGCTGTCTGAATCAACTGTACTCTAACAGAAGTTTTTTATATTTGAATTTAAAAAAAAAATCTTTAAAGGTTTTTATGAAAAGCAGATTCCACTAGTAGTTGGTGGCTTCTAGAACAAGTGTAAATCATTGTTTCTGCTTGTGTCTCAAAGTATTTACAGGTGACATTATTGAACGTCTAGAAGTAAGGCCATGTACTTAAGAAGTGTGCCTTGAGCACATCAGTGATAGAGGAAGAATGAATCTACCGAGCCTGGGTGGCTGGCTAGAGGTGCCATCTAATAGCATGCTATGAAAATATTTTGACATATATTGTTCATTTATTTGCTATTTATTCTTTCAGACAAGGTCTCTGTGTGTAGTTCAGCCCTCCTATCCCAGCCTTCAGTGCTGTGATTTCAGGCCTGTGCGCCTTTCTCCTCCCTCAGTATTCTGACAGACTCGATACCAAAAGCACAAGTTCTCACTAATCGGAGACTCCAGAACAATGGCCTTCATTTTCAAACTTCCAAAACAGGCCTGAGTTGTCTCTGATTTATTTTTAAATTTATTTTCACTTTGTGTGTCACATGTGTATGTGTGTGCACATGTGCTCGGGTGTGCACATGTAAGCGCGCGTGCGCACACACACACACACACACACACACCTATGGTATGAATGCAGAAGTCAGAGGACACCTTGTGGGAATCTGTTCTTTTCAAATCATGCAGGTTTGGGAGATGGCCCTTGGGTTTGTAAGCAAGCCCTCTTACTTTCTGAACCGTCTTACCACTCATGAGTCTTTATTTTCTTCTGATTTCTAACTGTTGTTGTTTTGGCTGGGCACTAAACTCTTCATCCTGCCTTTTTCTAAGCCTGTTTTTTTAATTAATTTGCCATTTTACAGGCCACGTTCCTCAAGAGACTTCTGAATAGAGACAGTTTCCTCCATATCATCTCCTAAGGGCAGGCTGTCTTGCCTGTATCCTGTTGCCTGGATGCTTAGCTTCCTAGTTCCTTAAATTCTCATGCCACCTGGTACAGATGTTGCCTACAGAGGCCAAGAGATGGAGCTGATATAGCCACTCTGATTTCAGAAAAGGCACAGGGATGATCATTTCTTAGTCTAAATACTAATTGTTTTAGACTGCAAGAAACAGGGTCATTAGTATCTTAAAGAGTAGGGTGATACCGTGCCCATGCCTATGTATGTTGCCGTCTGGAGGACAGTGCCCATTTTCTTGGTTAGTTTTATGTTGTCTGGCAGCAGCCAGTGTATGCTGTCCAGCAGTCTCTCTGTGCTCTTTAGCAGGGTTTCCTATGGGCCAGATCCTCTCTCTAGGATGCTGAAGAGCCAGGATTCCTTGATGCTGGCTCCTCAAGAACACCCTAAGGTCTAATCTTTTGAAGACCTAAAGGCAGGAATCATTGTGACCTTGTGAGGTTTAATCAGGACAGATGAAAGTCAGAGGAAAAATACCGTAAAACTTGTGGGAATTTTTCACTTCTGGAGAATCGATTCTCCATGACCTTTTGGACTTTTCATAGTACCAACTCTTCTTTTCATCAAAGGCCATGAAGAGCAAGACAAATTCCCTCCTGTCCACAGGCAGATTGCTCTCCTCGTGAAGTGTTCCTTTCCGGCAGATCAGGAGGGGGCCAATCAAACCCGAGTGGATGTCTTTCTCCTGGAGGACAAGACAAGCAAAGTGCAAACGCTCGTCGTTCATTGGAATATTCTTATTTTCTCTCCTGACAAGTACAGTTCTTACACAAAAAGAAATCTCGTCTAAGAGGCTCCAAACTTGAAGACCAGTAATGAATAAGTCTGGGTTGTTATCCTTTATCTGAATAATAACATTAAAAATCGGCAACCAAATGGACACCATTTATTGAGCGTCCATACTTTATTAAAGGTTTTGCCTGTAGTATCTTATTTAATCCTGACAACAATCCCAACGGCAAGTGGAAATATTCATTGAACGCATGTCTACTAACCTCCCCACACCCCCTTCCTTCTACCACTCTCTGTTTTGGTTTTGGGAACGGAATTGATTTCCATCCCCAGCCTCTTTCTAATTCTTTCAAAGACAAGTTCTCACTAAATGGTTCAGCCCATCCTTGAATACACTCCGAGCCAATCCCCTAAACCCCTAAACTACTTGTCCAGGGACAAAGGGAATCACAGGAAACTGTCTAGAAACCTTGGTCTAATAAAGACAGGTATTTGCTCTGTCTTTGAGGGCAAATCTGAAGCCAAGCTGTCCTTTGACAGGTGGAGAGTTGGGAGAGGGCTTTGGGCTTTGCTGGCTGTGAACCTGGGCGGAGTCCTCAGCCATCTGTGTTTGGGAGTCTCACTGTACAAAGGTCTCTCTCTCTCTAACGGTCAAGGACAAAGAAGACAGTGAGAATCCAGTGGGTCTGCATGGACGCTGGTTTCTTTCTGCCTTTCCTGGGTGCCTAAGGCCAGCCAAGAAGACAGGAGGTGGGCACAGCTTGTCCTGATCAACACAGTTGCTAGTTTGACCAGAGAAACTAATTGTTCCTACCTTCCTGAATGTGCTTGGATTATTCCTTCGGGAACACCGCAGCGTCCTCCCTCTGTCCTTGTTTAACTTAGAACAGAACTGACTTCTTATCGTATTGTTCTTTATTAGCAAAGGCTACACATTAAGTAACAAACTGAATCTCCTCATGGCCTAAGTGGAGCAGCAAAAACATTTCCTAAGTTGATGAAAATGATTGACCAGGTCTCTTCCTCAAGAGGGCACCAGATCTCATTACAGACGGTTGTGAGCCACCATGTGGTTGTGGGGAATTGAACTCGGACCTTTGGAAGAGCAAGCAGTGCTGTTAACTGCTGAGGCCCCGACTTAAGACTAAACTACTTTAAATTGCAAACTAGCATGGTTCTCTGGGAGCACACTCAGATTTATGTATCCCCTGGACATCCATTGAATGAACACTTGTCTGTGCCATGTCTAATGAACTGTGTGGAGTATCTCTGGTTATGGCAGCCACACCGTGAATGGCAGCTCTACCACATGTCCCAGGAAAAGCATGGGAGCCTTTTTTTTTCCAGACCAGGCTGGCCTCACAGAGATCTGACTGCCTCTCCCTCCCAAGTGCCAGGATCAAAGGTGTGCGCCACCATCACCCAGTCTGTAGGAGATGCTTAAAAACAACAACAACAACAACAGAAATTGTGGCTTTATGATGAGGGTAGAGATCAGAATTCAAAACCTACCACATTCACTGCAGAGTAGTAGGTCCAAGCCCGGCAGGCAGAGCCAGCGTTCTCTGGCCCGGAGCGCTCGATGGCATGCCACACATACGTATAACTGCTGTTGGGCTGGACAGCATTGTCTTCCTGAAACCATTCAGGAGAGTCATCTTCATAAGTCTTTCCCTCAGAGGACTTTTCGTAGAAAAGTCCATGGGCATGAAGAGAGTATGGTCTGGATGCTAAATTTTTAAAGCGAACCTAGAAGAAGAAGAAGAAGAAGAAGAAGAAGAAGAAGAAGAAGAAGAAGAAGAAGAAGAAGAAGAAGAAGAAGAAGAAGAAGAAGAAGAAGAAGAAGAAGAAGAAGAAGAAAGAGTGACCCACAAATGTCTTAACGTACCAAACCAAAACTTGTCAGCACTAAAGGCTGTGACTGGCAGTCATGATATCAGAGCTAAGGTGTACTGGGCGCTTATAACTGCAAATGAATTTTTGCATATTACTTGATTTAACGCAAGACCCAAAGAGAGGGAGTCAGGCAACCACTGATGATATCATGGGCTAAAAGAAGTGTTTCCTCTGTTATCAGAGCAAGAGAGCCAACTAACACAGACTTCATTGCCTTCCATGACTGATTAATTGGTTTTGCTGTGTCGGAGTTCAAGGCCAGGACCTTGCAGATGCCAGACTAAGTAGTTACTCTTTACCCATGGAGCCATCTCCCCACCCCTGTGTGTCTTTTGAAAAGGAACAAATGGTTATTGACAAATTGGCAGATACCCTCACAGGTCAAAGGTTATATTTTTGGACATAGATATGGGGCAGTTTTTCTTGCGTTTTGTCTGCTTATTGTTGTTATTGTTTTGTTTTTGTTTGACATGTGAGAGCTTAGGAAGGATGGGGAGATAAACTCTGTTATAAAAGCAAGTTGTTGTCTGTGAAGTGGATACAGGGTTTTAAAAGCAATCAATGACCAAGACTGGTAAAATGCTTAAGAAACTGGCTTACTCTTTTAGAGCAGAGAGACATCTTCATTTTCCAGTTTCCTTTCATTTGGTCTCATATTGTCTCTTAAGAAAATGCTGGGATATATTTATAAATTACTACAGTTGCTGTCACCACTTCTGCCATGGAACACAGCTGAGTCATTTTCTACGTTAGGTCAACACAGCCTGGCTTCAGCTAGAAATGCCAGTGCTGCCTCTTCCAGATTAAACAATTTTCAGGGTTAAAACGTCTTAGATATTTTTTAATCTCAAAAATTGCCAAATAATCAAGCAGACTTTGGGGGTGGGGAATGGCAGTTATTCATCAGTTCTGAGAAACAAATTAGCTTTGGTGCTTGTGGCGAATCCCTGGAGACTCAGTGGGCTCGAGGATGGCTTACTTGGATCACGTCACCCACTTCAGCTCTGATAACAGGACCCAGAATCCCAAGATGCTCCTCGTATTCCGCCCGAGGATCACGTCTGGTGAAAGTACTGTCCAGGTATTTTCTGAAAACAACTTTCTTGTATGTGGTGTCCTTTGGAGTGGCATCAGAGTCTTCACTGTCCATTTCACTGAAGTGACAGCAATAGCATTCATTAAAAAAAAAAAGAAGAAGAAGAAGAAATTAAGTACTGTTGGGGAAATCTGGGAGAGATGACTCAGCAGTTAGGAGCTCTGGTTGCTCTTGCAGAGGACCTATGTTTGATTCCCAGCACCCACTGTGGGCAGCTCACAACCACTTGTAACCCCAGTTCTAGAGATATTCTGGCCTTTAAGGATGCCACGCACATACACAGTTCATAATACATTCAGGCACTCATACCTACACATAAAATAAAAATAAACAATTGAAAGGAATTAGGAAATAATCTGTTTGGTAACTAGCCTAGAATATTTAATAACCACTTCGTGTATAAGTTAATGAATATATATATAAATGAAAACCCTATGTATGTTTTAGTTTCCAGCTCAAATATTATTTCTTAGATAATACTTCCTAGGATCTCTTGGACTAGGTCAAGTATAATTTCATTTATTTATTTAGTATATTAATATATCAGTATAATAAATATATGTATGGTATTATTATAGTCTACACAGTAGATTTCTATAGTAGTCCTATAGTATCTCTTTTTTTGTTTGTTTTTGTGTTTCGAGACAGGGTTTCTCTGTAGTTTTCTCTGGAACTAGCTCTTGTAGACCAGGCTGGCCTTGAACTCACAGAGATCCTCCTGTCTCTGCCTCCTGAGTGCTGGGATTAAAGACGTGCGCCACCACCGCCCGGCTTGTCCTATAGTATTTCTACAGGATGTATAACAAATTATGTGAGACCTGAGAGATCTATTAATATCTTGGTCTGCCACTAAGGAGTAAGTCTTATGAGGCCAAGTATTCTGCTCAGCCTGCTCATGATATGTTCTCCAATTCTGTTTTTTTCTTTTCTTTCCTTCCTTCCTTCCTTCCTTCCTTCCTTTTTCCTTCCTTCCTTTCTTTCCTTTTTTGTTTCTTTATCAAGGTAGTGTTTCTCTGTAGCTTTGAAGCCTGACCTGGAACTAGCTCTTGTAGACCAGGCTCGCCTCAAACTCACAGAGATCTGCCTGCCTCTGCCTCCCAAGTGCTGGGATTAAAGGCGTGTGCCACCACCATTGCCCAGCTGCGTTCTCCAATTCTTAGCATGTTATTTGGCATAGAGTATGCACACAGTAGGCACTTAATATGCTTTTGTCAAGCACATAAATTAATAAACAAATATAATGATATAGTAACAGACAACATCATTCAATGGGTTAGACCGGAGTTGGGACTTCCAGATGATGGTCAGTTGAGTTAGAAGGCCACCCTCATGAAAGGGATCAGATAGACGCATGTCTTTTACCCTGAGTGGCTGTTCTTGGCTTTGATTTTGCTAAAGCATATTATTTATAAGCTTTTAGACACGGGTCTGAGCAAAGATTTTCATGATAAGACTCTCAAAATCAGGTAACAAAACACAAATGGACAGATGGAATTCCATTCATGCAATATCAGACTAAGGTGACATGTGGCAGAGGAAACAGTCAAGAGAATTAAGAAACAACTTATGTGATTGGAAAACACATGTTGTATCAGATATATAGACATGTATCTGATAAGGAGTCAATATCTAAACGTATACGAGGAACTTAATTACTAGCAAAAATATTGATTAATAGCAGGCAAAGAATGCAATATACATTATTATTAATAATTAATTAATAAACAGAATAATATGCTAACATAAATTTTTATATATAATATATTTAAATTTTTGATATATTATCAAAAGAAGACTTAGAAATTCCCGACAAGTACATAAAATGCTACTGTTAATGATCAAAAATGAAAATAAAAATCCCAAGGATATCACTTTTAATCGGTTAAAATAGTGATTATAGGAACAGGAGATAAGTGTTAACAAGCACGTGGAGAAAAAGAAGCCTTTAAAATAGAAAAAAAGTGAATCTAAATGATAAAACATTATTAAAAATAGGACAGAGGTTGCTCAAAAAATCAACAACAGAGTTCCAACATACATTGCAGTCTCATTTCTCTCTCTTG
This sequence comes from Chionomys nivalis, assembly GCF_950005125.1. NCBI lineage: Eukaryota > Metazoa > Chordata > Mammalia > Rodentia > Cricetidae > Chionomys > Chionomys nivalis. The sequence continues at coordinate 56,837,325 of NC_080090.1, forward strand.
CCCTTTCTTTGAATGGGGTTTCACTGTGTGGCACTAGCTAGCCTAGCAGTTACTACATTATATAATCCACGCTGGTCTTGACCTCCCAGAGATCTGCCCGCTTTTGTCTCCCAAGTGCAGGGATTAAAATGTGTCACCATGCCTGGCTGGAAATCTCATTTTGGGCCACAGAATTGAAGGTGAAATTTGTACATTAAAGAAACAGCTGCATGCTGGGCGGTGGTGGCGCACGCCTTTAATCCCAGCACTTGGGAGGCAGAGGCAGGCGGATCTCTGTGAGTTCGAGACCAGCCTGGTCTACAAGAGCTAGCTCCAGGACAGGCTTTAAAACCACAGAGAAACCCTGTCTCCAAAAACCAAAAACCAAAAAAAAAAAAAAGAAAAGAAAAGAAAAAGAAACAGCTGCATTATTACAGGATTATTTATAACAGCCAAATGTATAATCAACCTAAGAGTCTATTAATGGATGCATGAATAAAGAAAATTACACACACACACACACACACACACACACACAGGAACACAAGATAGCCTCTATAAAGAAGAAAAAATTGTCATGTTACTAAATGAAAAGAGCCAAGCACAGAAAGACAAAAACTCACAGAAGTAGAGTGGTTACCAGGGACTTGGAGGGAAGCAGACTGGGAAGGTGTTGGTCAAAGGATACAAAATTTCATTCAGAGAGCAAATGTACCTTCAGGAGACCTACTATACAGCATGGCAACTATAACCAGTCATTGTGTAGTACAGCCTTGAAAACTGGCGAGAGTAAGCTCTAAGAGCTCTCTAACAGAAGATAAGTGTATGGTGCATGTGTTTATTAGCTTGCGATACTTCCACAGGTATTGAAATCCCTCATATTTGGCAGCATCAATATTCATCAACAGCAAAAACAACAACAAAACTTGTGAATGCCATGTGAAATCTTACGGAGCAATAGAAGGAATGGTTAGATTGTTTAATAATGAGGATGTATCTCTGAAGAATTCTGTTTAGTGGTTTAAAAAAAAAAGCCAATCCCCTAAGATCACATGTAGCAGGACACAGTGGTCATGAAATGACAAAATGGCAGATACAGAGATCTGACTAGTGACCACAAGGCTAAGGTGGAGTACGGGTGGGAGGGAAGTAGATGGGCGGTATGAGGCATGTGTGTGTGTGTGTGTGTGTGTGTGTGTGTGTGTATGTGTGTGTGTGTGTAGATGGCAATGTTCTCTCTCATGACAGCAGCAAGGTCCATACACTTTTTTGTAGTATAGTATACTTTCCTAAGAGACTACCACTGGAGTGACCCAGTAAAGTATATAAGGAATATTGTGTAATTTCTCACAAGAGTGTGTGATTCCACAATTATCTCAAAATAAAAAGCTTAATAAAAATATAAATCCAACACATTAGTTCCCACAGATCTTATCAACTAAGTGAGAGACCAAAAGACATCAAATTCTCTTACAGATTCAAATCTCTCAAGTCAATGGAAATAAGCCCCAAACTCATCCTTCAAACACCTAATAGCTATAATATCGCCAAAGCCATCAACGGAGAAACTTATTCTGCCTTCCCTTTTGTCTTTCTTTCTTGCTGGCCCCATCTATCCACACACGGAACACATGAGCAGGCAAAACAACTCTGCCAGCTCTAAGAGCCAGCTTCAGGCCTGAGAGGCAAGAGTTTGGAGGAACTGCCTTCCACTCTTTCTACTCTGTGTAAAGACTGCAACCCTGTCTCATCTTAGAGATATTCAGATAACTAGTTTATTCGCATGTAGTGATGGGCAGTTCATTTAAGTGAGAAACCACAGGGGACAGCATCTTAAAGAAGCATTCTAAAGAAAATGTTAGCCACTGTATGAACGGTCTGAGGTGAATCATTCTCAATGCACATCGTGTTTGTGTACTATAATCACACTTTTATGATATGAGTGTGGCAGCCTTGATTAACCACTACAAGCTGCTTATTGCATACAGTCACCAGATCTATCCCGACAAATCTGTAGTTCTTGCCCTGTTCTTCTGTTTTCAGCCCAGAACAGGGTGGCTTTCCATCCCTCAGTGACACTGAATTGAAAAGAATATTAAAAATAAAAGAGTAAGTGGATCTCTTAGAAACTGTTGTTAACAAGTAGATGCAAACAGAGATTTCTACATTAAAGCCTGGATTGGAAGCCAACCTCACTTGATCTGTTTTGGTCGGCAGATAGCTATGCATAGGGAAAGGTATGTATTAGGACAAGGAAAGGGGACAGGAGCATGTGTGGTAAGTGGCTATGAGAAAGGAAGGGAGACTGATTTAACCACAGCATACCATAGACTTCCTCAGTACTGGTTCTTATTTGCCTGAGTGTCATCTAAAGTGTAGAGAGCACTAATATTGGAAATGACAAAGGAAATATTACAGGCCCAGTTGACATAGGAGACTTAGACAATAGAAAGCACAGTTTGTTCAAAATCACCTCCCAGGAAGTGCTGTAGGTGATTTTCATGGCAGTGGCAGGAAAAATGAGAATATAAAGAGAGAAAACTAGCCAAACCTTTGAGAAAATTTTGAATAATCCCAGGATATTTCTTCAGCAGCAATAAAATAGTATTGCTTGTTTCCACGATGGCCACGGAGGTACCATGCTGCAATGGTATCTGGATTTCTGGAGGAGTTGGTATCTATCCTGGTGTCTGTTTTGTAGGGATCATTATAGCTTACATAATAATCTTCAGTATAATCATCATCAATGCTTTCTAGTTCCTCATTTGAAATGATTTCAACATCATCTCCATCGACTCTACTGAGACCTACTACAACAAGAGGATTCAGTTCCGTTGACTTGGAAGTGTTATTGAGTTGGGGCGATGGTGAAGAAGATGGTGTGTGAATGAGATCTGGATGGAGAAGAGTCTGGTTCAGTTCTGGAAGGGGTAAAGACTGACCAGAATCTGTAGGGTCAGATGCTCGACCAGGATCCTCAGAGGCTGTTTTGTGCCTGTGGTTAAGAGTGGGGCTTGTCTGGATGAGGTCTGGAGAGAGGGTCACTTGACTGAGGTCTGGGGATAGGATGATTTCGTCAAAATCTGGAGAGAGGGTCAAGAGGCTGAGGTCTGGGGAGAGGGTCACCTGACTGAGGTCTGAAGACTGGGGCATCTGGTCCAAATCCTGGGAAAGGACTAGCTCATCAAATTCTGGAGGGAGAGGCAAGAGGCTAAGATCGTGGGGGGAGGCTTTCTGGTTGTCATCTGGAGAAAAGGGCACCTGACCCAGGTCTGGGGAGGAAGGCATCTGGTAGTCATCAGGATAAAGGGGCACCTGACCTAGGTCTGGGGAGGAGGTCTTCTGGTTCTCATCTGGAGAAAGGGGCACCTGACCTAGGTCTGGGGAGGAGGTCTTCTGGTTCTCATCTGGAGAAAGGGGTACCTGACCGAGGTCTGGGAAGGAGGTCTTCTGGTTCTCATCTGGAGAAAGGGTCATCTGGCCCAGGTCTGGAGAAATAATTGTCTGATCTAATTCTGGAGAGATGGTAAAGAGACTTGGGTCTGAGGAGGGACTTGCTTGGCCATCTTCTGAAGACAGAGACTTTTGACTTTGGTCTGGAAAGAAAGATGTTTGACCAATGTCTTCAGGGTAGGATTCATGACTTAGGTCATAATCAAACCCCTGGCTGGGCTCTGGAGGAGAGGATCTGTGACTCAGGTCTGTGGTGGAGTGTGTTTGATCAGGATCCTGGGTAGGAAATATTGGAGATTGTTCCTCTGGGGGCAATGACAGATACACATCTAAAGCAGAGTTCATCTGTTGCAAGCCATGTGGGGGGGCCTGATGATGGTCAGGAAGTGACCTGTCAACACTCGTTGAAGGGGAGGTCTGATTCAGGTCTATGGGAAGAGCTGTTTCATTGGACTTGTGGGCTAACAGTGAGTGATTAAGTCTCTGGTCTAAAAATGTGGGCTGGGCATCTCCTCTTAGTGGGTGAAAGCCTCTTGGAGATAGAAGACTATGGATTGCCATCTTCTTACCCTTCTTCTTTCGTGTCTTGATGAACTGTCCGTTATTAAAGTCTCTGTTCCCTTTCTCCTGTGTTACTTGTGGAGATTTACGTCTAATTCCAGAAAACATTGGGAGGTCACGTGGCTTTCCTGTTGTTTTTGTAGTGGAGGTGCTATTGTCCCAAGCCCCTGAGATGTTCTGATTCTGAGGGCCATTCTGCAGCTTATCAACAGCTGTGTCTTCACCATTTGCTGGTATTATTTCATAACTACTTTTTTCAGAAGCCAAATACCATTCCCTATCCAAAAATTTGGATGTGTTCGTTTGTTTTAAGAGGAACAAATCAGTAGGAATTTCCTCGCTGGACCTCACTCTGGCATTAGTATTCTTTGGGTTTGAATGCCTCCTAGTTTTTTGGACTGGTACTTTCATCTGGGGGAACCTATACTTCATCAGGTGGGATCTTCCTAGCTTGGCTTTTTTATGCTTAGCATGTCCTTGGCTCCCTGATCCTTTTGCACCAAGGGGAAGTAGGTGAACCACTGTGATGTCTGATTGTGAATCTTCCACATCATGCTCATAATACGAGCTGGAATGGTGTTCTGTGGGAGAGTTGAGAACTGAGTTCTCACCCAAGCCAGTGAGGTCCTCCAGGAGCGTACCAGTCATGGTGGCTCCTGAGCCAGGAAGGGTTTGTTGAGATTCTTTGAGGTTGTTACTGGCAATCCCACTAAGGTTTCCTGGAGAAGATTTTGAGTCATTTACTTTGTCTGTGCTTGGAAATATGGACTCCGAGCTGTTCTCTAGAGCGAGAGCAGTAAGATTGAACTCATCTTCCTCCTGATTCCATGATGAGTTTCTGAATGATCTAATTCCTAGTGACGAAGCCAATAGATACTGGTAATCCTCATCTTCACTCTCGATGCCAAGCTCGTATTCTAAAGAGTCATGAATTTTCCGAGTTGTCACGGAAACAGATGTAGGTACAAAAGGTTCATAAATCTCATACGAGTCTTCATCATCATCATTCCGAATACATTTAACATCCCTGAATCTCAGTCTTAGGTTTTTGTGTCTTGGATTGGAATTCATGGTAGTTAACATCCACGTTCCTTCATAGGAGAGACAGAGAAGGGAAGGTTGAAAGCTCAGGAAAAGTTATAAAAACACCAGGATCTGCTGGGGGAAACAATTTCTAGTGAATTTTAACCAGAGGACCCATGTGTGAGCTATGGACCATGCTAGACTATGAATGGTGAGTTACGGAGCTACATTGACATAGAGAGAAAAGCCAAGAATAGGGTGTTTAGGAATTTTTTAAAATGTAGCTTGACATTGCTTTGGTATCTATTTACAGGGTCATTGTACTTTTAGGGTAGGGTATTTAACAGAAATTAACTTTAAACTATTGGTCTATGGAGATTAAGAAGAAAAAGAGACTTTCGGTTTGGATTGTTCAAGAATTGTTGCTTTAGAATACACCAAGAAAAGGGGAAATCAGTGATAAAACGGACCTCAAAAGTCATCACCGTGTGCTTACTTGTACATTTTGACTGAGGCTTGGAATTTGAGAGATGACGGTGAGGTTGTTTTCCCACAAAGAAAGGCTATTTAGGTATTTTTAGGAAATAATGTATGTGTCATTTTGGCAGGGAATTACTGAGACACTAAGGATGACCTGAGGCAGCACCTGGGCACTTGGAGGAGCTTACAAGTAGGAGCCGAAACAACTCTGGACAGTGCTCTCAGGCTCTTCAGAGGGAGACTTCAGGCTTAGTGAGGGCAAGTAACATTGAGCAGGATTTGAACTTGGGTCTTACACAACAATGTTGTCTCTGAGGCAGCCTCCAGGGCTCATCTAATGGTTGCTCACCTGAAGGTGGGGTGGTCTCTGATAAGAAATTGAAAAGTGGGGCTGGGGAGACAGTTCAGTTACCACAAAGACCTGAGTTTGATTCTCAGCATCCATGTAGAAAAAAAAAAAAGTCAGGGCTAGTAGCCCAGTTTGTAATTCCATCTCTGGGGAAGTGGATATAGGTGGGTCTTTGGGGTCCACTGGACAGTTACGATGGCCTATTTGGCAAATTCCATGCCACTGTTTCATACAAAGGTCTATAACACTTGAGGACTGACACCAAAGGCTGCTTTCGTGGCTAATCCCTTTCTGTTGCTTCTTCACAGTTGCATCTCTTTTTCTGCCATCGTATGTCTTTGCTGACTGGTTATTTCAGAGATGTGCAAATGGAATTGGCATGAAACTGCTTCTATTTAAGCCATTATTTTCCCAACTATAAACCATGAGCAGCAGGGTAAGGCAAGCGCACAAGGGTCCTGGAGACACACCAGGAGTTATGGTCATTTGGATAGCTCAGTAGACCTTTTTCCACCTGAGAGCAGATCAGTTTTCCCTCTAAATACCTAGACTCTTACTCACCAACATTATCCATCGTGACGGTCACGGATTCACCGCTCATAGGGAACAGGGTCAGTGTGTCCTCGTGCTTCTTCCCGTGGATGAATGAGTGCCCGGTGAAGTGGACGGTCAAAATGTCATCATAAATTCCCACACTGCAGAAGTGCCACTGGACAGTGTCATCAAAGCAGAATCCTAGAGTGGATATGCTCTCAGGCACGTAGCCGTTGAGAGCTGAAAGAGTAAAACCTGTCAACACGAGGGCCCGTAATCACAGCCCAGACAAATGCCCCTATACTCATGTGGCTGCATTAAGGCAGCGGTTATTGAAGGTAAGTGTTGAGGGCTAGTGTGTGAGCAGGTCACAGTCAGCTTCCCAAAACATGGCTGATGCTCCTGACTTAGTTGAGGGGGAAAAATCAGGATAAAGATAAAGCCTCTCACGCACATTGATTTAGTATGCATCCATCAAGCGACTATAAAATGTTACTTTATGCTCTGCTGTACTTGATTTAGATTGTCCAAGATGAGCCTACCAGGAAGACAAGTCTATATAGAAGAACTTTATCTTCTTGGGCATCATACTAGTGAGTAAGAATGAATGTCACAAAACAAGGAGCTTACTGAGCACATTTGTTGTTGAGAACTGTTATCTGTAACCTAAGGTTGACCGACAGTTAGTCTAATAGTTTCCATTCAAGCACTGAGTTCATGTATTTTAATTATCTTTAAAGGAACACCACTTTGGGCAACATCTTTATTTACATATGTACTGCACATGGTAATCCAATTAAGATATGATTTATTGGAGGGCACAACTAGTACACCCAGATCACTACTGTGACCACACTCCTAGTACGTGTGGTGTTTGGTACTAAAAACAAATATAAGTGAATATGTACCAAATATATGCTGAGTTGCTGAAAGTGTGTGTTATTAGTTTCTACATCATTGCAGATGCTTTTTTAAATGTGCTAATACTATGGGCACTGGCTGCAAGAGGCTGTGAGCAGGTATATTCCATTGACATGTGCTTTAAGATCAAATACACACTGTACTGTGAAGACAGTCATAAGGCATATCCCATTTATTTTAAAATTATTTTTAAAATATTATTACTTTTAAAAATTATATATCTTTACTTCATGAGAGCCTATCTCAAAACAACAAAAAAAGATAGTATCTGGAATATGCTGAGCTAAGAAAAGATTATTCTAATGAATTCCACTCATTTCTCTTTACTTTTCAATTTACCAGGAAATATCATGTAAATGACTTACCTGTAATTTTGGGGGGCAGCACTGGTCTAGAGTTATAGGTTTAAAGCTATCCACAGACTCTGAGCTATAGGTCTACGGCTATCACAGACCTGAGCTCTAGGTTTAGAACTATCACAGACCCAAGCTCTAGGTCTCGAGTTATCACAGAACCTGAGCTGTAGGTCTAGAACTATCACAGACCCTGAGCTGTAGGTCTAGAGCTATCACAGAACCTGAGCTGTAGGTCTAGAGCTATCACACACCCTGAGCTATAGGTCTAGAGCTATCACAGACCCTGAGCTATAGGTCTAGAGCTATCACACACCCTGAGCTGTAGGTCTAGAGCTATCACAGACCCTGAGCTATAGGTCTAGAGCTATCACAGACCCTGAGCTATAGGTCTAGAGCTATCACAGACCCGAGCCACAGGTCTAGAACTATCACAGAACCTGAGCTCTAGGTCTAGAGTTATCACAGAGCTTTTAATGGAAGGAAATTATGTGAAGTCAGCTTAATGTGGCACCTGTCAGTCCTGAAACTACATGAACAGTCTCTGGGAAGCCACCTGCATAGAGGTGGTTATTCATTAGAAAAGGTGATGGAGGTAGCTTTTTATTTTGAGGAATGGTGTGTGTGTGTGTGTGTATGTGCATGGGTGTGTGCATGTGTACATGTTTGTATTCATGGGTGTGTGTGTGCATGGGTTTGTGTGCATGAGGGCGTGCGTGCGTGCACGTGTGTGTGTGTAGGGGACTCTGGTTGTTGGGAGGAAATTGCTTGCAGATGCCACAGTGAACTCATCTCAGACTTCTCATGACAATGGACTTTGAAAACATAGCAAATATCAAGTTCAGGGAGCTTTCCCTCTGCTCTGAATTCCTCTCCACATAATTTCTCTTCAGACTTCTGCATCCACCGCCTTCTCACGACACTGGGCTCCCAGGCTCACCTTGCTTGACTCTGATTGGAGAATGCAGCTTTCTCTAAAAGACATCTTATCTCTGTCCTGGCATCAACTAGAGGGTCTTTGCCACGCACATTTCTAAAATCCTTAGGTACCACTGACCAAGGTCCTTGTGCCTTTCTTCCCAGCCTTCATCGTTGCCTAGCGCATGCACACTTTAACACACATACACCACATCACATTCACATACTACACATACACATACATATGCACCACACACACATACATACATACCACACCACACAAACACATATACATACCGCACATACACATCACACAAACACATACCACACATACATACACACACAAACACACATCACACATACATACACACACCATGCCATACACATACATACACTGTACACACATACATACACCACAGACACACATGCACACCACACAAACACACATACCACACATCACATACACATACCACACATACACACACCACAAACACATATATACATACAAACCATACCATACAAACACTTATACACACCACACAAACACATACCACACATACATACACAGACTCACAAACATACACCACACATACACACCACACACACAAACATACACACATACCACGCCACACACACATGGCACACACCTTTAATCCCAGCACCCAGGAGGCAGAGGCAGGCGGATCTCTGTGAGTTCGAGACCAGCCTGGTCTACAAGCGCTAGTTCCAGGACAGGCTTCAAAGCTACAGAGAAACCCTGTTTCAGAAAACAAATAAACAAACAAACAAACCCCACACAAAATTTGGAAGCATGAGGCCACTCTGACTTAAAGGAATACTAGACTTTGAACCTTGTCTTAAAAGAAAAAAAGCTTTGGTTGCTTTGTTGTCAGGCATCCCATTACCAAGTCTTCAGACCCTGAGTGAGGAGAGGAGGGGTTGCTTTTGAGAGAGGATTAAGCCATCATATTTTTGCCTTTGGGTAAAGACATGCTGCAACCACTAGAGTAAAAAAGACAGATGGAAACGGGGGCTCCGACTTACTGCTCATGATATTTGATTCATAAAACTTGGGGTCGTCACGTTTCACCTCTTCAGGATTTTCACAAAACTTGTTGATGTTGTCCTCAATGTACCAGCTCTTGTTCTCATCAAACACAGCAAACACAGCCTGCTGCTCAATGTCTGCTGCCCTCTGGAGGTGAAAGGGCAGGGATTAAAGCTCCAGTTGGCTCCTACTTCCCCATTGCTTTGAGTCCAGAAAAGCCACATTTCAGGCACCTATGAGAGCCCAGGATGTGCCAAACACTTGTCAGAGATAGAGCTAATACGTGAAAGCAAACAGAAGGGGATCAGAGAACTCAGTCAAAAGTTCCTAGGGGAAAATGCTGCCTCCGTTCGGCACCTGCAAGTGTTTGTCTGTAGTGGAGAACTTTTCAGCACGAAAGACCGAGTGTGCTCCAGATGATGTAAAGGAGGAGCAGAAGGTTGCAACAGGAAAGCCTCATGCCCTTCCTTCCCGTGTCCTTTACGATATCAATAAATCAGGATCTTGCAAGTGTTCTGATTTTTCTAGGCATCCGCCTATTTTTCATGCCTTGAATAAGACCCCTTTCACAATTATTTAACCTAATGGGAATTTTAGGTGAATAATATAAGACTATTCATTTGCAATGAAGAGAAACTCAGGATGCTGGGGATGTAGTTCTGTTGGTAAAGTGTTTGCTTAGCACGCAGAAAGCCCTGGGTTCTCCCAAGTACCACATATGCCTGGTATGGCGGCATATGTCTCCAGTCCCAGAGGCGTGGAAGTTCAAAGTTATTCTGGTTACACAACCAGTTTGAGGCCTGCTTGAGCGACAAGAGAAACCTCTCTCAAAACCAAAACAAACAACAACAAACCAACAAACAGGGGGAAGGCTGGAGAGATTGTTCAGCAATTAAGAGTGCTGGCTGAGGACCTGGGTTTAATTCCCATTATCCACATGGCACCCTACAACCATCTGTAACTACAGGGGATTTAACTCCCTCTTCTGGCCTCTGTGGGCACCAGGTATACACACTGTATGAAGACATGCATGCAAGCAAAACACCCAAACACAAAAAACAAAAATAAAAATAAAAACTAAAATAAAAAAAAAAAGAAAAGACAATTTTTAAATGTTCAAGGCCATCCTAGCCCATATAGTGAATTTGAGGCCAAGTTGGGCCACATAAAGAAAACAAACTGTCTCAAAAGAAAACAAACTGAGAAATCTAGTCTCTTTGGTCACATTCTTTGCTGTAACTTAGTCTCACCAAAGAAAGACTTTTGACAGGCTCCAATTTCACCAAAACTATGGCTCCAGCTGGGCAGTGATGGTGCATGCCTTTAATCCTAGCACTAGGGAAGCAGAGGCAAGTGGATCTCTGCAAGTTTGAGGCCACCATGGTCTATACAGCCAGTTCCAGTACAGCCAGGGCTACACAGAGAAACCCTGTCTCAAAATCAAAGCAAAGCAAAGCAAAACAACAACAACCTAAACAAACAAAACTATGCCTCCAAATGTCCTTGTTCTGAGGGCTCTCTCCTGTCTCTGTTACCTGCCTCTGAAAACAACAAAGACTGGCACCAAGTTTTCACTGCGCTCCCATGCCACCCTGTGAACACATTTCAATGTGTGTGGGGGGGTGTTCTTACTTATTTGATCAGAGAGAAGAATTAAAAGAGCTTAACTGATCTATTGGGAGCTCACCAAGGCCAGCTGGACTGTGACTGAAAAAGCATGGGATAAAACCGGACTCTCTGAACATGGCGGACAATGAGAGCTGATGAGAGGCCAAGGACAATGGCACGGGGTTTCGATCCTACTTCATGTTCTGGCTTTGTGGGAGCCTAGACAGTTTGGATGTTCACCTTCCTAGACCTGGATGGAGTGGGGAGGACCTTGGACTTTCCACAGGGCAGGGAACCCTGACTGCTCTTGGGGCTGGAGAGGGAGGAGAAGAGGAGTGGGGGGAGGGGGAGAGGGGCGGGAGGAGGGGGAGGGAAATGGGAGGCGGGGAGGAGGCGGAAAATTTTTTTTTTCAATAAAATAATAAATAAATTTAAAAAAAAAAAGAAATTTTCCCTAGAGGAACAAAAAAAAAAAGAGAGAGAGAGAGAGCTTAACTGGCTTCTTCATCACACGGGCAACACCAACAGGCCTAGGGTTTGAAACTTGGTTAAAATCCAGCATCACGAGCAAGCTCCACCAATAGCAGAAACCAGGAGCAAAATCCAGTCCCAGGAGTCAATTCAGTCCCGGGTCACTGGTGGATCAGGATTGAGTCAGTGACCAGATCCAGAGTCTGATCTCCACCGAAACAGGTACAGGGGAGTAACTGCTGAGCGAGTGAGCCAGAGCCAGAAATTGCTAAGGGTCCAGACATGAATCTGAGACCTTCAAGGGAGTAGACCTAAGCCAGGACCCCTGGGATCTGGGTGTGAGTAAACCTGGGACCTCCGATGGAATAGGCAGAAACCAGAGATCTCTGTGGGGCCAGGTGTGAGTCTGGGACCTTAGAGGGAATAGGCCTGAGTCAGGATCTCTGTAGGTCCAGGACCTCTGTGGGTCCAGGCATTGGTCTGAGACATCAAAAGAAATAGGCAGGAACCTGGAACCTCTGCAGGACTGAGCCTGAGTCTGGGACCTCTGAGGGAGTAAGCCTGAGTCAGATCCTGCAGTTCCGGGTGCACTCAAGCCTGGGACATCCCAAGCAGCAGAATGGAGTCAGAAATCTTTGCAGGACCAACTCCAAGCCAGGGACTTCTGCAGGAGAATATCCAGACCAGAATTTACAGAAACATGGCAAAGCCAGAAGCCTAGGCCAAAGGGAGCAGAGCAAAGAACAGGAGCACTGAGCTATCTCCAGGAACACGGAGACACCAATGGGGTAACTAAAACTGTGGCACTGACTGTACCATGAAGAACAACCATCTGAGCTTTGGATTCACTAACACCTAGAAGGTTATTTAACAGAATCTCAGACAGCCCCAACCACACCTATTAGAGAAAAAGATGAGTAGAAAAGGTAAGAACACACACAACACCACAAGAGTAACACAACACCAGTAAAACCTAAAGAACCTACAACAGCAAGACCTGAACAATCAAATATGAATGGAGCATAAGAAAATGACCTAAAAAATAACTTCAAGGAATGTTTGAAACTCTAAAAGAGGAAATGAGAAATTCCCTTAAAGAAATGGAGGAAAAGACAAACAAAAATTGGAAGACACCAGCAAATCACTTAAAGAAAACCAAGAAGAAGAAATCAAACATATGAAAGAAACTATTCAGGACTTGAAAACTGAAATAGAGACAATAAAGAAAACACAAGCTGAGGGAATTATAGAAACAGAAATCATGAGAAAACGATCAGGAACCACAAACACAAGCATGAACAGCAGAATACAAGAGATGGAAGAGAGAATCTCAAGTGCTGAAGATACAATAGAGGAAATAGACTCATCAGTAAATCTAACAAATGCTTAACCCAAAATATACAAGAAATATGGGACACCATGAAAAAGCCAAATCTAAGAATAATAGATATAGAAGAAGGAGAAGAAATTCAACTCAAAAGCACAGAAAATATACTTAACAAATTCGTAGAAGAAAACTTTCCCAACCTAAAGAAAGATATGCCTATGGAGATACAGATGCCTGTGGAACATCAAATAGACTGGATCAAAAAATAAGTCCTCTTGCCATATAATAATCAAAACACTAAACATACAGAATAAAGAAAGAATATTAAGAGCTGCAAAGGAAAAGGCCAAGTAACATATAAAGGCCGACCTATCAGAATTTTAGAATTACACCTGACTTTTCATTGGACACAATGAAAGCCAGAAGTCAAGCTTTATGCAGACATTAAAAGACCATGGATGCCAGCCCAAAACTGCTATACCCAGCAAAACTGTCAATCACCATAGAATTCCATGACAAATCTAGATTTCACCAATACCTAGCCACAAATCCAGTCCTACACAAAATACTACAAGGAAAACTCCAACCCAAGGAAGTTGGCTACACCAACAAAAACACAAGCAATTGATGGTCTCATAGCAGCAAATCCTAAAGAAGGGAAAAATGCACAAATTAACATCACCAACAATGGAAACTAAATTAGCAGGAGATAGCAATCAGTGGTCATTAATATACCTTAATGTAAATGGACTCAACTCACCTATAAAAAGGTACAGGCTCACAGATTGGATATGAAAACAGGATCCATCCTTCTTCTGCATACAAGAAACACATCTTAACCTCAAAGACAGACATCATCTCAGAGTAAAGGGTTGGGAAAAATATACCAATCAAATGGACCTAAGAAACAAGTGGTGTAGCTATCCTAATATCTAGCAAAATAGACTTCAAGCTAAAATCAGTCAAAAGAGACAAAGAAAGTCACTTCATATTAGTCACAGGAAAAATCCATCAAGAGGAAATCTCAATACTTAACATCTATGCCCCAAATAGAAGGGCACCCTCAGATGTAAAAGAAAAACACTTCTAAAGCTTAAATCATGCATTAAACCCCACACACTAATAGTAGGAGACTTCAACACTCCCTTCTCACTACTGGACATGTCAGTAAGACAAAAAATGAACAGAGAAATAAAAGAACTAACAGATGTTATAACTCAAATAGACTTAACAGACATCTATAGACTATTCCATCCAAACAGAAAAGAATATACCTTCTTCTCAGCACCTCAGGAACCTTCTCAAAAACTGACCACATACTCAGTAACAAAGCAAACCTCAACAAATATAAAAAAAAGATGGAATAACCCAATGTACCTATCAGATCACCATGGTTTAAAACTAGAAGTCAACAGCAATACTAATTCCATAAAGCCCACAAACACATGGAAATTAAACAATGCTCACCTGAATCATGAATGGGTCAAGGAAGAAATAAAGGGAGAAATCAAAGACTTCCTAAAATTCAATGAAAATGACCACACAGCATACCCAAATTTATGAGACACAATGAAAGCAGTGTTAAGAGGAAAGTTCATAGCACTAAACACCTACATAAAGAAGCTGGAAAGATCCCACACTAGTGAATTAACAGAACATTTGAAAACTTCAGGACAAAAGAAGCAAACTCACCTAAGAGAACTAGATGGCAGGGAAATAATCAAATTGAGAACTGAAATCAACAAAATAGAAACAAAGAAAACAATTCAAAGAATCAATGAGACAAAGAGTTGGTTTTTCAAGAAAATCAACAAGATAAACAAACCATTATCCAAACTAACCAAAAGGCAGAGAAAGAATATCCAAATTAACAAAATCAGAAATGAAAAGGGGGTCATAACAAAAGACATGGAGGAAATACAGAGAATCATCAGGTCATATTTCAAAAACCAGTACTCCACAAAATTGGAAAACTTAAAGGAAATGGACAACTTTCTGGATAAATATCACCAAAATTAAATCAAGACCAGATAAGCAAATTAAATAGACCTATAACTTCTAAAGAAATAGGAACAGTCATGAAAAGTCTCCCAACCAAAAAAGTCCAGGATCAGATGGTTTCAACTTAGAATTCTATAAGACTTTTAAAGAAGAACAAATACCAATAACTCCTCAAATTATTCCACACAAAAGAAACAGAAGGAATGTTGCCAAACTCTTTTTATGAGGCTACAATTACCCTGATACTCAAAACACATTACTAAGAAAGAGAATTACAGACTAATTTCACTCATGAACATTGATGTAAAAATAGTAAATAAAATACTGGCAAATCGAATCCAAGAACACTTCAGAACCATCATCTACCATGATCAAGTCGGTTTCATCACAGAGATGCAGGGATGGTTCAACATACAAAAAATCTGTCAACGTAATCCACCATATAAACAAGCTGAAAAATAAAAACCACATGATCATCTCATTAGATGCCAAAAAAGCTTTTGACAAAATACAACATCTCTTCATGATAAAGGTCTTGGAGACAGCAGGGATACAAGGAACATACCTAAACATAATAAAGGCAAAATACAGCAAGCCAACAGCCAACATCAAACTAAATGGAGAGAAACTCCTGCAATTCCACTGAAATCAGGAGCAAGACAAGGTTGTCCACTCTCTCCATATCTATTCAATATAGTTCTTGAGGTCCTAGCTAGAGCAATAAGACACAAAAAGGAGATCAAGGGGATACAAATTTAAAAAGAAGCCAAACTCTCACTGTTTGCTGATGATATGATAGGTTGCATAACCAATCCCAAAAATTCTGCCAAGGAGCTTCTACAACTCATAAACAATTTCAGTAATGTAGCAGGATACAAGATTAACTCAAAAAAATCAGTAATCCCCCTGTACACAGATGATAAAGGGGAAGAAATGAGAGAACCAACAACCTTCACAATAGCCACAAATAGCATAAAATATCTCGGAGTAACTCTAACCAAACAAGTGGACGATTTGTATGACAAGAACTTAAATCTTTAAAGAAAGAAATTGAAGAAGACACCAGAAAGTGGAAAGATCTCCCGTGCTCTTGGGCAGGATGCATTAACATAGTAAAAATGGTAATCTTACCAAAAGCAATCTACAGATTCAATGCAATGCCCATTAAAATTCCAGCAAAATTCTTCATAGATCTTGAAAGAACAATGCTCAACTTCACATGAAAAAGCAAAAAAAAAAAAAAAAAAAAAAACCAAAAACAGAATAGCCTGTACTGTACAATAAAAGAACTTCTGGAGGCATCACAATCCCTGACTTCAAACTCTACTACAGAGCTACGGTACTAAAAACAGCCTGGTATTGGCATAAGAATAGACAGGAGGACCAATGGAACTGAATAGTAGACCTGGATATCAATCCACACACCTTTGAACACCTGATTTTTGACAAAGAAGCAAAAAATATCAAATGGAAAAAAGAAAGCATATTTAACAAATGGTGCTGGCATAACTGGATATCAACATGTTGAAGAATGAAAATAGACCCATATCACCAAGCTCAAAACTCAAGTCCCAATGGATCAAAGACCTCAACATAAAGCCAGCCACACTGAACCTTATAAAAAAGAAAGTGGGAAGTACACTTGAATGCTTTGGCACAGGGAACACAGACACTGAGAGAAACAGTTAATAAATGGGACTTCCTGAAACGGAAAAGCTTCTGTAAAGCAAAGGACACTGTCAACAAGACAAAACGACAGCCTACAGAATGGGAAATGGTCTTCACTAACCCCACACCAGACAGAGGACTGATCTCCAAAATATACAAAGAACTCAAGAAATTGGTCACCAGAAGAACACATAATCCAATAAAAGAAATGGAGTACAGACCTAAACAGAGAACTCTCAACAGAGGAATCTAAAATGACTGAAAGACACTTAAAAAAATGTTCAACAGGGGCTGGAGAAATAGCTCAGTGGTTTAGAGCACTGCCTGCTCTTCCAAAGGTCCTGAGTTCAATTCCCGGCAACCACATGGTGGCTCACAACCATCTGTAATGAGGTCTGGTGTCCTCTTCTGGCCTGCAGACATACACACAGACAGAATATTGTATACATAATAAATAAATAAATATTTAAAAAATGTTCAACATCCTTAGTCATCAGAGAAATGCAAATCAAAACAACTCTGAGATTCCATCTTACACCTGTAAGAATGGCCAAGTTCAAAAACACTGATGACAACTTATGCTGGAGAGGTTGTGGGGTAAAGGGAACACTTCTGCATTGCTGATGGGAATGCAAGCTGGTACAGCCCCTTTGGATGTCAATGTGACAATTTCTCAGAAAATTAGGAAAAGACCCTCCTCAAAACCCAGTAATGCCACTTTTGGGTATATATCCAAAGGATGCTGAATTGTGCCACAAGGACATGTGCCCAACTATGTTCATAGCAGCATTGTTTGTCATAGCCAGACCCTGGAAACAACCTATATGCCCCTTGACCGAATAATGGATAAGGAAAATGTGGTACATTTACACGGAAAAAAAAAAATAACGTCATCTTGAATTTTGCAGGAAAATGGATGGAGCTAGAAAACATTCTTTTGAGGGAGGAAACCCAGACACAGAAAGACAATTATCACATGCACTCACTCACAGGTGGTTTTTAAACATAAAGCAAAGAAAACCAGCCTACAAACCACAATCCCAGAGAACATAGACAACAATGAGGACACTAAGAGAGACTTACATAGATTAACCTACATGGGAAGTAGAAAAAGACAAGATCTCCTGAGTAAATTGGGAGCATTGGGACCTTGGGGGAAGAGGAAGGGAGGGTAGCAGAGAAAAATGTAGAGCTCAGTAAAAATCAATAAAAAATGAAACTTAAAAAATATCCAGAATCACATCCAGGCTGTGCTCTGTGTGAGAATCTAAACGAAAACAGAAAGAGCAACAACATAAAAGATGATCCCTGATGAAAATATTGTCACACTGTTGTTAAAGAAAACTACTGTCTAGTGCACTTTAGAAGGAAAAATCCTGTTGTCCAGCAGGGAGACCTAATCTACTCCAGTCAGGAGAAATTCCTATTTCAAGGTTTACTCTAAGGTTAAAATACCTGTATGCCTCTCTGATCCAGGGACCTGCTCTTACAGATTAGAAGCAGGCCTATTAGCCCAGAGGCGATGTCCCTGGTAACGTCCACATCACTGTAGTAAGGCCTTGTTAGACACTGGGCGTCTTTTTCTGTGGGTTCGTCAAACTCTAGAATGTTCCATTTGTAAGTGTAGATTTCCCCTGGTTGAACTGGTCTGATCATGGTGTGACTGCCTGAAAGAAAATATACACTGTTAATTTTTTAAGAAATTATTTCATTGTAATAAATATCTACCTTAGCTTTTATTTAGAGTAACTACTTTCAGGAAAGAAATAATTCTTTTTGTCTAAAACGCTTGACTACAGATTATCACTTAGCTGTTCAATATTTCTCCACTAGATGCCGCCAAAGACACTCAGAAAGGTATTGCATTTGTAACCATTAAAGGGAGAAGGGTTTGCTGGGATTTTTAGGGATTCCCCCTCCATGAGTGGTACTGACTGCACTTGTCATAACCACCGAGCAAATAGGACAAGAAGAAACCATGGAAGTTTCTCAGAGGTCATTAGTCTCTTTCAGTAGAAGTGAAAGGTTCCCACCTGAGGTGGAGGAAGAGTTGACTCCGTCTTCGTAAGGCGAGAATGTCACCCCATGAGGATAAATGCTATAGGGTCGGCTGGCCATGTTTTTGAACACAATCTACAAAGTTAATTCATATCAATCATTTCAGCATCGAAGGTCACTCATGAGAACTATTAGATCAAAAGATGGCAGCTTTGCACACTCACCTCTGTGTGTGCATGTGTGGGCAGGTATGCAAGTGACATGCGGATGTGCACCCACAGATGTGTGCTCAAGCAATGGGGGAATCAGTTCTGTTTACCCGTGCAGCAGTCCCGCCTCCGACCCCCCATTACCAAGCAATGGGGGAATCAATTCTGTTAATCCATGCAGCAACCTCCCGCCCCACCACCATTACCAGGCAGGAAGGAGTCTCTGGGGGAGTCTTACTCCCATATAAAGATGAGAAATCGAACTTTGTCCCTGGGGAGCAGCTTAGGAGAAGTTACATTTCCCTCCTAGCACATCCTCCTCTCCCAGATGATCCCATCACCCTTCCCTTATTCTTTCAGATCGGACCTCATCTATTCCTTTCCTCCATGAAACCGTGCTGCCTCTGCTTGTCTTGTTCCCTGATATCACTATCAATGAAGTTATCTTCCTGGAGGCCTCCAAGAGCCAGACAGCATCTGCTTATGCTGAAACCTAAGGCATCGTAGTGGAGCCAATGAGGGAAGGAAGGAAAGGGGGGAAAGAAGGCTCTGTCATCTGATTACTTTCAAATGAACAAAATGGGCTTTCTCTAGGGCATGATTTTCACAGAAGTCCTAATTCGCCTATTAATCTTCAATTGATAACCTTAGTTTTATCTTCTACTTGGTTTTCAGACAAAGCCTTCAAATCAACTTTGAAATGCAGATTATCTACATCCTAGGGTCTTGCCGAAGGTGCAGCCTTCAGTTGTCTGTTACTTGGGTCTTTACCTAGCTCTGTGATGTAATATAATGTTCAAGCATATTATTATTACATCTAGTATGTGCGTGTACATATGTGCACTGTGTGTACAAGTGTGTGCGTATGTGTGTTTAAGAGCATGTATGTTACAGTGTGCATATGAGGTCAGAAGATAACCTGTGGGAGTTGATTCTCTCCATCACAGGCCCCAGGTGCTATAAATGCTGCTGGAATAGAGACCAACCATTAGAGCCACATACTTAGACTGTCCCGAAGTCATTTTCTCTCCACTCTCCTGACTCGGATGCTCACACTGATAACAAACAACGTTATTTTCAAAAGCTGCCCACCCTTCTGTTTTGCAACAGTTGTGGGGATTTTGTCAAGGATACAAGAAGTTACTCCTGGCTCTCTACCTCAGGCAAATGGTGCTGTGTTCACAGGTATGTAAACCTTGCTCAGGCATATTTCCTTTTTACTTTGCTGTTCAAGTGAGGACAAACTTTGCAGACAACCTTGGGATTGTTTCATTGCACCTACTTGTGACTCTGTTTTATTCCCTTCTGGTTTATCTGTCAAGACCCTTGTATTATTGAGTAGGCTATAAATGCATGAAATACTAAGTAAAACTAAAAGCTGTGTTTGAATTTAAAATTATATGAATACATTTAAAAATATTGAAAACTGCCAATCTCTGATCTGTCTTTTCTGATCAGTTCTTCCCTGCCTCCATATTTCTTTTCTTACCTTGAGTGTGTCCCTGACCTGGGCTCTAATAATAGGGCCCAGAATCCCACTTTGTTTGGTACCGGAACTCTCCATGCGTTTGGAGAAGGTCTCGTCCTCATATTGCCGGTAAATAACTTTCTTATACTGTTTTCCAATTTGATTTGAGAAATTATCCAAGTGCAAAGACCTGTATTTCCTTAAAGTGAAATGAAATGATAAAAGAAAAGTCAAACTACGTCAGGTAGAGTCCAGTGCGACAGTGGGAAACCCTTGCGCATGCAAGTTCTGCTTTTGGGTTGGCTAAAATGCTACTTCTTGGAATAGTCTCAGAGTAATTCGCAACATCCTGATGTCTTTCACACAGCCAAAAACTAGCATTAAGAGTCACTTGCTGCAGTACTGAATAGGTCATAGGTACATGGTAAGAAGGAATATCTGGAGAGAAAATGTCTGTACCTTCCTTTTCTGTTGTTCTTTCCTCTCTCTCTCTCTCTCTCTCTCTCTCTCTCTCTCTCTCTCTCTCTCTCTCGCTCTGTGTCTTTCTTTGTTTCTTTATCTCTTTCCTTCCTTCTTTCGTTTTTCTTTTTTTCTCCCTTTTTCTTTCTCTCTCTTTCCTTCTTCTCTTTCTTTTTTCTTTCTCTCTTCCTCTCTCTCTCTCTTTCTTTTTTTTTTTTTTTTTTTTTTTGGTTTTTCGAGACAGGGTTTCTCTGTGGATTTGGAGCCTGTCCTGGAACTAGCTCTTGTAGACCAGGCTGGTCTCGAACTCACAGAGATCCGCCTGCCTCTGCCTCCCGAGTGCTGGAATTAAAGGCGTGCGCCACCACCGCCCAGCCTCTCTCTTTTTGATTCACAGTATTCCATTGCATGAATGTGCTGTAACTTGATACTCTTTTCCAACTGACGGACTTTTGGAATTGATTCTAATTTTTATTACTATTAATAGTGCGGCAGTATGCACCTTATTCCCACAGCCCTCCTCTTGGGAATAGGAATCCTTTTGTGCAGTTAAATTCCAGGAGCAGGGCGATGCTGGGAAAGGGTATATATGCTTACAATTCTAGCATATTTTGTCAAAATATCCTACAGAATGTCTTTAGAAGCACCCTGGGCCACCAGAATGTGTTATAGGTTCTGTTTCCCATAGCCTTGGCAACAGATGGTGTAATGTGAACCTGACAGTCTGATAGGCACAGAGCAGCAATCCAGTGAAATTTCACTTTAACCTTTCTTATTAGGATTAGCAGATGAAGAGCTACTAGAATTTCCAATTTTCCTTATTATTTTCTGGCATCTTCTCTCAGGTATGGGAACAGAAGAGTAGCCCTGAACTTGTAGAATGGACGGGGAAAGCCCTTAGCAAACATCCACTACAAGGGTTAGCAGTAGCATGCATTCAAAGAGTTCTAGCTGCTGTTGTTCTTGTTATTATCACCAGGCCACATTCCTATGGTGATTTAGGGGAAATTAAATGTAGATAAAGATAAGAATGTCTAGGTGGAAACCAATACGTATGTCCTTGAGAGTTGGCCACTCAGGGCCGCACATTTTAGCCTAAGGACCTGCCCGAGGAGCACGCCTTTAATCTTTGCAGGGTGGTCTGACCCCAACTCACTTGTCCATAGTTGTAGGTATTACAGGTGCATAGTTCCAAATGACTTCCTCTGCAGCAATGAAGTACTCCCACCTCTTCATGTGTCGCCTCTGCTCTCGAGTGAGCGTCTTGGGACTCCTGGTTTTCTTTGGGCAGTTTTTAATGTCAATGTAAGCTTGCATCCCAGCTGGATTAAGATATAAAGTCAGCAGTAGAATTTAAGAGAAAAAAAATTCATCAAAATGTGTATTAAAAAAAATTCATGGGCTACAAATAGTAACAGTAAAGCAATGCTCAGACATTCTTATAATGGGTCACAGAGCACGCAAGAGTAGAGAGCAGAATGAGAGGTAAGGGCTAGAGGAAGAAGTTGGAAAGGTTCCCTGATGGAGGAGCAAACTTAAAACCCTGGGACTAGGACTGGGATACAGCACTATGATCAAGTGTGGGCTTAACATGTAGGTGGTCCTGGGTTTGATGCTTAACATAGCTCTCTCTCTCTCTCTCTCTCTCTCTCTCTCTCTCTCTCTCCCTCCCTCCCTCCCTCCCCCCTCCCTCCTCCCTCCCTCCCTCTCCAAAATAACTAAATATAAAAATTTTGTTGTAGGTCAGTGGTTGCGTACACCTTTAATCCCAGCACTCAGAAGGCAGAGGCAGGCAAATCTCTGTGAGTTCGAGGTCAGCCTGGTCTACAGAGCAAGTTTCAGGACTCAATAAACAAAACAAAACATTTGTCTTTTCTTGTTATTTGTCCCTTTGATAAAAGAAGAACACAATGGTGTATACTAATGTGATTGTTAATTCATAATACCACTTGTCCTTAATTTTAGATTTAGTTTTGCTTTATTCCTATTAATAACTATACCACAGTCATAGTTTATCAGTGTCATCACTTTAACATAATTTCCATTTCTCAGGATGAAAACAAAGTGATCTCATAAATATTTATTCCTCAAGTGCCTACACACCTGTTGGTAACAGTTTCTGAAAGTAACGGAATATGCTTAGATCTTCAACTCTATCAACATGAGTGTTCCTTTCAACAGTTTAAAGGCAAAACTATGTAACAGGACAGATAACTGTTTCATTTACACGGCACCACAGGACTCCTGCTAGTTCAGGAGAGTTAACTGCTGCTCTCTGAAGTCCATTGTTAGCTGGCATGGTGGCTCATGCTTATAATCCCAGCACTAGGGAGGTTGAGACAGGAGGGCTGCCATGAGTTCAAGGCTGGCTTAGAACATAGGGTGAGTTTCAGGCCAACTTGGACTGCAGTGTAAGCCCCTTCCAAAGTAAAACAAACAAACAACATATAATCTATGGTCCACTCAACACATATTGAATTCTTTTCTGTGCCTGGCTTTTGAGCTCCTTTCATTTTACAGGACCATATTCTCATGTGTGGCCTTGTCAATCTTCCTAACTCTATACTTCTATAAATTTGTGGGTGTTTACCTTGTTCTGTCTAGTCTCTGGGCTCCTTCCCCTGGCTACATTTGAAAGACAACCAAGAATGTATCCACAGAAACATCAGTTTTCTTCTTCTTTCATGGAGATAGAGACCTCTATTTTAAAGGTCTTTGCCAATGCCTTCACTTCCTTCATCTCCAACCCATGGGTCATGAGTCTAAGAGCAGGGGCTGTATTGGTGCCATTGGGAACCAGGATGCTTGAGTCTAGGTGGGGTTGGCTAAAAGGGTTAAGGAGAACAAACGGAGCTGCACCCAACACAAGATGGTCAGAAAGGTGTCTTGCCTTGATAATGCTTTGGGATGAGGGAAGAAACGATCCACTTTCCTTCTGGGCTCATGGTCATGTTCGCGGTTGTCGACGTAGCACTGACCAGCGTGATGGTGGACACCTTGTGCTGGTTCTGCTCCAGGACTTGGCCGTTGAAGTGAATAGAGAACAGCTCTGGCCCTGAGCTCATTCCAATCAGATGCCAGCTGACGTGGTCATGGGCACAGACTGTTACATCTGAGAGGGAAAGACAACATCCGAATGCATAGGGGCACACAACAAAGAGTCACAACTCAAGCAGCAAGTAGTACCCCGAAGAGGGGATAGAGCTTAGAAAGAGGGCCTTTCCCCCGGAACTGCAAGAACAGCTAAAGGACTAAATAAAGCTAAGGGGCAGCTGAATATGTGACAAACCCTCCCGGTTGGTCCAGGACTGAGAAGTCGCTCAAGATATAAGGTTCTCAGTGTATGAATCGGTAAAGTACTGGTCACATTGATCTGGCCAGAGTGTCAGGACCTAATCCTCTCACGCAGGTAGAAGTCAAGTTCTGTCAAAGTAGAAAGAAGTGTGAAGATGTGCAAGGATGTCCTATTGTGTCTTCTCCCACTTTTGAATTGTTTTAGTGACAAAGAAATACTCTCGCTGTAGCCTTTAAGTTACCCGCCCACTTGGGAGTGGCCTCTTATATTATGCCGCTGTAAAGCCTGTCAGGTCTCTTTTCCAGCTGCGGGATTTGGTTGCTGTTCCCCGCTCCAGCAGAGGATTGTGATCTGTGAGTCTTCCCCTAAATAAATAACCCTCTATTATTCTCAATTTTGAGCTAGTGTGGGATTTCTTTTAAGCTTCCTTCTTCATACTCTCTGTGTTACTGGTGTCCTTGCTGCAACTGGACGCTGAGAGCTTTTCATGGGCAGATTGATCACAACTGAGAGAGAAAGAGCCAAGGGGAAAGCTCAGCTTTGCTTTTTGTGTTGCCACAGTGATGGAGAAAATGCTCATTTGCTCTGGGGAAGAGTCCAGCCTTGGCTTCTACCCAGATCCATGACCACTAGATATAAGAGGGTGGGGCGGGAACTGGTTTCTCATCCATGGAGGCATTTGTCCTTTGTGAACATTGTGAACAGGAAGCTGGGAGGTAGCTAGAAGGTATGTGTGTTTCTGTGGGTTCCTTTATACCCTTCAGAAGCAGCTCGCACTGAGTTCAGCAATGAACATATCTACAGTAGTAGCATCATGTCTATTCAATATATATTACTTCATAGGACTGGAGCCTTCACAGGCATAAGTATTGTGTCTACTGATTTTTCGTCCCTTTTCTTGCTCTTTTGCATTCATTTTAATTTATTCTTTTTCAACTACAAATTCTTTGTCTTGATCAAGTTGTTTCTGTTTTATTTACACACACAGCCTGCCATTCTGGCTTTTATATATTTACACGGATTATTCTCCCTGTCAAGACACAGATAATGGGATTGTTAATTCCACTTCTGGAAACAGCATATTGAGCCTACTAGTTGGTAAGGACAGCACAAAGGCAGGGAGATGAATGAGGTGCAAATTCAGATCTTCCAAGGGAGAGGTCACTTAGTTCAGTCTCAGCTTTGGAAGAACCTAGTTTTGGAACTCAGAATCAATACCCAGAGCTGAAGGAGCCAGGCAGAAGATGGTGCCAAATGAAACAGAATAAATGAAAACAAACCCAGACCTCAACTCTTGACAATGCTGATTTCTCTGTGAAAGAAGTTGTTTGTGATATTGATACATAATGAAATTTAGAACTTTTATTTTTTGTTTGCAATTGTTTAATGATTGGTTTTGTGTATGGGCATGAATCACGTGATTCACAATGAGGTCGGAGGACAACCTGTGAAAGCTGGTTCTCTCTTTCCACCATGTGGGTCCGAGGGATCAAACCCAGGTCATCAGGCCTGGAGAAAAGCACCCTTACTCTCTGAGTCATCTCAGCAGCCCCTGGAATTTTTTAATAGAGAAATACTTTCATTTTTCCTAAACTGAGCATAAATATAATATATACATATATGCTATGGGACATATGTGTATTTACTTATGTATGTATATATGTATATATCCTAGGGGGCCAATTTGTAGCCAGTCATCTTGTATCTTGTGATTGCAAATTTAAAATCTGAATGTAAATCTAGGATAGAAGCCAAGGTTAGAGTCTCCCACAGAGCAAATGAACAATTCCCCAGTCACCATGGGAGCAAAGAAAGAGCAAATCTAGGTTTTCTCCCTGAGTTGTTATCACTACATCATACACACACACACACACACACACACACACACACACACACACGTACATATATCTCCTGAATTTTTCATTCTAAGTCAGTTTTTACTAGAAGGACCTAGAAGAAGTGGAAGTGGTATTGGTGGTTGCTATGGTTACAGCATATCTCCTAAAAGACTGCGACACCAGAAGCTTGGCTCTGTGTGGTGGATTTCAGGTGGTAGACCCTTTAAAACATAGAGCTTAGAGTGATGTGGGAAGGTCATTTGTCAATCTGTTTTGAGTTGATTTCATTGGTTAATAAAGAAACTGCCTTGGTCCTTGATAGGACAGAAAATTAGGTAGGTAGAGTAAACAGACAGACTGCTGGGAGGAAGTGAGGCAATCGCCATGCCTCTCCTCTCTGGCTTAGACGCCATGCCGCTCCTCTCCAGGGCAGACGAGATGAAGCTCCAGCCCAAGATGGACATATGCTAGAATCTTCCTGGTAAGATGGGTTAGTCAAGATATGAGAGTTAGCCAGTAAGAGGCTAGAGCTAAAGGGCCAAGCAGTGTTTAAATGAATACAATTTGTATGTTGTTATTTTGGGGCATAAGCTAGCCAGGTGGCCGGGAGCTGGGTGGCAGGAAAGCAGCCCACAGCTCCTTCTACATTAGAGGCAAGTGGTTAGGTCACTGGAGAGATTGTCCTTGGAGGAGATTAATGTAGTTCTCGTGGAACTTTGGTTAATTCTCACGCAAGTGAGTTATAAAGCAAGGCCATTCCGTTCTTGGCCTCTTCTACATGTAGCCACTTCCCTTTTGCTTCTTTGCCCTACTATGACACAGACAAGTGGTCCCTCACCAAAGGCTGAGTTGATGAGCCTGCCAGTCTTGAGTTTTCTGCTTCTGAAACTGAATTCTTTTTAAACATCTTTTTTTATGTAGTAGCCAGCATTCAGCATTTTATCACAGCAATAGAAAACTGACTAGTACAGTGGAAGTCAGCTTTCCCTCCACTTTATAGTTGCTATGATTTTACCTCTTTGCAAAACTCTTTATCTGTAGATGGGAAGAGAAAACTTTCTATATGCCACTGAATATTGTTTATCAATAGACTTTTGAACAACTAATAATATATTTGTATGGTAGAGCATAGTCCTGTTTATCTTTACTAAACGTATCTTTATTTATTTCCTTAAGATTTACTTATTTATGTAGTTTATGTACATGAACGCTCTGTCTTCATGCACACCAGAAGAGGGCATCAGTACAATTGCAGATGGTTTTGAGCCACCATGTGTTTGCTGGGAATTGAATCAGGACCTCTGGAAGAGCAGCCAGTGATCTTAACCACTGAGCCATCTCTCCAGCCCTTTTATTTCTGCTGAGCATTCCTATTAGAGAGTGACTCTGTACTTGAGTAGAAATGATATACTCAGACGCTACACCTAACAAATTCCTTGTTGCCTTCTGATTTAACTGTTGTATTTCCTGGACAGGACACACACACACACACACACATATATACACACACACATACACACACACACACACACAAGATGATGATGATAAAGGTCCTGAGAGTCACTGAATCATTGCACAAGATTGTGATAATTTGCCCCTAGGCATTGGAAAGCAGTGTATGTGGTAAGCTACCTTACAGAACCAGTGGGCCCAAGGTACCGGTGACATTGTCTTTGCTGAATGGTATGCAGCCCCTGTGTTACCTGGCATCGTCCTGTTCACAAAACCATTGACTGTGTACATTAGGGATGGCGACTGGCTCCAGCTTTTGCTTTCGTCAAACACAGCAAACAGCAACACATGTTGCTTGTCAAACATCTTCTGAGTCCCGTCCTCAGTTAACGTGCCTGAGAGAGAAGAGACATGCCTCCATCGTGTTCCAGATTGAAGAGTACCTTTAGTGTTCTTATACATTGGAATTTGGGGCCAGAATCCAGTAACGTTAATATAAATTTGAAGCATACATTTCCAGCCAGGTCTTATGATCTATTCTTATCTCAGTACTCAGGAAGTTGAGGCAGGAGGATCATGAGTTTGAGGCCAGCCTGGGCTATATAGGGAGTTCAAGTGCATTTTGAACTATGCAGTAAAAGTCTACCGCCAAAAGCCAAAACCTTCCCTCCCCTGCCCTTTTTTCCCCACGGTGGGTGGGAGAGCTGGCCCTGAGGTCATGAGAGTGAAAGAACTGGTTCTGCCTCCCACTAGCTGCAGCACTTGGGGGGAGTGACCCCTGCAGGTCACCTGGGCAACACAGTAGAGCTGGCCCTGGTGGTGTAGACATGGGTCAGTTGACACTGAGGGTGTAAGAGCAAAAGAATTAGCTCCACTCCTGACTGCCTGCTGCAAAGGGTAAGCTAGCCACGGAGATGATGGAGAGCTTTCCCTAGTGATGAGGATAAGGGAGAGCTGGTGGGCTGACCAACCCAGCTACCACCCAGGCCCAAAACCAGGGATATAAGTTGGTCCACCCCAACATCCACCCCATCAGTGATCTGCTAGAGCATGTGAGGGGACTGGTCCTGCAGATCTAAAGCTGCAGGATCTTCACAACACAGGGCAACAGCAGGGTGTCCAAGAGTGATGCAGGACAATGGTCTGCATTCTGTCAATTATATTTTAAATAAATGCTGATTGGCCAATAGCCAGGCAGGAAGTATAGGCAGGAGAACCAGACAGGAAGTAGAGGTGGGTTGACAAGAACAGGAGAATTCTGGGAAGAAGAAAGCTTGGTTCACAATTGTGACCCTACCGCAAAAGAAGCAAGATGTGACTGCCTCGCAGAAAATGGTACTGAGCCATGTGGCTAACATAGACAAGAATAATGGGCTAATATAAGTTATGAGAGTTAATAAGAAGTCTGAGCTAATGGGCCAATCAGTTTACAGTTAATGTAGACCTCTGTGTGATTTCTTGGGACTTAATGATGGCGGGAACCGGGCAGGACAGAAAACTCAGTCAACACAAGAGCAGTCCAGAAAGGTTCCAAGAGGATGTCCAGGAGGGCCCAGCAAGCAGTCAGAGGCCTTGAACCAGACCAACAACTCTTTGAAGTGAACACTTGAAAGTAAAGATGTATGGGGTAAAGGGTATGCTATGCGATTCACTGTGGCACACTGCAGTTTTCACAAGGGTTTTCTTCCTTCCTTCCTTCCTTCCTTCCTTCCTTCCTTCCTTCCTTCCTTCCTTCCTTCCTTCCTTCCTTTTTTCCTTCCTTCCTTTTTTCCTTCCTTACTTTCTTTCTTTTTTAAAAAAATTATTTTGTTTTGTTTGGTTCAGGGGAGGTTGCAGTGGCAGAGGGTAGATGCGAAGGGATGGAAAGATGAATGAGATCAGGATGTGTGATGCAAAATCCACAAAAATCAATAAAAAAGTAAAAAAAATCAAATATTTACATAAAATAAATTAACAATTGTTTACTTGTGGGAAAAAGGCTCAAAATGACTACCATCAACAATAAAAAACACGTATTTCTTCCAGTCTTCAAGACCAGAATGTGCGCCTCAGCTCATGGTACAGCACAAGGCCCCATGTTGAATACAGCTTCCTCATTTGCAGATAAATGGGGCACTCAACTAGAGAAATGTTTGTGTAAACTCTTTATATGAGTAAAAATGGTGATAAAATGAAAATGCCTTTTACAAGAATAAATTCTTTCAGTGCAATTGCAGTATCTTTTATATGCCAGGAAATTTAAAAATGTGTTTGTATGATGAATAAGTAGCTGGGTATATGGCTTGTGTCTAGGTATAAATGGCATTATCCCCTGGTACACTTTGTTGTGACTCTTTGATGGTTTCAATGAAAGGTGGGTTGAAGTTGCTCAGAGTAAGAGAAGGAGAAGAGAAAGTCAAGGTAATTCTAAGAACATTGCTAATGGAATGCCTCACTGTCCAAACACTGTGGTCATATGAATGACCCATAGTGAACAACACCATGGGAAACTGAGTGAGGCTCCAGAAAGAAAGGCAGAGGGCCTTTATCTCAGGTGCATTTGTTCCCTACATTGTTCTTGGACGTATTCTGTGACTCCTGTTAAACATTTACATTTAGTTTATATGACATGTTTATTCTTGCTGGATGTCAGAACCCAATCTGATGAAAGAATATACTGAGTGCTGTCCTCTGTGTGCTTGAACCTGGATATGGCCTCTGCCTTACTTTTGTGCTTTCCCAGATATCATCGATGGTACATGCCAGGCAATCGTGTTTAAACTGGTCAGTCCTGGGAAAGTTCTGGGAAAGGGCTGCTCTGTCAATATTTAGTATGTGTTTGCTGGAATTTATTTACATGTTTTACTGTTCGTGTTTTTCTGAACTCCAACAACCTTCCTTGGATCATCGCTTTCTTCATTTCACTTGAGTATTATAAAAGCACACTGAAACTGATGGAAAACTGTCTCCAGTGTTAGACTGTAGACTGCCCATTCCTTAAGGTCTTCAAATCCCAGGTCTCAAAGACACAGATCTACATAGGTCAGCAAAAGTTGACACTCATGAAGTCTGTGGCCAACACCTTGTTTATAAGAAAGCAAACTGAGCTGGGAATGGTGGTTCACACCTGCAATCCTACCACATGGGAGTCTAAGGGAGAAATATCGTTATGAGTTCAAGGCCCTGTCTACTAAAAAAATAAATAAATAAAAGATCAATCAGCCAACCAACCAACCAACTAACCAACCCATCCTCAACCAAATAACAACAAAGAAGGAGAGTTGGAGTATACATGTTTATAAACCAAATCACCAAAAGAAACCTCAGCTACCTCAGTTGTACCAGTCAGTGTCCTTTCCCAGAAGTCTCTCAGTGAGTAGGGTGCTATGCACTTTAAAATAAATAGACTTGACTTTGAAGTAAAGATGACTGGTCAGGCAAACATGCAGACACACTGTCAGAATAGACTTGAATGAAGTTGCCATGACTAAGATGAAGGGAGGTTTTAGAAGAAACAGGAAAAGTTGGTACCAGGTGACATTTTTCCTCATTCATGATCTGGTTTCCACTGCCTTCTCCTGCATCACCTATAAGAAGGTTCCAAGGTTCTCCAAGCCTCACCCCAGTACAATCTCTCAGGTAACCCAGGGTCTCTGCTGTGGTTGAATCTGGTGTTATTGCGCTTACCTTTCTTACAGATAAGTAGAGGTCCAATCAGCCCTGAGTTGAAATCCTGGGTCAGGTTTTCATAGGAGTAGTAGATGTGGGTGAGGCAAGGCGGGTCATCGGGTGTGGGCCCACTGTCCTCACTGATGACCCACTGGTAGGTGTACTCTTCCCCAGGAGCCACGGCATCGTCCATCCTCTCCGCTGGGGATGTGTGGTCAGCGTAAGAAGCCCCTGGAGAAGTGACAGCCACAAAGACAATTGGATTTTCCCATCACTCTCCAGTGTGGGGAACCCAAGATGAGCTCTCTGCAAATTATCTACTTTCATAGCAACTTCGCCCCCCTATTCCCACCTCTACACAATACCACGATGACCTGAAGAGTACTTGCTACTTACCAGGGTATTGGAACAACTGTTTATATGTAATCAGAGACTCAAATCACATTTTAGCAGTAAGCCACCTCATAATACAAGAATCAGTATGCTTTCTTCGGAGTCCTTCCCGAGTCATGCTAACAGTGTTAGCATGGGACGTGTGTGCTGTTTACATATTGTTTTGTTTAGCACTGAGCACACATGTTCTCTTCCACTGCAATGGTATTCAGCCCTGTTGTTTTGTTTTTTAATCTCTTAGTTGCTCCTTGCCATTGGGCCATTCCAATTCCTCTCCCCACCATGGTCACATCTAGCTCCTGTATGCAGTCTACTCCTTGGGCATATGAAACCAGTCTGTCCTAGAAGTGAAGATACCTCACTTCATTGTGCAAAAGCCCATTGACAATCTATGCTTGCTGGCTGCTCTCTCTGGCAGCAGAAGGGTGATGTAGAAATCAGTCTTCCTCTTTTGAAGAAGAACCTAGATGGAAAGGGGTTTGGAGGGTTGAGACATGGTAGAGATGGAGCAAGTGAGAGCAGGAAGGGGAGAGGTCAGGGTCGTAGGCAATCAAGAGGGACTGACTTCCTCTTTGCCAGAGGCATTCCTCATTCAATTGAGCCAAATTTTTCACCCATGGGATTCCTCTTTGGGATGGAGCTTCCTTTGTTTGGTAGAAGTCGAGCCCATCATAGCACAGGGAGTCGAGCCTGAAGTGTGTGATATGATAGGGCCAAGAGCCAGTGGAAACAGTTTTTCCTGAAGTGTTTGTGCTTTTGAAAAGACGAATGCTTGATTTCAGCCTTACTCTCCTTTCTTTCTCCATCTCTGTTCTTCTCTGCCTCCCTCTTATCATTTCCTTTAATTGACACGTAATAAAGTTCACCAAATTCAAGGATAATACTGGACGAGAGTATTAACAAATGCGTCTGATCTGACAGCCAGTCCCAGTGAACTCAGAGGATGGTTCCTTTGCTCAAAGCATCCGTATGCTACCTGTTACCCATGCTTTCTTCTACCCAGGCCCAATTAACAGTTCACCTGCTCACTTTCATGAAAACTTTGTTTTCAAATCATGTCGCATAAACAAGGTGATACATTGTTTGTCCTTTTGTGTTTGATCAGTGTCTTATTAGGATTTCTATTGATGTTATAAAACATACCATAAGAAAATCGAGAAGGAAGGGGGTTTGTTTCAGCTTGAACCTCCCAGGACACACTCCAGTGCTGAGGGAAGTCAGGACAGGAACCTGGAGGTGGGGTCTTAGGCAGAAACCATGGAGGGGTGCTGCTTTCTATCTTGCTCTCCATGGTTTGCTCAGCCTGCTTTTTTTCTTATAGCACCCAGGACCACCTGCCCAGGAATGGCTTCACCTACAATGGGCTTGGCCCTGTCATATGAATCATCAGTTAAGACAATTCCTCATAGGCTGTTATTATAGATCCAGTGTTCATAGCTAAGACTGGTGATTACTTTCTTCCCCTAGTTGTGTACATAGAATCTTCCAGCACTATGAAAGCTAGCCAATAGAGAAGGAGCTTCTAGGTTAGTGTCAGCTTGATCTCCTCGTGTCCTATAGCTCAAGTGTACCCCAGCACACTATTTTATGGATGCCCTTCACTGTCACATGACTTGCGCTGATCACAGAGCAAGAGGCCTGCTACCATCTCTTAAGTTCGCCTTGCCTTGTACATGGTGTCTGCTTTTCTAACTATTTTCAATACTTCTGATTTATCATTGGCTTTTGGTCATTTGGTCATGATATGCTCTGGTGTAGTTTCTTCCTGTTCTTGCTTCTCAGCTTCACCAGTCCTTTTTTGTTTCTGTTTATTAAATATGTTTTCACACTGTATTTTAAAAATATTCTTTTCTCTCCCTTACCTCCTCGTAGATCCTCCCCATCTTCCTACCCACCCAGCTTTGTGATCTCTCTTTCTCCTTCTTTGGAAAACAAACAGGAAAAAGAAAAATACAAAAAATAAAATGAAAAATCGAAGCAGAAAAACTGACTAATAAAAAGAAAAGTCAGTAAGACAAAAATATAAAAACAAAAGAGCATGTGGGAACACTTACACACACACACATACATACAAATACAACAACAACAAAAAACTCATCCCAAAACATAGAGTCCATTTTGTGTTGACTCACTACTCCTGGACTAGAGTATGGTTGATATACCTCAGTGTCACTCTATTGGAAAAATTAATTTTCCCTTCCCCAGTAGGTACCAATTACAAATGGCTTCTTAGTGAAGTGTGGGACCGCACTGGGATTTTGTCTGCTTTGAACCTGGGCAGATCTTGTGTGTGCTGTCACAGTCTCTGAGTTCATATGTGTAACTTTTTGCGTCTGGAAGACACTGTTTCCTTGGAGTCATCCACCACCTCAGGCTCTTACAATCCCCCCCTCCGCCCTCCATTCACATAAATCTTTGAGCCTTGAGGGAAGGAGCAGGGTAAAAATATGCCATTTAAGACCGAGTACCCCAAAGTCTATCACTCTCTTCACATTATCTAGTTGTGGGTCTCTGATTTAATTCTCATCTACTTCAAGAAGCAGCTTCTCTGATGATGGCTGAACAAGGCACTGAACTATGGGTATAGCAGTGTACCATCAGGGGTCATACTGTTGCTGTGTTCCTTTAGCAGAATAATAGTGGTTGGTTTTCCCCTACTACTATGACCCATCGAGGCTCAGGTTCTGGGCTACTTCTAATCAAGAAGTGATGATTTACTACTGTAACTCTTGTGCCCCATTACATAGTATATCTTGTAGGTAGATCAGGTCTCTGTTGCAGGCTCCACAGTTTGTAGATGAATGAAATTAATCATTATTTCTCCTCTAATAGTGTGCAGAGTACCTTCCAGAATCATGAATGCTAGTCAGTAGGGGTGAATGTTTGCCTAGTTTGGGATCAGGTCAATTTCTTTGTGTTCAGGAACATAAGTTAGTTGTATCTTCAACAACAGAACCTTCTCATCAGGTTATGTAGTAACCAAGAGCCTGTGATTTGGGGAACAGGGTGGGTTCTTGTCAGGCCTTTCTTCATATGCAGGTCTATAGTCTACACCACATCTAAAAAGTTTTAAGCTATTCTTTTCTTGAAGCTCTTTTTCTGTCCCCACCACTTCTGGGACCCAACAAAACATATGACATCACTTGATAATGTACCATAGTTCACCAAAGCTTTGCTTATCCTCAGTCTTTTTGCTATCTTTACATTTAAACAGATTTTCTTTTTTAAAAAGTTTACCAAATGCCTAAATATTGGCTGTTATCTTTTTTATTGATTTTTATTGAGCTCTACATTTTTCTCTGCTCTCCTCCTGCCTCTCCCCTCACCATCAACCCTCTCCCAAAGTCCCAATGCTCCCAATTTACTCAGGAAATCTTGTCTTTTTCTACTTCCCATGTAGATTAGATCTATGTATGTCTCTCTTAGTGTCCTCATTGTAGTGTAGGTTCTCTGGGATTGTGATTTGTAGGCTGGTTTTCTTTGCTTTATGTTTAAAAACCACTTATGAGTGAGTACATGTGATAATTGTCTTTCTGAGTCTGGGTTACCTCACTCAATGTATGTTTTCAAATTCCATCCATTTGCCTGCAAATTTCAAGATTTTTTTCCTGTGTTGTACTCCATTGTGTAAATGTACCACATTTAGGTTGTTTCCAGGTTCTGGTTATGACAAACAAAGCTGCTATGAAGATAGTTGAGCACATGTCCTTGTGTCACGATTGAGCATCCTTTGGATATATAACCAAAAGTGGTATTATTGCGTCTTGAGGAAGGTTGTTTCCTAATTTTCTGAGAAATTGCCACACTGACATCCAAAGGGGCTGTACCAGCTCACATTCCCATCAGCAATGCAGGAGTGTTCTCTTTACCCTACAACCTCTCCAGCATAAGTTGTCGTCAGTGTTTTTGAACTTGGCCATTCTTACAGGTGTAAGATGCAATATCAGAGTTGTTTTGATTTGCATTTCTCTGATGACTAAGGATGTTGAGCATTTTCTTGAGTGTCTTTCAGTCATTTTAGATTCCTCTGTTGAGAGTTCTTTGTTTAGGTCTGTACTCCATTTTTTATTGGGTTATTTGTTCTTTTAATGTCCAATTTTTTGAGTTGTTTGCATATTTTGGAGATGAGACTTCTGTCTGATGTGGGGTTAGTGAAGATCTTTTCCCATTCTGTAGGCTGTCATTTTGTATTGTTGACCGTATCCTTTGCTTTATAAAAGCTTTTCAGTTTCAGGGGGTCCCATTTATTAATTTTTTCTCTCAGTATCTGTGCTACTGGGATTATATTTAGGAAGTGGTCTCCTGTGCCAATGTGTTCAAGTGTACTTCTCACTTTCTCTTCTATGATGTTCAGTGTGGATGGTTTTATGTTGAGGTCTTTGATCCATTTGGCTTGAGTTTTGTGCATGGTAATAGATATAAATCTATTTTCATTCTTCTACATGCTGATATCCAGTTATGCCAGTACCATTTGTTAAATATGCTTTCTTTTTTCCATTTGATATTTTTTGCTTCTTTGTCAAAAATCAGGTATTTGAAGGTGTATGGATTAATATCCAAGTCTTCTATTTGGTTCCATTGGTCCTCCTGTCTGTTTTTATGCCAATACTAGGCTGTTTTCAGTACTGTAGCTCTGTAGTAGAGTTTGAAGTCAGGAATTGTTATGCCTCCAGAAGTTCTTTTATTGTACAGGATTGTTTTGGCTATCCTGGGTTTTTGCTTTTCCATATAAAGTTGAGTACCATTCTTTCGAGGTCTGGGAAGAATTTTGCTGGAATTTTGATGGGTATTGCATTGAATCTGTAGATTGCTTTCGGTAAGATTGCCATTTTTACTATGTTAATTCTTCCTGCCCAAGAGCATGGGAGATCTTTCCACTTTCTGGTGTCTTCTTCAATTTATTTCTTCAAAGAGTTAAAGTTCTTGTCATACAAGTCTTCCACTTGTTTGGTTAGAGTTACTCCAAGATATTTTAGTAGCATGAGCTCTTAATAGAAGAGCTTATGAGGAAGTGTCTCAAAGGACAAGCAGGGATCTTTATCTCTGCAAGCTCTGTAGCAAAGCTGGACTGATATGGAGGCCACCCTCCCTGGTCAGGCTTTGTGCAACAAGTGGTCAGCGTGCGGTTCCTTGAGCTGCCCTACATGAGGCTTGCATGCTGCCCCTCCTAAGTGATCTCCTCCACAGCCTCCTAGGTTGTTTCCTGACTAGAAGCTTCCACTGTTTTAGCAGCTAAGACTCCACAAGGGATTCCTGTAGTGGGAAGTAGCATCTTCCTTTTACCTTTACAGGTCCTCCAAAAGACAGAATGTGGTCTTCTTGGCAGGGTAAGAGGTTGACAGATAAAATGTCTGCTTAGCTTTTAGATGTCTGATTCAACACAGTTCACTCCTTCTCTGACTCTGTGCTACATATGGTGGTGATGTTCCTTTTAAACTTATTTGACTGATTTTAAATATGTTCATGTGTTGTAAAAGGAGCAGTGGGCTGCTTCCCGCCACCCGACTAGCTCAGTCAGTAGAGCATGAGTCTCTTAATCTCAGGGTCATGGGTTCAAGCCCCACGTTGGGTGCCAATATGTTACAAAGGGAGTGGTTGGCTGCGTGCCTGCTGGGATCCTGGCTCGCCAGCTAGTTTACACGCAAAATAATTACACAGAAACTGTATTTATTTAAACACTGTCTGGCCCATTAGTTCTAGCCTCTTATTGTCTAACTCTCACATCTTGACTAATCCATATCTAATAATCTGTATGCCACCACGAGGTCGTGGCTTACCAGCATGAGTCTAGCCAGTGTCCATCTCGGGAAGGGGAATCATGGCATCTGCCTTACTCTGCTTTCTTTCTCCAAACATTCTGTTCAGTCTACTTCACCTATCTGAATTCTGCCCTATCAAAAAGCCAAGGCAGTTTCATTATTAACTAATGAAAATAACACATAGACAGATGACCCTCTTATATCATGTATGTAATATGTAGGTGTATGTGTATGATTGTATGTGTGTTCAGGTGCACATATACCTGTGTGCACATGTATGTAGAGGCTGATGTTGAGATGAGGTATCATTTAATTTGTACCCCTGATAATTTGGGAGGGGCTCTTAATACCCTTTGAAGCCTTTTACCTTAAATTAAGATAAAATAAGTCATGTTTTAGAGATAGTATTTTTGATGGGTTGTGAAGGCTAGAAAACACACACACTCACACACACCGTATCCCAAGCTATCCTGTCAATCACAAGCCTTCCATCTCAGCATCTCAAGTGCTGACGTTACAGATCTAATACTGTGTTCAGATGAGATATATCTTAGTGCTCTTGTGTTCTAGCATAGCTAAGAAAACTGAGATTGGGGTGGCTTTAGGTTGCTATGACAGAGTGCCCTAGACTGGGTGGCAGCTAAGCACAGCTGTTCTTCATGATAGAGGCTGTGTGTGGATTTCACTGTGGTGGTGCTCTCACGTGCCCCTCCCTGGTGCAGACGGCTCTCTGTCATAGTCACATGGGGCACACACAGGGTAGGAGAGCTCCACTTGTGGTTCCATTGAAAGAGCACAAACCCCACCATGAGGGTTGTGACTCCATGACTTAAATCCCTCCAGAAGGCCCCACTCTGGATATATTCTCATTGAGGATCAGGTGTCTAACACATGAAATTTGAAAAACACAAACATGGGAATCTATATCAGTAATGTACCTATTTTAAGGTGAGGAAAGTCCATAATAAGACAATGTAACTGCTTATAATTGCCCACAAAATTAACACATTTCTGAGCAAAGGGAAGATTACCAGTGTCCCTATTTCTAATAAGTCATCAGTCCCTTCAGCTTAGCCCAATAATGATACCACTTCAAGCATCCCAGGCTCTGTGTTTGGTACAGATGCAAAGGAGACCAGGGTAAGGACATGGTGGTGCTGTAGTTGTGTTGGCTTTGACCTCTGTTTATTTCCCATGGCTACTCAATGAGGGACCACAATCAGAACATGCTGTTTGTTTTGAAGAAGAACATATGTAAGAGTTATTTTCTAGGTGTGCAACTGATTTTCCTTGTGTCATCAAATTTATTCATGAAAATTTAATGGCTCACACTCAAATTTAACATTCAGTGGGTTTTAAAACCTGTACAAAACAGGATGCTATGACACACAGAGAGATACTGAAAAAGGTTGCCACGGCAACACAAAGAGATGTCCACAAGGAGAACTTCATTTCACATTTTAATGTAAAGAAGCACTTTGTATACTTGAATGGTATTTTGAATTAAGTTGAAGAGGTGAGATTTGGACATTGGGAAATAAAGAGTGAGCAGTAGATTTGCACGTTGGACATGGTCTGTAAGTGCACACGGGATCACTACTAGAGTGATCGGAGGGCACTTTTATCTGTTCTCTTATCTTTTCATAGCAGATTATTTTACTTTTAGAACAAAACAGAAATGTTATATTTCTCATTTTGTGACCTACACAATACAGAAATACAGAACAAAACCGAAACAGCTATTTAGAGGAAGCATACGTGAAATGTGACTTGTTTTATCTTGTTTTTGCTGTTGTTTTGGTCAATCTGACTTTGACTTGGTAATCAAAATGAAGTTAAACTCTAAATTGAAAAGAAGAAATGGACAGGATGGATCGTGATAGGGCTTAGAAGACCTTGTCCATCCTGTGGTAGAGCAAACCCCTAATACAAGAGTTCTCCTTCATTTTATATTCACTCGGCTCTGTTCATTTCCTGCTCAGTTCTCGGTCAACTTTATAATATGCTTACTTTTGACATGAGGTACTAATTATTTTCAACAAGGCCCCCGGTATGTTTTAAAACGTGAAATGGTGCATGGAAGCTTTGGGAAGGAGCCTCTGCAAAGAGGCTCTGGTTGCCCTTTAGAACACTCATTCATCTAATCTCCCTTGTTACTTCTCCTTTGTGAGCTCTTTCTTCCCCATTTATTAAACACAGAGAATGCCTCTATGCACGTAAAGGTCTAGATAGTCCTTTAGAAGCTGTAATTTAGACAATGGGAAAATTAATGTTGGTGTTGTATAATGAATTTGAGGCTACTGCATAGACATATGAGGTTTTTAAAAAATTGAACAATGCAGATTTTTGTGATTTATGAGATTTTTTATTTATCATTATAATTTGTTTCATACTTGGTAGAAATAAATAAACTTGTGTCAAGAATTGAAATGTTATGGAAACTCCTTAAAGACTAAGTTTTCATATGCAAAATTTTGTAGCAATTAGATGCAAAATACAATCTTTATTGGATTTATTTTTAAGATTTAGGGCTCTATATCAGAGAAATGTAAATCAAAATAACTCTGAGATTCCATCTTATACCTGTAAGAATGGCCAAGATCAAAAACACCGATGACAACTTATGCTGGAGAGGATGTGGGATAAGGGAACTCTCCTGCATTGCTGGTGGGAGTGCAAGCTGGTACAGCCCCTTTGGATGTCAGTGTGGCAATTTCTCAGAAAATTAGAAAACAACCTTCCTCAAGACACAGTAATACCACTTTTGGATATATATGCAAAGGATGTTCAATTGTACTATGTTCGTAGCAGCATTGTTTGTTATAACCAAAACCTGGAAACAACCTAAATGCTCCTCGACCAAAGAATGGATAAGGAAAATGTGGTACATTTACAGAACCGAGTACTACACAGCAAAAAAAAAAAAAAAAAAAAAAAAAAAAAAAAAAAAAAAATTACATCTTGAAATTTGCAGGCAAATGGATAGAACTAGAAAACATCATATTGAATGAGGTAACCCAAACCAAGAAAGACAAATATCATATGTACTCACTCATAAGTGGTTTTTGGATATAAGGCAAAAAAAACCAGCCTACAAATCACAATCCCAGTGAACCTAGATAACAATGAGGACCCTAAGAGAGACATACATACATAGTTCTAATCTACATAGGAAGTAGAAAAAGACAAG
Organism: Chionomys nivalis; assembly: GCF_950005125.1. Taxonomy (NCBI): domain Eukaryota; kingdom Metazoa; phylum Chordata; class Mammalia; order Rodentia; family Cricetidae; genus Chionomys; species Chionomys nivalis. Next base: position 56,877,728 of record NC_080090.1, read on the forward strand.
ATCTCTTGAGTAAATTGGGAGCATGGGGATGATGGGAGAGGGTAGAAAAGGAGGGAAGAGGAAGGGAAGGGAGCAGAGAAAAATGTAGAGCTCAATAAAATCAACAAAAAAAGATTTAGGGCTCCAGCCTACTAGAAGATGGTTAAATGTAATAGAGTTATAACATTAAATATAATTTAAAGCATTTTATATAAAACTAAAATTAATTTTGTGGTACAGTACAATGCAGCTCCCCAGGTAAATACAAGAATATAAATCCCATGAAAGAATACTATCAAGGGTCTGGAAATGCGACTTAGTGGTAAAAGTGCTTTCCCAGAATGTGTGAGGTGCTGGGTTCGATCCCCATCTCACTCACACACACACACACACACACACACACACACACACACACACACGGCGAAGGTGGAGACAAAGAGAAAGAGAGAAGAAGGGAGGGAAGGAGAAGAAGAGACATAGAGAGAGAAGAAAAAAGAATAATAACAATATTAAGACTTATCATGAAAGAGACTTTCTTAAAATAATGACTCAAACCTTACCAATACTGCAATGCATGCTACTTAAAGAGTTTTTGGAAATTAAATTTCATTTCAATTAAATTTACTTTAGTGTTAGTTTTTTTTTTTTGGTTGTTTAGGGTTTTTTTTGGGGGGGGGTTTACAGTGGTGTGTGTGTGTGTGTGTAAACCAGAGGACTTCTGATGACCTATTCATTCTTGCCCTTCATCTCTTGAGACAGAGTTTGTGAACATGAAATTCAGCTGGTAACCATGAAGCTCTAGAGAGCTCCCGTCTATATTCCTTTTCTCCGAGCACTGAATGTTATAGATGCACCTGGCCTTGCCTTATTTCTTATGGGAGTTCCCAAAATTTGAACTCAGGTGGCCATGTTTGTTCAGTAAGCACTCGTACCTGCTGAGCTGTCTTCCCAGACCTGATACAAAGCTTTAAAAAATCAATACCATTAGAAAGGAACTGTATGCATTTCCAGGAACAAGTTTGTGTATTCTATCCAACGGGGAGTTCATCTTCAACCTACCTACTATGATGGCTTCTCAAACCTATCCTTATTGTCTCTGTCTCACACTGCCAGTCTGTTGCATGTTTACTTCTGAGATAAAGAATTTGGACTCTCACATTGCTGGCTCACCATGTAGCTGCTTTACCCCCACTAAACTAGGTCCAGCCACAGAGGTAGGCAGTAGGTGAGGGTGAGTGCTAGTCACAGATATGAGGAGATACCGCATTTTAATCCCGAAGGGCATGGTACAATGGGAGGAGGCTTGTCTCTACGTGAAGGGAAATATATACTAAGTTTGCATCTTGTTTCCCAGGGAAGTTTTTCATTTTTCCTATTTAGCTGAATTTACTGTTTTCAACTTTATAGAAATATAGGCACTCACGCGCAATGCTAAGAAGCTGCAAGCAGATGTGCTGGGGGCGTGCCCAGTCGTTTGGTTTCACAAACGCTTGCTGACTGAGTAATAGGGGGACAAATAAACATTAGAGGGAGATGAGCGATGTTGCAAGGTCCATTCCCTCTGCAAACAACTGAGGTGAGGGCCAGAGTCCACACTCTCACTTTCTCCCTCATTGTGATGCTTGGAAGGTCAAACATCATTGTGATGTTTGACCATGCTGCTGCTCCCCTCTCCTGCCCTGCACTGCTGAACTCTGGTCGAGAAACCTCATAAGCACGCTAATCACTGTATGAAATCAGATAACATAGAAGGGACTCCTGTGCACAATGTCTTGTCCGGGAACTTGCCAACTATTCCAATTCCCATTTCTCTTGCTGTGATAAAACACTGACCAAAAGCAACTTGGAAATAAAAGGGTTGACTGGATCACAGATGACAGTCCGTGGTGGAGGGAAGCCAAGGCAGGAACTCACTGAAGTAGTAACTGAAGAACTCTGCTCATGGGTTTGCGTCCCTGGCATGCTCAGCTACCTTCTTTAAACAGCCCAGGCTCACTGCCCAGGAATAGCACCATCCACAGTGGGCTGGGACCTCCCTTATCAATTAGCAGTCAAGAAAGTTCTCCACAGACATGCCCACAAGCAAATCTGATGGAGCAATTCCTCAACCAAAATGTCCTCTTTCCAAGGCAGCATAAATCTCGTTGCCTGCAAAGCTGAATGTACTTAGTAGATGGCTTTAAAAAAATGTTTGCTCACCTTAATTACCATGGGGTTTTGTGTGTGCCCATTAAAACTCATAGAAGTGGGCGAAAGAAGCATAGTAGCCATGGAGTTCAAGCAGAGTGCATTTGCCCTGCATTTGTCTGTGTGCATTATTGCTTGCACTTACTGTAGACACATGGGCTTATCTCTGCCTAAAACCATCTTAGACTGTGCTGTTATTACTATTTTAAGGTGAATATATGGAGTTCAGAGAGGTGAGATGATTTTCCCACCCACCTTATTAGGTGCAGGAACTTAACAAAATCCTGGTATTTAGGGCGCTCTAAGCCATTAGTTTTTATCTCTGAAACGGAAAGCAGGATCAGTTTTTATAATTACAGTTTCTCTAAGAGTGCACGGTGAACAATCTCAGCTGTAAAAATATTTAGCACTAATATTAAAGCGATCAACCCTTTCTCTTGTTAGAGGTATCACAAACCCTTCTTACCTTCTGAAAATTTGCTGTATTTGATTCCTTGAGGATGGATGCTTATGGGCTTGTCTGCTTTGTTTCTGAAGTGAACTTTCATGGTGTCTCCAACCTCAGCATATAGAGTAGGTCCAAGAAGTCCTGTGGGAAGATAAGCATGAAATTTTTGTATTCAGAATTATTAAAGATGGAGCTGCTAAGCAAGGGGAACATGTAGAAAGGCCCCAAGCTGCCCCTTCTGGTCCTGAAGTTGACTCGCTTCTCTTGAACTTAAACTATCGCCTGATCTTTGTGTCTTCGTCATCCCATCAGCTCCAGCATGGCTCTTTAAATAACGATGAAGAGCAAATCCTTAGCCTTAACCCAAAGCAACTCCAAAGACTTGAGAGACAGTTTGCCCCAGATCCTACCCGCTCTCGTGTGCTGTCTTTTCTTACATGAGTTAGTCTCCACTCTCCCGCGGATCTGAGTGCAACCAAGGAGTAAGTCACACCGTTCTCTGGTACTCACACAAGTTCAAGAATCTCCAAAGCCCCGAGACCTTGATCACAAGGACTTTAATGCATGGAAGGAAAGCCCTTGCATGACTCCTCACAACAACAATTCTACAATATCAAGGGGAAAATGAGAAGAGAGCAGGGTGGGGGTGGGAGGATCCATGGGCCATGGTAGGGATTTGGGTTTCTTCTACATGGACTAGCAAGTCATTTGAACTTTGTATAGTATAGACATGGCTCGACATGTTTTAAAAATTCATACTCATTAGGAAAAAAAAACATGTAAAAGAAAAGAGAGCTATGTCTGAAGAAGGGGGCTGCCGTGGAGGGAGTAGACAGTGGTAGATTGAGCCAGCGTGTGCCGCAGTGCAGCGGTGATTTGCTGGATACGTTTGGAAGTTAAGAGAACAAGGTTCTAACAGATGGGATGTAGCATATATGAGGAGTCGGGAAAGAGCTCAGGTTTTACGATCTGAGTCACTGGTTAAATAATGCCATCAGTTACCATGACAGAGAAGAAGAAGGAATCGGGCTAAGGACACAGACATCAAGACCAAGGCTTTACTTGTCATTGCCAGGCTCAGTGTGGAGTCTTGATTCACACAGATGAGTAAGACACAACAACTGACTCCCAGGGGGCCACAAAGTAGTTTGAATGTAGGCATTCTCTAGATGGACAAAGTATTATGGGTGCAGAGAGGCTGCAGGGCCAGCTCTATCTGGTTCCTTAGCAGGAAGCTGATATAAGGGTCAGAGTTCTGGAGACTCATATGCTAGAATTTCCTGAAGTGTAGACTTGGAAGACTCCATTTCAGACTAACCTGGTGTCTCATCAAAAGAAAGATTCCCAGTTAACACCTTGGCCTTGGCTCTGGAGGCGGAGCTTGTGGATCTGGAGGCAGAGCTTGTGACCCTGCGTTTTAATGTGTGCTCACAAATGATTGCGGCACCCGTCAACTCTAACTACAGTTCAGCCAAGCGGCAGCAAGGCTGCTGCCACGTCCAAGCCAGCCACAATCTCAAGGATTTCTTTCTGCCCACTGGGAGTCTTAGATGCAGAAGAAGGATGTGACAGTGTGGTCATGAAGTTCAGTCAGCATCCATGTACTACTGGTTACATTTGCAGTGTGAGAGTTAGGAGGGGACTTTCCCTTACTGTCCCTCCGATATACCCAAGTACTGTAAGCCCTTATATTAACCTTCATAGTAAAATTTTAAGGTAGCATTTAGATCTTCATATTACATACTAGAAAAGTGAGCCTCAGAGTATTAGGATCATTCCCCAAATCATAAAACTAAGAGAGGTCAAGCTATGATTTCAACTTAAATCTGTCTGACTCAAGACACTGAGTTTTAAGCCACCTCTTTACACAGCACTTCACACTTAGCATTCTTCCATACATCAGATACTGACTGCTCTTCCATCTCAGGCCTCAGACTGTGGAAACACATGGCTGTGGGGCACATGGCTGTGGGACACATGGGTGAGAAGTAGACACTCTGACTTTTAGAGCTCACAACATACTAAGAGAAATACCTAACAAATAATCACACAAATACTTAGTTATAAACTGTAATAACATCAAAGATGATGCTGCACTCCTGCATGTGAAGATGGAAGAAGGGAGAAATGCATCAAGAAACACAAGCAGGTCCAGCTAATGGGAAAGGCACAGACTATGCCAGCCGGTGTATAAAGTCTATTCCAGGCTTGTGAGCAGGAGAGTGTCGGGCTTCGCAAGAGCTTTCCTGAGAAAGTGAGCCTTTTAATGCGGTGCCAAGCAGGGAAACACAGGGATGGTCAAGTGGGATCAGCATGTGCAGAAAGAGGCCGGAAGACTCAACCTACTTGGAGAGCTCCTGATGGCCACTGAAGCAGGGAAGAGAGTACCTTCTCTTAGGGAAGAGAGCAAGGTGTCGAAAGTGACGCTGAAGGCATCATCCTGGACAGGTCACTCAGGGCCAGGCAGGACATTTGGAATTTTGGTTTTCATTTGATAACAGTCAGAGGTTGTTGAGGTTTTTTTAGCAAGATACAATATGAGCCAGATTTCTAATATGTTTTTGTTCTTTAATTTTTGTTTCTTACTTTCCATTTTCTCTCTTTCTCTCTCTCTTCCTCTCTCTCCCAGATTGCTCTCTATTGATAATGATCTGGAGAGGAACTGGAGCAGAGACTGAGAGAAGGCTCCGAAAGAGACACTGATAAGATTGAGGGCATAGTGGAGAAATGTCTTCAGCAAAGAAAGTGTCAGCTATGTACACTGGAGATGAAACCTTGGAGTTGTAGAATGGATTGGCTATGGGGTAGGGGTTAGAGGTCAGTAAGGTGATGTGGTGCCGGAAGGTTCCACTTGGGACCTGGATAAACAAGAGCAGCATGCTGTGGGATGGAAGATACCCTGTGATGGTTCTGTGTTGTGTGTGTGGTGGCCAGGGCAATGCCCCTTCCCTTCCGTGTTGTAATGCCTAAGATTCTGAAGTGTGCTGCCTTGTGTGCAAAAGAGACTGTGCACCTATGATTAAATTAGTGGTTGGGACGTCAGATATTTTCCTGGGTTGCCAGAGAGGTCTTATGTAGTCGCAAGGATGTTCATTAAAGGGTTACAAGAGAAGCCTGATGGGAAAATGAGAAGATGCCAGTCTGCTAGCTCTGAAGATGAAGGAAGGGGCAAACGTCAATAAACCCAGGCAGTTCTAATTAACGTAAAAATCAAGAAAGAATCTTTGTCTAGGGGAGGGGGGCAGAGCTCTGCCAACTCCTCTGTTTACACCTAGTGAACCCTACGTGGGTCCCCCACACATCTAGAACTGTAGTAACAGAAGAAGAAAAGAATTAATTCATGTTTGGAGGCAGGTTCTTGCCATGTAGCCTAAGCTGGCCTTGTCCTCCTCATGATCTCATTGTCCCGGCCTCCTGGAGCTGGAATTGTAGATGTGTTCCAGGACGTCTGGCTGACTCATGCTTTTCCAAGGCACTAACTGTGTGGTGATTGTCACAGCTCAGCAGAGATCCTGCCTCCCCTACTCTGTTCCTGTCTTCCTATTCATTCTTGACCTAGCCCTGCTTTCTTGGCTCCTATCTTTCTGGCCACTGTCATCTAGTTCCTGCCTTCTTTGCTCCTATCTTTCTGGCCACTCTTGTCCTGTTCCTTTTGTTGACACACCCATCTTGGAATTTATGTTGTTTTTATGCCTGGAGCTTGTTTGCTTGTTTTTCTCTTTGCTCTGAACAGGATCATGGAGGCTACATTCTTCAGACCTAATTTAAAGATGGTTAACACAGCCTGGGGAGTGTGTGTGTGTGTGTGCGTGTGTGTGTGTGTGTGTGTGAGGAAGTGTGGGAGAGTGGAACTTGGCTTGCTCAAGGTCACTCAGTGACTCCCTGCCATTGCTGAGACTAGAATATTGGAGCTCCCAAGAGAAATCTTTTCCTAATTCTTTCTTTGGAATAGTTAGGACCCTAACCTCCCTAGACCAGTCCAGATGGGTTCCTCTTTCTGGTTTCTGACTGCCTCATTGGCTGACCCTGTCTTATGAACGCTACCATTCATCCTGATTTATTAAGAAAGCATAGAGCACCCAGGCTGCAAGCAGCCTAGGACTTTGTGACAGTATGGTCACAGTGGGCACTGTATTTTGTTGTCATGTTTCTCTTGCACGGTTGTTTGTTGGTATCACATGGCTATGAATGCCAGCTGCCAAGGAAAACTTTCCTAGGTTATTTGACTCAGTAAGATCTCTTACTTCAATGGACATTCTGACAGTTTGGGGTGTTTATTCAAACTCCCTTCCTGCTTCTTTCAAATTAAGGTACAGCCACAGAATGTTTTCATAACTGACTCAAATACCTTAGCCCATGCCGCAGACTCGAGGCTGAGACTCTCCTCCTCTCTCAGCCACAGTGTCTAAGCCCTTTCCTGCTGATGGTTTGATGGGAGAGAAGGGAGGCTGGGGAAGGAGTGATGTACCTTAGGGCTTGGAGAAGACTGCATGGGGGGGGCATGTAGCCAATCTCGTGCCGTTAAAGAATTGGAAAGACTGCAGTAGATGAGCTAATCAGACCCACTGCTCTCTGCCGAACAAAGAATGACACCATACAAGACAGCCTGCAGTTAGCAATTAAAGCTCATTTGGGGACAAGGATGTAGAGACTCAAGGCTTGAAACCCAAGTTGGATTCCTGAAACTGCATCCAACCTCTCCAGCTCTCTAGGTGTCCATCAACCTCACCAGGAAGGCCCCTTCCGCCTATAACCCAAATGACTAGCCTCTGCTTTCAATTTAGTAAAGCAGTCTGGGCTCCTGATGTTGCAGAAGTGAAGAATCAGGACTTGTTCCTGGCTTGGCTGGAACCACACCCACCAAGTGTTTGGGAAAGGAACACGGCAAAGGTACAAACAACACAGTGCTAGATCCGGGCAGCGCTAACTAGCCTTCAAATCCAGATCTGAGCCAGAGCAGAGGCTTTTCTTTCTCCGGTCTGCATTCTTGGGCTAGACTGATGAACACACCAGCATTTCTACCGTGCAGGGGAGGGGTTCAGAGTTAGGCAGAATTGGGAGTTTAAGAAGGGGCTGCATAAAAATGAATGCTACAGTTCCCCAGATCCCCACACATTAAATATGTTCTATGATACACAGACACTGACAGAAACGTTGAAGGTCAAAGGTCTTAAACATGATCTGGGCTGTTCTCACCGACTCGCAAGGTCTTCTTCTGGCTTACAAGGATGAGTCAGGAACTCACTACAAAAGGCCTTCATCTGGAAAGATGCCTGGCACAGTGGTCTCCCTTTTGAAAAACAATTAATGTCTCCTCCTATCCGCTCAGAAGTCTCTAGTCTGCCTATGGTTCTGTTTCTGTGCCTTCAGCACAATGCATCGCTTAGCAATGACATCGATATCTGGGGAACCTCACCAAAGCCACAGAACATTCAGCTCTGAACACTTGTCTTCTCGTCTTAGCCTAGTGAATATGGTCCCATTTATTTACTTACAAGTTATAAAGCTCTCATGAGTCTATTGAACACAATAGGCTCTGCACTGGATTATGAAACTGGACTCAGCAAGAGAGGACAAGTGAGCCTCCAGTTTCATACCCACAAAGACAAAAGAAAGTTTATAGGTGACCTTCAATGCCCCACCCCAGGACTCACAGCCAGTGAGGGAGTAGCCTTTCTATGCAAGGCTGAGCTGGCTGCAGTTTCTAATACCAGCACTTCCTGATTCTTCTGGATCCATCAATTCTTCCACAGGTAACTTTTCTACTGAATTAATAAATATTAGATTCCTGTGCCACTCCCAAACATCCTTGAATATCGCATTCATCTCCAGAACGTCCCTGCCTCCTTCCCAGGGGGAGGCGCATCTCAGGAAGAATCATACTTTCCTTGTGTTTCCGGTTCTTTACCACCATCCATTCCCCAAGCCTCCCCCACCCCATCAGTTCTTACCCAGCTGTTTCATTGCTCCTCTGTTGGTATCCATTGCCCCCCGGTGCCATTTGATTCTGCTTCCAGGGAAGCATGCTCTCTGCTCTCTTCTGTCTTCTCTGGGAAGATTTTCTCAAGCTTTTCCATGACTATTGCTTTCTTGGCTTACCCCTTGGCCTCTGTTGCTCCTTTGAGCTTGGACACAACTTTCTCTTCTAGTTACATTTTGCTTGTGTGATCTTGCATTCCCTCAAAGCTTCATTTATAATGTGGTTATTTCATCTCTTGAGTATCTGTATCCATCTATCTCAGTTCTCCCCCCTAAAAGAGAACTCCGTACCCACCTGCTCCCTTGATAACACTAGGAAGAAATTCTACAGACACCTGGGTCTCCCAGTCTGCCCTCATTATCCTTGCAAACAAGGTTCCTTCTTATCTTAAATTTTCTCTCTTACTGAATGGTAGGCATGTTATCTTCTCTAATATTCCACCCAGGAAACTTGAAGTCAATCACAACCCCCTCTTCTCTTCTTTCCATCCAATTAGCCACCTGTTTAGTTGATTCTAGCACCTAAGTATCTTTGGAATTCATTTAATTTTCTCCACCTCAGGCCTCCCTGCTGTCTTGTTTCCTGGACTGGCACTAAAGTCCCATTACTACTTTCTCTGGCTAGTCTCTAATCCATCTTCCAGACTTGAACAGATTGATCTTTTTTTTTCTAATTAATTTTTAGTTAACATAGGAAGCAATGGAGTTCATTGTGGCATTTTTATACATGTGTTACGGCATTGTGCTTTTTTCAGTCTTAAACCAATAGTGAAACCAGCACTAAAGGACAAACCTGGATCTGTCTTTCTCCTACTTAACTTACCCTAGTGACTCTCTGCTTCCCTCAAGACAAAGCTTTCACAGGCTCCCTGATCTGACTGAGTCTCTCTAGTCCAGTGGTTCTCAACCTTCCTAACGCTGAGACCCTTTAATACAGGTCCTCATGTTGTGGTGACCCTCTACCATACAATTATTTTCATTGCTCTTTCGTAACTGTAATTGTGCTACTGTTTTGATTGTAATGTAAATACCTGTGTTTTCCAATGGTCTGAGGTGACCGAGAGAGAGGGGTATTCAAGCCCCCCCAAGGATCACAACCCACAGGTTGAGAACCACTACTCTAAACCCTCATGTGCTCTGCTGTTCCATTGCTGTTCTAAGATGCATCTTTATAGCCCCTTCACCCCCACTGTTTGACTTTCCAGTTCCCCCTTCTTCCTCTCTCTTCTCACCGCTAGACTGGAGACCCTTCAGCATTGCTCTTCCTTGTCACTGTGCTAGAACATTCTATCATCAGTCATCTCTAATGGCTGACCGTGGCAAGTCAGGATCCACTTTTACATCCCCAGACCCTCAAATATGGTATTCTTAGGTTGAGATCATTAAAAGGAAGGAATACTTAATGTACTTATCTAAAGGCAAATAAATATATAAATTATATTTATATGCATAAGAGATAGAAAATGAACAAAAACATAGTTGTGTTGATAGATTCACAATATTATAATAGGCATGCTCTAATGGAGGCATAATTCACAGCTACAACAGCAGCAAGAACAACAATGTAGCTAACTTGTATTAAGTGCTTATCACGTGTGAGCATTATTGTAAGTACTTTGTATTCATTAATCAGTCTGGTCCTTACAGCATCTCAGAGAGGTGAACCTAAGTCCATGGTGCTGGGAGCACACAGAAGAGAAGAATTCCTAATGCTGGGAGTGGATAAAAATCCAAGGAATGTCTTAAAGGATGTGGCTTCCCGGTGGGTGTCTTTCAAAGCCATGGTTGTGACTGAGTTTGGAGCCTCGGAGAAGAGATGGAAAAGGAACTCAGAGGAAAACCACCGGGGGAAGTTTCAGGAGGGAAACAAGATAAAGAGGTCCAGAAAGGGAACGTGTTGAGCAGCCTAGAAATGGCGACAGAACCAGAGAGACATGACACATGACGGTGCTGCCGTCTCAGAGGCAGCAGTCGATGGAGACAGGGTTAGTCATGCCAGAGCAGCTCAGGGGAGGGAGGAAGATGGAGATTGTAGAGAATGACACTGGCTTCTCATGTGGAAAATTGAGAGGAAGGAATAGAGAGACAAGAAAATGGCAGGGAGGGCCAAGGAGAGATATTTCCTTTTTTCTAGATACGATATACCAGAAAATGACTTTTTTTTTTTCTGAAGGGAAGACCCAAATTGAGGAAGAATTGAAGAATAAAGGAGACCAGATGAGGCAGGGTAGAGCAGCCGGTGAGGATGGGGGTGGGTAGGCAGAAGAGGCAGAAGGTGAGCCTGGGAAAGATGGGTGATCATCACCAGGGTGGGGGAGGAACGGGAGACTTGATGACAAGGGGCCCGACTGGATGTTGTCCTCCCTGGATAGTCTCTGTAATGCCTGTAAAATAGGTGTCTGTCATGAAGATCCAAGAGCCCTTGACTAATTCATCTTTGATTAATGAAGCATCAAAGAAAAATAGAAGAGAGGCTTTCTTCAAATGCCATAGCTATTGGGAAAGCTAAATGCAGAGGGTCAAGCATACGCAGTTCCTTTGAATGAGTATAGGAAGCTGCATAGAAACAATGACAGACTCGTTCTGTTGGCATGCTTCTGTGCCCAGACAAACAGATCACAAACCCCAGGAGAGTCTGAGTTCACTTTGCCTGACTCTTGTATTCATAGAGCCTAATTCAACGTCAAGCCCACAGAAGGTACTCAGCTGTGGGTTGTCAGATGAATAAATAGATTCAAACACTGAAATGCTTTGTTTGGCTTTCTTGACCAAGGTTAAAAGCATGACTGGCAGTGTGGGCGTGTGACCTGTTCAATTCCATAGGGCCCCATGCTCAGAAGAACCCCTGTTTGGTTTAAATTTTCCTGTCTCTGAAATTCTCAATCATATGAACAAGGAGCCCCATCTTCTCACTGCACCTGAACTTCCATATTTTATAACTAGAGTCTGATAGAAATATCATACATATTAACAGAAGGTAACTAAGTAGATCCTTAACTATTTTACACATACTTATTTTGGTGTGTGTGTGTGTGCGTGCACGTGTGCACACGCCATGGTGCCTATGTAGAGATAAGAGGACAATCTGGGAGATAGTTCTCTCCTCCTACCATGTGAGTTCTGGAGATGAACTTGGCTCTTCAGGCTTGGCAGCAAGTCCTTTTAGCCACTGAGCTATCTGGTCAGTTCACAGTGTGGATATTTCAAGTTATAAAGAATATAATATTATCCATGAAATATTATATTTACAATTAAAAGAAATACAGACTGGACCTGGTGGGCTAGACCTATAATCTCAGATACTTGGGAAGCTGAGACAGAAAAATCACAACTCAGAGTCTTGCTATAGGCAAGTTCAAAGCTTGGGTCACTGACTTCGTGAGACCTTGTCTCAGAATAACAATGCAAATGCGCACTGAGATCTAGATCAGTGGTAGGGCTTTTTTCCTAGCATGCGTTAGCCTGTAGGTTCGAACCCCAGCACAAAGAATAATTTTTTAAAGAGATGTATTTCAGACTTACCTGAGATGCTAGATCGTGGCTTTTCTTTCTTAAAATGTGGCTCATACTCTCTGTAGACAATTTTCTTGAAGGAAGGTTTAGAATTCAAACTAGAAATAAAATAGAAAAACTAATTTGAAATTCACATGTGATATCTATTCCTGTTCCAGAAAAGGAGGTGTCTATGCACTCAGATTTTGTATATAAAAATGGAATGACAACATTTTATTGTATTTCCAAAGTCCAAGGTTTTATAAATTGGAGTATCAAGTGAAATCAATGGAACAATCATTGGTCTCTTTAATGACAGTTTTCCATAAATGTAAGCCAAATTTTGTCCCGATTCTGCTTTTCAGAATCAATTTTTCTATAAAGGAAGATAAGCACATAGTGCAAAGTCAAATTTCAGATCTAAGTTAAAAATATAAGTCACTGATAAGTATATATTTGAACCATTTTTCAATCTTTTAATCAGATATAAGTTAAAATTTTTCCACTTTCATTATACAAATTTGAACCAATGGGAAATGCGGTAAATTGGTGTCTATTCATTGGACCCTATTTCTTTTTTCTTTTCTTTTCTTTTTTTTCTTTTTTTGAATCCAGAATCTTTATTTAGTTATATTTTAAAAGGAGCAAAAAGTTACTAAACACAGCAAACAAAGCCTCATTTATGTTGCCTTGATTGAGGAATAAAAATTGGTACTTTTTTCTCTTCCTATTTTTTAAATTTCATTTTACATTCCAACCACTTCTCTTGCCCCCCTCGCCTCTCCTCGTTCCCCCATCCACTTCCCGCAATGAGTAAGGGCTTCCATGGTAATTCAACAAAGTCTGGCACATTAAGTTGGGGCAGGACCAAGCCCCCCTGAATTAAGGCTGAGCGTGGTGTCCCACCATAGGGAACGTGGAGCCTGTTTCTAGTGGAGTTGAGAGAATGGAGACAACAATAGGGAAAAACTCTGGGATCTGTATTGGAAGCAAGCCAAAACCCTGCATTGAAAAGATGAAGTCACTTCCAAAGAAGATGTAGAGGATAAAGAGCACAGCCAAGATCCAGGATGGTTAAACAATTTCCTCAGCTTTATCCAGACCCAGGAGGCTTCTGTCCCATTCTCTGTTTTTAGGGTAGCCGAGGTTCTGCATCCTGATAACTATGGCACCAGAGTTCCCAGGAGCGATGAAGACCCTAAGAGCTTCCTCTAGTAGTTTTCCCTACCAAAAGTGTGCTGACTGTGTGTGTGTCAACTGCACACAAGCTAGTGTTATCAGAGAAGAAGGAGCCTCAGCTAAGGAAATGCCTCCTTGAGATCCAGCTGTAAGGCATGTTCTCAGTTACTGATTAATGAGGGGAAGGGCAGCCCATGGTGGATGGTGTCAACCCTGAGCTTGAGTTCTGGGTTCTATCAAAAAGCAGGCTGAGCAAGTCGGAGAAGCAAGCCGGCAAACAGCAACCCTCCATAGCCTCTGCATCAGCTCCTGCCTCCAGGATCCTGCCCTGTTTGAGTTCCTGTCCTGACTTCCTTCAGTGTCAAATAGCAATGTTGAAGTGTAAGGCAAACAAACCCTCTCCTCCCCAACCTGCCTTTTGGTCAAGGTGTTTCATGGAAGCAAAGGAAACCCTAACTAAGACAAACAACTTACCATTTTCCCTTTCCATTATCCATTTCCCCTTGCCAGGGAAAGATCTGCCTACGTAGCACACTGTTGTTAATGGGGTCCTCATTCTGTACATTTGATCTGAATTTGTTATCCTTAACTGTGTGTCCTCTGACTTACACCTACCTGTGCCCTACTCCAGGCTGAACAAACCAGCCACCAAATCTGTGTTCCACCCAAAGCAGGAAAATTAACACTGGAAGTAATGTTATTGGGGGTGGAGGGGTCAGTTAATGGCAGTTTCCTAAGAGTGTGTATGGCTTAGATTATCACTCTAAAAGAATGCAATACTTGAAATCATTTTAATGTGATATTTCTTATTAGCATAATATAAAGATAGACTGTAATGCTCTCCCAAATAGCCCAGTTACAACAACAACAAAAATTAAATGCTTTATTATGCTTTCATCCTAAAATGTTACACATTGCTTTCAAAATATTACAGTATTTTTTGGCGGATTGCTTTGGTTTTGCAATTGTAAAAGAGGAACACATCTTTCACAATCACTTAAACTTTGATGTCAACTACAAGGGAAAAAAATGAGTCAACTAGAAGGCTAGGCTTGCCATTTAAAATAAAACCAGTAGTTGTAAATGCTGAGTAAAATCTATGGTTTGGTTAACATCAGGAAGGCTTTCAATTAACCTTCCAATTGGCAAAGTGTATTTAAACTTCCGCGTAGTTACACACACCTTTGAGTGGCCACAGTAAACCTCGTCATTAACATGGGTAATATTCAGGGCAGACCAAAATATCCAGGATAAGCCAAATTCCAAGAAGTAATCCAAAGTGAAAGAAAAAAAAATGAAGCCATTTAGGTAGCCAGAAATAAGTCAAGAAAAGATGAAAATACAAGTGTGTCCCTTTTCCATGAGCCAACGTTTTGAAAGTCATTTATAGGAAGGCAACAAAATTAAGGCAAGAGTCACTAAATTATCTCCTTCAGAAGATGAGTCTGTGTCTACAAGGAATAAATGTTATGTAACTCAAAGTTCCCTTTCTTTCTTTCTTTCTTTCTTTCTTTCTTTCTTTCTTTCTTTCTTTCTTTCTTTCTTTTTCTTTTTCTTTTTCCTTTTCTTTTTCTTTTTTTGTGCAGACTGTTAGAAGGCTGGAAAGAAGTAAAAGGGTTCCGGAGGCTGGTCATTTCAACCCATCAGTTGAAGGAGCTAACATTTTTGGGGGTGGGGTGATGAACAAACGGTTAGCCATAGCTAACTATTCACACTGAAAACTTTCTTCATCCTCAGCATGATAAATTATATCAGTGGAGACAAAATTAGCACCCACCATTACTACACTTTAACTGTATTCTCTCTGTCTCTGTCTCTCTCTGTTTCTTTGTCTCTCTCTGTCTCTCTGTCTGTCTCTCCCACCCCACACCCCGGAAAAAAACAAAACAAAACAAAACAAAAAAAACTTGTAATTACAGGGGATTTTCTTCCCTGGAGAGGAAGCCCATCTGGACTCCACCCCGAGTTACCTTGGGTCTGTGGTCTCAGGATGGTAGTTCCAGAGGATGCTCTGAGCAGCCACGTAGAACTGCCTTAGCCGCGCTGCCTCGGCAGGGTGGCTGCCCCAGCCCGCCCAGCTGGTGCCCAGGACCACCAGGACGCAGAGGCGCGGGCCGACTAGGAGCATGGCCCTTGTTCCGTCGCGCACTGCCACTGCCAGCAGTGCTCAGTTCTCTGTCCGCGCTGCGCGCTGTAGCTGTGGCTCCCAGGAGGACTAGGAGCCTGAGGACGCAGTGTCCCTGTCCCCTGCGGCGGCTGGCTCACCCTACCTCCCTTTCCCGGCTGTGCCTCATATAAGCATGGGCTTGTTGAGGTCACTGCCCCCTGTGGTCAGAGGCATTTATTAGGGAACCTAACTAGGGACTGTGTACTACAAGGAAAGAAAGGGCAACCCTGCTGGAGGCTGTGGCACAGGAACTGTGCCCAAGGGTTCCTGCCCCCACCACAATCCCACCCATCCACCCTTAACCTGCGGGGGAGGGTAGCCGGACGGGGAGGAAGGGTCAAAGTTTAAGCTTGCCTGCCGGTTTCTGCAAGCCTCACTTAGATCCAACACCCATCCTCTGATGCCCAGGAAAACAACACTGTGCCGTTACTAGGCACAGAAAACGGCCAGAGAACAAGTCCACCAACAGGTTAGCGTCCTAGACTGCTTTGGTAACTTCTCCCAAGGCACAGACCACCTGGTAAGGCTTGTCACCAGCTCAAGTGTAGCAGAGAATAGGACTTAATTGAGATGGTTGGTAGCTGTGTGGTCTTGGGCCAATCACCTTATATCTCTAGAGGACTTTTGACATCTGCCAAATAAGGATGGCAATTCTAATTTTCCTTGATCCAATTATTTTGAGGGGAAAAAAATGTTGTAAACGCTGTGCCTCCCCCTCCAGTGCCAAGGCAGGGCAGGCTGTGCTGTGTTCTCCTGTCCGTGGTGCCACGGTTTGAAGGGTGTTGGCATGTTGTTTTAGATTTTGTTTTTCTGTTGGTGGGGAAGCTGAGAATTGTATCTGAATCACCCAAAGAACTTGTCCCTGTTTCCCTAGAACTCTGCTTCTGGTCATGCTTTAGGCTTCCAGCACATGCAGTAAACTGTAGTCATGCACCACCCGGGATCCTCAGCTGTCTCCCCACCCCCACTCCTGCTTCTGTTCCCTTGCTCATATTCTTTAGTCAGTTTGCAATGCCCTTCTCAAGGAAGACGTGAATCCCAACACACAGGGGCTGAAGGAGGAGAAAGCGGGTTTGCGGCTTGAGATCAGCCTACGCTACACAGTGAGACCCTTTACCAAAAATTAACTAATAACAGACATGTATATCTAACTATATTGTAAAAACCCATTGTTTTTCCTCTCTGCTCTCCCATTCTTTTAAATCAGGAGTTCTGCCTTTATCTCTGATTCTGGGTTCAAACTGATTTCTCTGTTTTATGAACTCAGTCTATTCAGATTATATTCCTTTCAATTATCCTCTATTAGTTTTTCAGGATCCTCTTGTTTCCACAGATAGATTCTAATCTATTCAAAAGCAGGAACAATAACTTACACTCCTGACCCACAATTCCAGGGCTTCGCAATGTTGTCAGAATCCTCTGTTTTTTTTTTTTTTTAACAAAATGCAAATTCTGACACAGGAGACAGGTTGAACGATTGAGATCTTGGATCCTATAACACCTAGCTTAGTGTTAGTGTCTGTCTGTTTCTCCTCTCTCTTTCTCTCTCTCTCATACACACACACACACACACACACACACACACACGTTATTGACAATGCATCTGAGAAAAAAAATTTAAAGCAACAAGTCCCTAAATTACTTTCTTTTTTTTTTTTCAAAATCACTGTAACTTTTCATAGGGCAGCTTTACTGTTTTTGCTTGCTATCTGCTTATATGAATCCAGTCTACATGGTGGTCATTGGATTTCCTTACACCACAGCAAAGCAACTACACTGTTAGACTCCCTAATGTTCACATCAATTAGAGACAAACCATATATAATTTTCAGTGACTTATTTATTAAATATGTGAATTAAATTACATACAAAACATCTGTTCTTTCCTGCAGAACAGTAATACAATGAAGACCCTTTGTGTTCCTCTGACTTTTTCTCTGTGGAAAGGGGACAGATGACATATATTTGCTGGCTCACTGGAGGGTTTAGCTGTTATTTGGACAACTGTAACTGTCACCATATTGGTGGTAGACAATGTGAGATACATAGACCCTTATTGAACAAAACAAGAGGAGCCTGGCATTTGGGGGAGTCTGATTACATATTTGAACAATGGCCTCTGGGTGCTTTGGTGGAGTGAATGTCTGCATTCGGATGTGGAATCCTGGCTCTGTTCTTGGTCTTCTGTGGCCTCTGGTACCATGTGGAAGTTTCTGGAAAGTGTCAGCAGCAGAGGTATAAACAACCTCATAGGTAGGAAGCACGGAAGACCCAGGAGACCTCAGAGCAGGCTCTCCCTTCAGTTAGAGAATTTCCTGCTCTCCAGCATCTCGGAGTCCCAAGAGAAAGCAGATCCTCAATTCTCCAGTCTGGTCTCCTGGTGAGTCAGATGCCCCAGTGCCTTGGACTAGCTCCCATCTTCAGTAAGAGCAAGGTCAAAGTCACAGACCACAGCAGAAGCGTTTGCTCCTGTTTCTATGGCCGTGCTAGAGGAAGATGAGAGGCGGAGCAGGAAGGGGTGGGTGGAGGGGTGGGAATGTGTATAGTTCTTTTGCTTGGTTCCCGGCTGGTTATTTACAGAAAACCACAGCCAATGCAGTGGAGTTAAAGTCAGGGAGCTTGGCATCTGCAGGCAGAATCCTGAGAGACAGTAAGAGGAGACAGGAGACCAGATCTCTGAAAACGGAAGAAAACAAATTAAACGATCTTTAAGAGAAAAAAAGAATATTTCCTCATGCCTAACCCCTGATGTTCAAGACAGTTCCTTTTTCTAGGTCCTACCCTGTCTACCAGAAGGATGATTCTCTTGGGAAGGGGGACTTTTCATTGCACTATTTGAAAAATTGCTTTCAGATGACTTCAGTTTTCCCATCAGTTAACACAGGGGCTTTTACTGCAAGCCCATAGCCTGCCAATCTCGCGCATTCCGGAACAGTGTATGTGTCGCTACATCCTTTCGTCTCAGAAGGGATGGAAATCCTTGGGTTGGCTCTATGGTCCCTGCACTGTCACATGTACTTGTTGCAATGTGGTCTCTGTCATGACGTGACATTTTAATACATGCTTGAAAGATAATATACGATGATGTAAAGAGAATTCAAGCTTTATCTTCTTGTCCTTTCTCTTACTGTTTTATTTTCTTCAAAAATATCCTCATAGGGAGCTCACCTCAAGGGGTTGGGTCAAACGCAGCGTTAGTGAAGACTCCATATGTTCCTAGGTGGCTAAAGAACAGAAACACAAAGAGGATGTACCATGAAATTACTCCTCCAAACAGCCAGCTGGTAGTACCTCTAGAAACAACGGATTACCACCTACCCTGGAATTCTGTCTATTTTAATCAGAAAAGTAAACAGAGAAGCAGCTTCATGATCCCATTCAGAGCTCTGGCTAATTTGACTTGCACTTTCCACTCACACTTTTTCATGGTCCTGGGAATGGAGCCCGGGGCCTCAGGCACACTAAACAAATGCTCTACCAGCAAGCCACATCTCCAGCCCTACCTACACTATTGTTGCTATTGATTTCTATGCAGAAAAGGATTTACCCTCTAAGGGGTTGCAGCCTCTTCTTGAGAAGAAGAAATAGTTACAAAGTTCTCATTCTTGATAAAGGTAATTGAGCAAGGGTTTCTGCAGAATGATAGTACTGCCCCCTAGGGGTGGTTTTTAGATTTTCGCTGTGATAAAGAGGACAGACATGTGGTGGGCAGAGGTCAGAGATGCTCATGTCCAAAATCACAGGATAGGGGGCTGGAGAGATGGCTCAGAGGTTAAGAGCATTGCCTGCTCTACCAAAGGTCCTGAGTTCAATTCCCAGCAACCACATGGTGGCTCACAACCATCTGTAATGGGGTCTGGTGCCCTCATAAATAAATAAACATTTAAAAAAAAATTACAGGATACAAAAGAATTGTCCCAGATCCTGTGTGGCTTTGGAATAGCACTATTCAGGATTAAAGATGGCTCGAAACTTAATTGCTTCGCATGAAAATATTGTGTTTTTTTCATCTTTTACCATCTGTGAATTGCACTAAGACAGTATTTTCCAAGAGACAGTCCACTGTCTCTTCCGGAGCCACTGCTCATGGAGAGCCTACTGAAATTTACAAACTTTCAGTGTTCTGCCAGCGTTTGCTAGTATAATGCCCAAGCTTTAGCATTCAGTTTCTATCATAAGTAACTTCCCGGTTTATTTATTTTTTATACTATAATGAGGATATCTACTGTCGTTAGCCAGTGGGGTAAAGAAATGCGCACACGCAGCAAGTCCTCTGAGAGAAAGACTCTCCACAAAGCAGAAAGAGGACTCCAGAACCCCTAAATTCCTAAGTATTAATACTTAAAATGCTATGGTTAACTGGTATATATATTAGTTAACTGGCATATATTGCCCACATGCTTTTTCTCAGGCCAGGAAAGACACGGCAGAAGAATATTCCAGAGAGGAGGAAGCCTTGCACATTTCTCCTGACACAGCACGTTAGAAAGACAGGCTAATAAAATTTGTTCTTGCACAAAACATTTCCATCTTACCTGTGAGGGTTCAGGGGGCATTTTCCATCATCTGAAATAAGGGAGAAAACATGAATCAAAGAAAGCAGTGAGGTAAAACAGTGTTACTAGTGTTAGAAATTACTGAAGAAAATCTGGACGCTGAGTTTTAGAGACACGTGTTATACGCAGAGTATTAGGGACTGGCTGGCCTGAAACGTAGGTGGTACTTGTTTTAGACTGAATTGAGCATTTTATCATACTTTATCCCCAAATCCTCCTACCTTTTTGCCTTTTAGTTTTGTAGGGGGATAAAGCTACCCTGCACTCATATCTTTGAGGTCCCCAGACCCTGTACTTGAGGGCTCCCTATTCCTTTAGCCAGGGTTTTAGTCCCTTGGTCCTCGGCTAGCACGGTAATCTCATAAATGAGCTCACAAGGACACTACAGTGGATGCTTTCCTTTTCCCTCCTGGTGACATAAGCGATCAGGAGCCTCCTGTCTTCATCTAAACTGCAAACTGTGGTTAAGTCCTGAGACATGGCTGCAGCACTGTTTGCTACCTGACAATAGACTATTTTGACATCGGAAGCCAAGCTGGGATGAGCACAGGAAACACCTTCCTTCCCCAACTCATCAATTTCGTTATTGTCAGAAATTTAGAAAAATGAGAGGCTACTGGCACTTTTATACCCTTGAATTTATCTGAAAACTGAAGAAACAAACTGGCAATGGTTTATAGGGTCAGTAGACCATGGGTGGGACAGTAGAAAATGATGTAATTCTGACATGCTTAAAGCTGGGTCTCCAGAACTCTTCTTTCTACTGTCTTGATTTGGTTAAGTAAGCACACGGTTTCATGGAGGAATTTGTCATAACTATTGGCACATCTCTCGCATCATCAAGAAACTACCCTTTGCCACCATCAGTCTTCCACGTGCAGGAGATCACATGCACAAGTGTTAGAGAAACAGATGTCATGCAATGGTGGCGTTGTGTGGGGAATAATAAAGGGAGAACACAGGACATTCTGTCCCACGAGCAATTAAGGCCAATGGAATGCGAGGTCTGGAATAGTTTAACACAGACACAGCTCCTTCCAGTTGTCTGGACTTAAGCATCAGTCAGTGCCTCACGCTGTTTATGAGGAGGGACAGTCAGAGCCTCGTTAGCTTCTAGAGAAACGTGTGTGAAGCCAATCAACCCTTGGGCAGGAGACAAGACACAGCAGATGGAGAAATAACATTTGCAAGTCTAAGAACTGGGCGTTTCTTTCATCTTTGGATCTAAGTTCACTTTCTGCTAACAGGCTGGTGAGGTGTCCCTGATAGAGTCTTCATTATTTGGTTATTCTCTTGCTTAAATTGTCTCCAAAACCACAAATTTGCAGGTGAGAATTGTTGGGTATGTGTTTTCAGAACACTACTGAAGCAGCAGCTTCTCAACCTCCGGCTTTCTCCTCCCCACTGGTCTGTGAGTCTGCTGGGTCAGCTGTTCTTCGCTGCTAAATACACCACTTCGCCCAGCTATCTAAGGAGCTCATGGTTTTCATGTGTGGTTTTCTTTGCTAGAACCCTAGTTCACTTGCTCACTTTGGCTACATTCCATAACCCAAGCTGAGGATGCTTTTGTGAAGTGCCAATCTGATCCAAGAACCATTGTTCTATATTCCAGTAACATCTACACTGTATTTCTGCTCTTGCAGACATACCAGTCAGTATGCATACTGTTTAACTTATCTGTCCCTCTCACAGGACTTTTTCTTCCTCAACCTCAGGGATCGTCACCATTGGCCCCACTGTCTGGAAAAGTTGATTTGCCAATGGCTACTCCATGGGCGAGTGAGGGAAAGAAGCATGGTGTGTTTGCAACGAATGTTGCTGGTGCCAGAGGCTCTCAGATGCTTCAGCAGAATTTTAAGGGGAATCTTTGGAAAAATTCACATAATGGCTGGTGACACAGCCCAGTGGTAGAGAACTGGCTTAGTATGCAGAAGGCGTGTACATGTGTACACACACACACACACACACACACACACACACACACCACATACACAAAGAAAAAAGGAAAATTTTCAAATTTCTGTATTGTCATAAATTCCTGCAGGTGATTCTGACAGGCAGTCAGGACTCAAGGCCACAAATATTAGTCTTATTTTTTTTTCAAGCTGTTTCTAAACGGATTTAACTACTGACTTTATCCCTTTGCTCCAAAATCGTGAACAGAAAAGAGGAAGGTTCCTTCGTATTTACCTTTTTTCCTGAGACGCTTTCTGAGCAGAGCCAGGAGTGTCCCGCCCACTGCCAGACCCGTTGTAGATGCCACTGCCCCACCCACGTAAGTCAGTGCCTCCTGGATGGTCAGTGGTCCTGCTAAAATAAACACACGTGAACGGTGTGAGGGAAGCGGGCACAGGCCAGTCATCCTCCCCGAGGCATCCCAAGAACTAAGACAGGGCTGTAAGCAAGATCCTCAAAGGGCTTGCCAAGGCTGAAAACCTGAGAGGAAAGATCTGGAAGCCAGAAATCCACTGCAACGGAACAGGACACAGGGCCTGATTGCATCCCAAGGCTTAAAGTTTTTGATTTAAAAAAATCATGATTTTAAAGTGGACAAGACAAAGATCCCCTGAAAGCAACTTATTAGTAGATACAAATTCATCAGGATATATGCATCAGTCAATGATGGGGCAAATTTTCTTTATCCATCAATGACTTGAATATGTAACAGAAACTAGCCATAACTGCTAAGGGAAAGTAAGGGTGACGTAGGAGCTGGGATAGAGCTCACAAACAGAGGGGACATAATTAAATGACAAGGTAATTTTAGAGGCAGTTGGTAAACAAAAGTCTGGCACAACAAATAAGGACTCGATGTGAGAACCGTTGGTTAATGTATTTGAAGTGTCAAGGTGCGCTAAGCAGAGGCTATAAGAAGTGGGGAAATTTGTTTCACACATCTAAACAATGACAAGGAAAGGCCTGGACCCACATGGTCACCAGCCTTATCCCTGGGGCTCTGTATAAAGCAATGGATTCTTTGTAGCTCATTGTGAAACATTCATAAAGCAAGCGGGGTCGGCAGAGAAGGGAAGAAAAGCCACCATGAGAAATGTGTAGAAAAGAAGCAGGGATTCTGTCTTCTAGGTCAAAGTCATGTTCTAAACCATACGAAATATGTACCTTGGCATGTTGGCATGGCAGCTGACCAGTGACCATTCTCTCGGCATATTGCCTTGGCAGAGCCATTCAGTAACTGCCCCTCTGGACAGTGGAAGGTGCAGGTTGATCCATAGCTAAAGGTTCCCCAGGGGTTGGAACAATTCGCCACTACTGTTGTGTCCATGTGCAGTTCTGAGCACTTCACGGCTGCAAGAAAAAAGACAACAGCAGCATGAATGGGAAGCAAATACACAGAAGAAGGCAAATGGGATTGTGGTTTGCTTTTAACTTGGCTGGAACTGGCAATAGATGTGGCTGATGTGGAAAGTCAGAAAGGAGGTCAGTCACATGTAAGAGCCACAGCAGCTCTTCAGATACCATCCCACCAAAGTAGCCATGAAATAGTGCTTGGCAGAGAACAAGGCTGACCCATAGACCCTACAATAAATACCATCCCACCAAAGTTGCCATGAAATAGTGCTAGGCAGAGAACAAGGCTGACCCATAGACCCTACAATAAATACCATCCCACCAAAGTTGCCATGAAATAGTGCTAGGCAGAGAACAAGGCTGACCCATAGACCCTACAATAAATACCATCCCACCAAAGTAGCCAGGAAATAGTGCTTGTCAGAGAACAAGGCTGACCCATACCCTACAATGGATTGCTAATGCGATGCTCTATTCTCCAAAAGTTTCTTTACAAAATTTGCCCCTCAAAACCACTATTGACTTTGTAGCTACGTGTTATTATTGATATAGTATGGTGAACCAGCCATGTCAGTGTGTCATATCAAAATACTGATTTTCATGACACCAGAAATTTGGAGGAAGAGACCACAGCCCTCTTTAAACTATGTTTTAGGCAACTTCAGATTCTTTTCCATAAATTGTGGACAGGAAACAAACCACAGAAAATCAGATTTAATTCAAGTATGTGTTAGAGAATAGTCCTGACATTTATAAAGCTCAATGCTGTGCTTTGTGGGAGATATCAGATGAAGGAGACAGGGAGGACCCCATGCTTGGTGCATAGTGTGGTAGCTCCTTAAGAAACGTCACTCAGGGCTGGCATCTTAAATCCTAACCATTGTGAAAACACTGCACGTTTACGCTGCCACATAACTAATCATGGTGCAGTGTGTACTTCACAATTCGTTGATCTTCCTTTACATTTGTGTGCTTTTAGCTCTGACACCTTCATGTGTCCTATGCATGTGTCGCCTATGTATAAAGTGGTTTGAGGGGAGGGCAATGCTGAAGTGGCTGCCGCAGATTCTTCTGCCTGGAACTGCTGTGGGCTTCATGGAGGAGTGAGTGCTAGAGCGGTTGAAGCACTGGGTGGAATTTAAACAGGCAGATGCACACAACGTCTGACTCATCTACAGGCAGGAACTGGCTTCAGAACTCCCTGCTCCTGCCTAGTTAGTTACCTCTGCACGCTGGAGTCACTGCTGTCCATTGTCCTGAAGTCCTGCATCGGAGCGAGCTGGCTCCTCTGAGTGTAAATCCAGTTTTGCACCCAAAGTAACAAGTGGTGTTAGGAGCAAAGGTTCCCAGATGGTGGCTGCAGGACATTGTCCCCTGTCCAGGAGTGGTGAGAGCAGGACAGCGCACCTCTGGGTTAGGAAGTGATGTTACACCTGTCACGGAGAAAGGCATTGCAAAGTGTTCAGTTTGTTTATGGGTTAAGAGAGCGTATCTGAATTAAGACTGTCATGCAATAGCTGCCTTCAACTTCTCCTGTAATAAGAGATCTCTAGCAATTTATATGTGGCTTGGTGGAGGAGAGTACTTGTTTTGAAAGCAAAAGGACCTCAGTTCAATCCACAGCATCCCCATAAAAGCCAGTGTTGGCAGACAGAGACAAGTAGATTCTGGGGACTTAACAGCCAGACAGCCTAGGCCAAAAGGTGAGCTTTAAGTTCAGTGAGAGACCAAGTTTCAGAAAATAAGGAGGGGAGGAACTAACAAAGGAAGACAACTGCTGGCCTCCTTCAACTTCTGCATGCACACACATGGGCTCTCACGCCAGCCCATAAATGTGCATACATACCACACACAAGTAAACAAATGATTTAGCAAAACAGTATTTTTAAAGTGCCCATGAAAAACCATTGTCCTGATCATAAGAAGAAGTGGAGCTGATGTTACTAATAGTCTTAAAAAGGAGGCATTTGGAGAGCTGCTACAGAGATCTAGCAACTCAATAGAAGACCACATTAGATGCAAACAACTGCATATGAATTGTTGGAAGATATACTATTTCCTGGTCCAAGGTCAACATGAAAGATGAACCAGAAACAATGCCGCTGACTTGGTCATAAACTTGCCGTCGATAGAATTATGATACTTGATCTCTCTGCTTCTTGATTTCTTGTTCCAAACACCCAGGCCCTTAACTGCCACCCAGAATCCTCAACAAGTACAATGTACCACTTTGCTCAATAAAGATCTTCAAAGATAAATAGTCTTAAAAGATGTGAAAGCAAGTCTCTTCATAAGAGTCATGGTATCTTTTATTTGAGAATAGAAAAATCGTATAACTTCCTAGAAAGTTAAAAAACCCACAAGTGTGTTGACTACACTAACAGTGTAATATGTACTATAAATGAGCTATGTGTCATCAGTGTGGAGAGATAACCCCAAGTACAGCTTCCCTGGGGAGTATGTCAGCCAAGTACTGCTTCCCTGGGGAGTATGTCATTACCCGTGCAGGTTGGTGGAGGTGAGGACCATCTTCCAGAAACTGTGCATTCCACACTGGCTGATCCCACTAGCTCAAAGCCCTTGTTACAGGAGAAGCGGCAGGCGGAGCCAACACTGAACTCTCCGTGATCATGAGAACAATCCAGACTGCCTTGAACGGGGGCGAAGATTCCTGGACACTTGATGGCTGAAGGATCAAATGAGAAAGTCACGCTTATTAAGATCTTCTGTGTTTCACGGAGTTTATTCACTCAATAGTTGACAAATAGTCATTGTTTAAGTTTTATGTGCTGCCTCTTGAAGCAGTGTGTCAGCATGTTGGCACAGGTGTTTGCACTAAGAGGCTATTTGTGGGTGTTTTATGTATCCTTGCAGAAGCACACTAAAACAGTCAAAGAGAAGGAGGAAAAGAGAGAAGCGAACCATCCCAGGGTTCGGAGGGTACATGCCCACTGTATTTCAGAACCTGGACATGGATAGGCAGATAACACAGAGTGCTGGAGCTGGAGGTGAACGTAAAACCAGGTCTCTGTTTCCTAAGAAGATTAAGCAGGGTATCAGGTGCTGAATTCAGTGGCCAACATGGTCTCTAGAGGAACAGTGAATGGGGAACCATGTTAACCATGAATAGAGCAATAGTCTGTGTCAGGGAGGTAGCCTATAGGTGGGGACAGGAGGGACACAGCATCTGGACTTAAGCAATCCAACTCACAGATGGCATTATGGGAATTAGAAGTGCCTCTGTCATTGGTATGCTCATGGGGAAGATTCCATGGCCTGAAAGTTCCAAGGGGCCCAGGAAACCAGTATTCTTTATAATGGAAATACTTGTGTACCCCCCCCCCAATGGAAACATCACTGCACAATGAAGAGAGAAGCTATGGGTCCCACCCGCTGATGATCGCAAGCCCCTGTGGTCCCTTCTAGGGTTCTGGAAAAATATTGCCTGAGAACCTGGGTTCCCAAGGGTTAAAATTCCAAATTAAGGTAGGAAAGTGAAAAGGGATGGCTCCCCTAAAAATACAGTGCATTGTGGGTAATGAAGCAAGAACAGACATTAAAATATCTTAAAATTAGGATTCAGAAGATTGACATTACTGAGGACCACATTTTGTTAGGTGTGCTGTTCCTGCGTGGAGTCCGGGCTCACAGGTAGGAGGCAAATGCTTCCTCCTGCAGAGAAAAGAGGCCCAGGATGGAGTGGAAGGAAGTGGTGTGGGAGATCACAGGCTTAGCAACTGAGCTGGCTACATACATGGTTTAAAAGTTCAATGGGATTTATAAACAGAATTGGGGTTTTTTTTTTGCCCTTAAAACACAATCTGAACAGTGTAGCTTATGAACCTGTGACTAAGGTGACAGAGAGTGAGAGATAAAGGGCTGAGCAGGGTATACAATGCATAAACTCTGCCCTCACACGGCCTTGGGTCCTTGAGGTTAGAAGTGCAACTTTTCACAGCAAGTGTTGGCATGTACGCCCTTTAGTACAGCAGTAAGTCCTTGGGATATCAGTGTCCGGATGGATAAGTATTCGAACTGTTTCCGCACAGCTGTAACAGACTCTTAAAGGCATAGTCTCTTGGCTGACCACCTGCAGAAGTCACACCTGCAGCCTGTGCCTGGACCAGGGGTTTAGAAGCCCTGCCGCTAGGTGGCAGTGTGGTGTAGCAGTAAAAACACCCTGCTGCCTGTCATTCTGCCCTTCTCTCCATGTGCTTATTGACAGTTACTCTCTTGATGCCCTGTTCTCTTCATCTTTAAGTGGGCAACATCAATAACCTCTTCAGAGGTGGTTTGTGTAGCCCAAATAAGAAAGTGTTTGAAGTGTGGGTCTCATAATTACTTACCCTGACTGCACTGAACAATAAATTGGAGCAATAACCCTTCTGAACCCAAACAGGAACTATAAATGAACTAACTTCTCTTTTAGAACATACTACACGCTTGTAGTTATATGAGAAACGTTGTGCCCAATGGATGCTTCCAGAAGGTCAAACACAGGTGAGATTTATCCTGACACTGTCAGCAGGGCTGCGCTTGCGCGAGTGAGTGTTGCCAGGAACTGATTAGCTTCTGTTCAACAGATGCTTGTTACACACTCATTTTGATTCCATTTACTATTTCAGGTGATATAGAGATGAGGGAAGGCCTGAGGAGATGACTCAGTTGGCGAAGTATCTGCCAGGCAAGTGTAAGGTCCCAAGTCAGATCTCTGGGCTCTGGGTAAAACATGGCATGGTTGCACACATCTGTATATCCAAGCACCAAGAGTGTTTAGACAGATGTGTCCCTGGAGCTTGCTTGCTAGTCAGTATAGCCAATTGGTGAGTGAGGGCTGGGTTCTGTGAATGATCATGTGTCTAAAAGATAAGGTCAAAAGCTGCAATGGAAGACTCCCAACATCCCAACATCAATGTTTTCTGCAGCCACATGCATACTATCCCTGCATACACACACACACACACACACACAAAATACATACTACAGAAACATGCACATTTATTATACAATATGCATGCATGCACACACACACATACACACAATGGAGGATGCACAGCTTCTGCATTTTAAACTCAATGACTTAAAACCCATAAAGAAATAGGAGTAAAAGAGGAGGGAACATGAAAGCCAGAGTAGATTAAATGACATCCATCCCCAAATAAGCTACTAGTTCGAGACTTAGTGGAGTTGATGAGGGTGGATATGGGAGTAAATGGCTGGAGAGTGTGGTAGAAAAAGAGAAAGCGTCTCTCAGAAAATAAATGCTCCGTTGCACAGCTGAGTATCACTGTGAATGGCAATGACCTTGGACTACACCATCTCTGAGCTTGTCTCTTTCTCATATGTAGCACGGAAATGATATAGAATTCCCTTATTATTCTAGAATGGTGATATCATGTTCTGTGATGATGTGGAAACATTGTTAAGACTGAAATGATTTATACTCAATTTGTTAAAAGGTTATTCAGGGAGAAGGGAATTTTTGATCTGGAGTCTCATGCCTAGATTGGGACGCCGTCATCCAAATCTTTAATGATTCTTCCTTCTATAATGCCATCTGAGACAGGACAAGATAGGACAGATTCATGCGCCTACCTTCACACGTGGGCGGTGTGCCTGTCCAGTGTCCAGATGGAGAACAATCCAATCTTTCTGGTCCAGAAAGATAAAATCCTTCATCACAGATGAACTGGCACATGGATTTGTAAGTGGAACCTCCAAGAGGCTGGATACAGGTCATGGTTCCATTGGGAGGGCCGAGCAAAGGTGGACAGGTGACATCTACGGTGGTAAGGACAAAGTGGGGGAGGGGAGATCATGTTAGCACTCAGCGTTTGGAAATCCATCTTCTCTCCTTCTCACTCTCTTCCTCCCCCTCCCGTGTGTGTGTGTGTGTGTGTGTGTGTGTGTGTGCTGTTTGTCTGTCTGTCTCTGCTTGCTAGTTTGGCATTTGGTTAAAGGTGATCATTTTTTGTATGCATTTTTTGCTCTTTCTCTGTAAGAGGCCATGGAACTGGTGACAGTCACAGTTTCTTACAGTTGACTGTCATTCTTAGATCTCACCCACACGGGGTTTCTGAGGAAATTCTACAAGGGACTCAGTGCCTTGAGGTTCATTTTGGAGGCCCCAGAACCCAGAAAGTTGCTGCCTTGGTATCTTCTTGAGAAACAAACCTAATGTGTTTCCAACAAACAATGCCAAGAACTTAGAGGTGGAAAATGGGGCAGATTTCTTTTCTTCCCCTCCCCAGCGGTGGGTAGAGAGAATATGGGCCTATATCACAGCTTGTGCTATGCATGGTGACCCTTTCAACCTTAGCTGCTTCATTTCCAGTCTATGATAAGCTAACTCTGGCCTCATAGCTACTCTTAGCCGTACAGCCAGTCTCCTGAGTCACACTCGAAGAGGAAATGTGAAAGGGGATAAAGGAGGCAATGCATTTTATCAGTTGTCTGCAAGTGCCAGCTTCCACCTCTTCCCAGAAGTCATCTCAGCCTACAGGACCAGGCATAAATGATCCCTGGCCCCAGTTTATTTTCCAGTAAAAGTTATGTCAGGTCTCACAGTTCTTGACCCCATATTTAAACTCAAGTGTGGGGTGCTGGGAGACTAGCTTGGGCTAGTAATCGTAGTGTGTGACTTTGGGAAAGTTGCTTAACCTCTCTGAATCTCAATATTTAAAAAATGTCTTAGCCAATCCAAGAGTGAATACATTCTCAGCACTCATTGTCAGTAGTTGTCAAGATGGTCCTCTCCCAATCCACAGAGCAAGGAAGCCCAAGGACTGACCCTTAGAAGAGGAGACTGAGAGTCAGCATGGGCTCAGGGACTTCTTTACTGCTGGGCTTGGCTGCTCACTGTATGGTTTTAAATCAGAGGAAGTGATACAGCTATCCCAGGCCAGCTCTCTCTTGCTCAGTTAACTCGGCAGCGTGACGTTTTAAGGTGTCGCCTGTACCTTTGTTTCTTACTGCCCCCAGCAATACTCCTCTCAATCTAATCAATGTCTACCAAGACTGAGGTACTGTCTGCCACTTGTAAAGTCTTCCTGAGTTCAGTATGTGTGTGGGGGGGGTGGTCCAGGATGGGGGACTATGATCTGGAAAGGCAAAGGGGAAAGGGGCGTGGGTCCTTGGTTTGGTGGAGTCATTTCCAGCTCTCCTGTGACTTTGCAAGGGTGAGTGTGGAGGGCTGTGGGGACAGTGACAAGGGAAATTATCTGATGGCACGCTCGCCCTCGGAAGTGCCGCAACAGCTTGTGGATTCCTGCCTCGACCGCATGTGGGTATTTCACTCGCTGTGCACCCAGCCAGAAGAGGAGAAAGTTCCTCCAGAGTAAACAAAGGGCTGAAAGCAGAAGGGGACTGGAAGGTCACCGGAAGCTGGGGTGAGAAGCAAGCTCCTGGCCGTGAACACCCACAGGCAGGACTGCGGGGCAATGCAAGGCCTGGCTTTCCTGGAAGGGACTGGTCACTCTGATAAGCCTGCTCAGGAATTCTGAGCTCTTCTTCAAAGTCACATGGACAGCAGTGTAGTGAAGATGAGAGCTGAGGGGGCAAGCTCACGGCCTCGTTCTGCTCTCTCCAGACTCAGTTCCTCACTCCCAACCCAACTCCTGATTGCTGTAGGTTCTGATGCCTGGAATGAAGGAATCCTATTATGCTGTTAATTAATTTATTTAGTTATTCATACATGCATTATAGGATTTAAAATGGTGTATGAGTGTGCATGTGTATGTATGTGTGTGTACACTTCTGTGACCTGAATAACAAGTGGTTTCTTCTTCATGAAAAATATGATCTGCTTGCTTTTACTTAGCTATTAAAGGCCTATACAAAGTTGAAGGCATGACAAATAGTACAGAAATATTTCATATTGTGTATATAAAGAATATTATTAAAATTTAGTATACACAATAAAAATACTATTACAAAGGAAAAATGGATGAGAAAATACAGGAAGCACTCTGTGCTAGAATATTAGCAATATTTATTTTAGGGGATTGATACTTAAGAGGATTTTTTTTTCTGTTTTCTTATTATATTTCTATTTGTAGATTTTATAAATAAAAATCTGTGTTAAAATTGCCATAAATCTGTCTAAAACCAACAGATACACTGAAAGAAAAAGAAATGGGAAAAGTTGAAGATTACATACACATCTTCAATTCATAAAGTCAGGCAATTAGACCAGCTCCAGTTCACACAGGATGTTATGGTGCTCACAGGACACTGGCTTTTTAACACCAAGCCTAACAGAGATAAATGGTCTTAATAAATCTGCACATTGCTTTCTTCTGAGGATGCTCTAATCTCCATAGCTCATGGCTTGTGCTCTTCCTTTTCCCTGTCCTCCCCGCTCTATCCTAAGCATTTCCTCCACTTTATACAAATCTCAGCGAATGCTTGCAACTAGGTTCTGTAATTCTACCTTCCTCATTCCAGCGGGACATGCCATGGTCCCGAAGAAGAAGAAAGTGCTGGATCAGCCTTGGAATAAATACTCAAACTAAGTTTTCTTTTCCTCCTCTTTCTGGGTACATACTTAGTCAATGAGTACCGCTCGTGATAGGAGCCTGTTAGTCCTGATGTAGATTCCATTGACAAATATCCTGACACTCACAGTATCCACTTAGCTTCTGATGACATTTGCATTTGGGGTTCTCGGGACAGAGGATGAAGGGGTTAGCAACAGTACACACTCATTTTTCATCTAGTTTCAAGGTAGACCCTACACAGTCACCGCCACGGACATAGCCTTTAAGAATATTGCTTCCAATTTATTTCCAAGAAAATGGGGAGAATGCATGCTTACCTTGGCATTCTGGAGGAACCCCACTCCACTGTCCAGTAGCCAAGCATCTGATTGCACTTGCTCCCACCAAGAGCGAGCCTTCATCACAGGAAAAGCTGCAGACTGACTGGTACTTCAGGGAACCAAAGGGGTCTGAGCAGGTCACCTGAGCTTTTCTCGGAATTGAAAATTCCCGACACTGCAACGCTAAAGGGTGAGGAAGGCAGGGAGTGAAGAAACTGTCACACATAAGTGTTGTTGACTCTGACCCATCAGCCCTTTTTAGTGAAAGAATAAGCACTTGAATTGAGGTTGTTTTACTTGGAAGATAAAGAAAAACATTGTGATTAATGTCAATGATATTTGATGGATTTTACAAGGAAGAAATGTTTGAACAAGTGTTGGCTGAACCAGTGCTAACTGAACCAGTATTAACTGAGTCAGTGTAGAACAGTTTGGTAATACACTCCAATCAATCTAAAGTTATCATACCTTTGGATTCAAGAATCTCTGAAGAATATAAAGATTCTTGAGATTCATACCAAAATCAACTCAGTGATTTTTGTCAAGACATTGTAAGAATTTTTTTAAAAAAAAGCTTAAATGGGGCATAAGACTAGGGGGGGAGGAAGTAAATTGTGGATTCATGAAAGGAATGTTCATGGTTCTCAAATTTCATGTGTTTTACTTGCAAAATATAGTGGAGGTGTGTATGTATAATGTTAAATGGAAAAGCAGAATAAAAATTATGATCATGATTAAAGTGTGGTCTTTTGTAAAACACTATTAGTTAGCATACAAAATGATGGGTTTCACTATGACATTTTATATACACATACACACGCACATATATAATTGTACCTTACTCGCTTCATACCTATTGTCTTATCTGCTCCTTCTCACTGCCTCTCACTACACTATTATCTGCAAATATATGATAGTCCTATATGGAGAGAAATCACTTATTTCATTTTTATCGCCTCTGAAATATGAATAATAGTTTTCACTACCTCTTGGCATTAGACTATCTGAGATCACAGGAAATGCTCGATAAATCCTGGCTACCAGCCACGGTAGCAGCCGCAGAGGCACTGGCGACACCAGAGCCATCCTCAAGGTTGTGTGAGGACAATAAAAGGAGTGACGGAGGCTCCAATTCTAGACGCTCAAGAAGATATCCAACCATCTGCTTGGGATCATTTGACATTTACTTGCCAGGTACAAGGTGGCTTGAGCAACCCTTGTGATCCTTTTAAAGAGAGCCGCAGGGCTTAGCATGTCTGTGTCTCCTGGACAGTAGACAACAGCAAGTGTAACCGCCTCCCTGCTTTACCACCATGAGGCACCTTTATTCCTTCACTGCCTGCTTTTCTCTCCACTGTTTTCTTTGTGCTCAGTACATAGACCATAAAATCTGCCATGTACCACTTGGCTGATTGAAGTGTCTGTGTCATCTGCATTTGTACTGTCATAAAGTCTTCATCACCTCTCTTCCCCACGGCTCTTTTCATGACCTCAAGCTGAATTCCATGCACACTAACAGTGATTCCTCTTTCCCTCTCCCCTATCATTCTATCATTCTACAGTCTGTCCCCGGGATTATGTTGTGTGTGTGTGTGTGTGTGTATATACATCTTGAGTTTTGGAGGGTGACTCATTGTCTTTAAGATCTATCCATATTGGAGCATGTTGGGATTCCCTTTCTAAAGCTGAATAGTATTCTAGAATACGTGAATACCCGATTTTGTTTATCCACCCCACCCACTGATGCTCACTTGCTTCCGCAGTTTACTGTTTGAATAGTGCCGCTGTGAACCTCAGTATACACAGATTCCTTCAAGTCCCATTTGCTAATCAGGGTATACAGAGGCCCAGGGACTGACACAGTCTGCTAAAGAGTACCAGTAAATGGTGACATAAGATGCTGTCACGCACTTCTGGATCTTGGTTTTGCACAAATGCCCTTTGTAAAATGAGGCAGTCCCAGTAACCATTCTGTGACTTAGTCTTTATTTTAGAGCAAAACACTGAGAACATGAAATCCTAAAAGAGAGCCATTTTGTCAAATAGGACCACAGACTTGGGATTTATAAGGTAACTGTTTCATTCTGTCTTTCTTTGTGTTTATAAAGTAGTTGACAGCAGTGTTGGTGGCTTTAGAACACATCGACTCACAGCTGTTGTTGACACAAGTAGGAAGAGCTGGTATTCGTGCCTCTTTTAGAAGAAGTCACAGAACTCAGAAAGACCCAAAGCCTGCTGACAAAAAATGATGGACTTGGACTAGCTGCCTGTTCATTCCTCTTTCACCATCTCACATTGTTCCTTACACATCATTTCCCCAGTGCTGGTCTCCTCAGTCCTCTCCAAACGTGAACCAAAGCTACTCTCGCCTTGACTATGCTGTCATGAACATGGCTTAAAACTTGCCTTGCCCACCATTTGATATCTGGTAGCAAACACAAAGAGTCTAGCCCATCTCGGGTTCTCTGTCAATGTCCAACAGACAAGGGAATGGTGGTGTTGAGTGCCCATCGCACCTGAGAGGCACAGTGGAATGATTCAATGTCACATTACCTTCACAGACTGGAGCCGGGGCTGTCCATTGTCCCTTGTCAGCACAGCGGATGACATCACTTCCCCTCAGCTCAAAGCCCTCTGCACAAGTGAAAGTACAGCTGCTGTTGTACGCAGATGCCCCTGCAGATGGGGAGCAATCCATGCTTCCGTGGACGGGGCTCTCCGGAGGTTCGCACGCTATGGCTAAAGGGAGAATGCCAGATACGAGGTCTTTGTAGAGTCTATTGAGAGAGGCTACTGCTTTCCTGCCCAAATTACCTACATATTCAAAACCCTTAATTCTTTTTTTGTTCAAAACGAAAACTAGCCTTTCTGAGTCTCTCTTTGGCTGGCTCACTCTTCAGATCTCAGTTTTGACATTATTCTCCTTCAGAAGGCTTCCTCCCCAATCTGAGGGGGAGGGATTCCTTGTGTGGGTTCCTCAGTCCTTGCACTGCATTGTTTATGCAGGATTGTCATTCTTCCCTCTTACCCCACAGTCTCCTTGATGCGGGGTAGTCATTCAGAAATGCATCCTGGAGCCTTATATTCTCTTTGATAAATTCAGGATGCTCACTCAATGTTTATCAGATTATAAAGAACAGATACGGAAAACATAGACTCAGGAGGAAGCAGATGGCATAGTGTAGCTACTGAGGATGCTCTGACCCCGTGCTGGATGATGATTCCAAGTGACCCGTGTCTTAGAACACAGGATGTCATCCGAATCACATTGTTTGCCAAGGGAGTGCAGCTCAAAGTGAGTTCCTGCACACGGTTATACCCTGAATGACCCCAGTTCTCATAAGGACCAGTTTCCTCAAACCCTTCTGTGGGGACGGTATGCCTCTAGGTACGTGTGCAGATCTGAGAACACAGACCACCCTTTCACACCCTCACCTCTAGTTTTTACAGAAGCAGAGCACGTAAGGGCCAAATGTCCTCTAGTGCTCTTCTTCTATTTTATTATCAAGAAAAATGGGAATCAGAAATGTCATATAATCTCCCTAAAGTCTATGTGTTGAGGTGTATGCCTGCCTCTCTCTCTCTCTCTCTCTCTCTCTCTCTCTCTCTCTCATGCACACATGACTGCCACAGGTTGGTGTCAGGTGTCTGTCTCTATCACTCTCCACCTTATTTCTGAGATTCTTATTGAGCCTGGGTTTCGCTGCTGCAGCCAGACTGGCTGGTCAGCAAACCCAAGGGATCTTCTGGTCTGTAGCTCCCCAGTCCAAATGCTGAGGTTATAATCACATGTCACCACCCTTGGCTTTTATGCTGATTCTGAGAAGCCAAATTCAGGTATTCAGGCTTACAGCAAGTGCTTTACCCACTGAACCAGTGCCTTAGACCCTCCCAGAAGTCTCACAGCTCACTACTTGAGCTGGGCTTGTCATCCAGATCCGGGAGTTTAGTAATCCAACCTTCAATCTCCTAGTTTCCCTCCCCGTCTCCACCCTATAAGTTGAAGGGATGAAGCAGCTGCGCACGGCTCAGTCTTCATGTATTATGTAATCACCCGGGTTTGCACCAGAGCTGTTCTTTAATGCAGGTTCCTTCATTCCTGTGCAGAGTCCATCTCCAGAGATTTTGAGCCCATGTCTCATTATCCCATAGCTACTGTTTTAGCTTGTCAAGTGTAGGATATTGCCCTGCAGAGCACACATGCCAGTGGGACAGGAAGGGGATGTGGTTGAAATAGGCAGAGGCTGAAGTGAGCAAGTGCCCAAGTCTCTCCTTTGTATTTTATCCTTGCCATTTCTTCTCTTTCCTTTGTCTTCTCTTTATTTTAATTTATGTTTCAGACAGAGTATTATTATGCGCCCAAGCTTGCCTCCAACTCACTGTGCAATCCAGGTTAACATTTAATTTACAGAAGCCCTACTGTCTGAGACTCTCAAGTGCTGAGACTACAGACATGTGACACCACATCCTGCTTACGCATGCTACTTCACTGTGTGCCTTTCATATGCTTAATTCTCACAATGTACCCAGCAATTCTTAGCCTCGTTTCACAGATGAGAAATCTCCAAGCTCCCGAGATTGAACAAGTATGATCCTAGAGGAGGCTGTCTTTGTCCTTAAGAGCCCTTAGTCATGTCTACCATGGCATAACTCCATCTAGGTTATATCGAGAGCTGATAAAATTAATCTTACCTTCACAGGTTGGCGATGGTCCAGTCCACTGACCAGACCCAGTGCAATGGAGTGTGTCTGAACCCTTCACTTGATATCCAGGATGGCACTCAAATTTACAGCGGGAGCCGTAGGCAAAAGCAGCAAGTGGGTGCATGCAGTCCATGTCTCCATGGACAGGGCTTTCCAGGCTCTGGCACTGTACAGCTTAACAGAAAAACCAAATGATAATGAGAAGGGAAAATACCCAACATGGAGGGAAACCACACCCACAGAGAACTGTATAGATCTGCCTGTGGAAACACAGATGGAGCTGGGAAGATGTGGGGACCAGGATACTCTAACCAACCTGATACGGAATATCAATCCTCAGAGTGACCTGAGCGTCTGAACACAGAGTCCTCCAAGCTTTGGCCTTAACATTCTTTATGCTTTGTGTGTTTCAAGTCTGATCCTGAAGGCCCATACATTGATGTATTTGCCCTCTTACATATGAAACATACGGACAATACCAATACATTCTGAAACTACTTGTGGTATATGATTTGGGGAAAGAGTAGATTTTTCTATTTTTGTTGTAGCTAAATCAGTCCTTTGTTTTTCCTCAGACTGATACTGCTTTCCCATCCCAGATTTAAACCAACCAGCTCAGTAGCTGAAGGAAGAAAAATTAAAAATTGACAATTTAGAATGGCTTCTCCTCAAGATGACTAGCTTCATCTATGCCCCAGCTAAGACGGGGTAGAATGGATATTATATATCTCAATGACATTTGCTCTTACATTCTGGGACTGGAGCTTGTCCCACCCCTAGGTACCCCATCGCTCCATCTCTGGCCAACTCAAGCGAGTCCCTCTTTGTACCAAAGCTCCAGCTTCACTACCGCTGGGTGATCCTGTAGGCCAGATGCTGGCCATGCTTCCTCCTTCAGCACTGCTCAGGGCTGAGCACTAGGAGGCCAAGAGTGAGCACAGAGGCATGGCGTTCATGCTGGGATGAGTCCCATCTGTGTTTTGGAAGCTCTGGGATCCTGTGGCATTCATACTTTCCCAAAGTGGCGGGCAAGGTCTTTCTTGGTTAAGTGGAGTTCAATGACTGTTCAGAGATCCAAAGAGCCATGTTTTTTGCTTAAGAAACAATGATATACGCTCAATCCCAAGTTCTCATCATTGTTCAAAGTTCACTCTACAAGGAACAAAAGGGAAGGAGTTCCTTCCCAATGCTTTTGCCAACAAATAAAAAAAATTAAGCTACCACCTCTATGTAGGTAGGAGATGCTCCACGAAAATGAAAATAGGGTTAACCTGATTGACTAATAATTGTGGTAACTAGAATTTCCAGCTAATTTAGATCTTTATTGTCTTCTCAAGTTTTAATTTTTTAAATTTTTGTTTACTTTAAAATATTTTATGTGTATGGGTATTTTGCCTGCATGTATGTCAGTACACTACATGTTTGCTTGGTTCCTGCCGAGGCCAAAAAAACCCTTGGAACTGAGTTACAGGTCGCTATCAACCATCATGTGTATGATGGGAATTGAACCTGGATCCTCTGGAAGAGCAACCAGCGCTCTTAACCACTGAGCCATCTTTTCAGTCCCGACTTTGCAAGTTCTTAAGGGAACGTGCATTACCCGCGGATGTAGTCCCCCAAACTCCAATTATTTAATGAGGATGGAAAAAATAAGGTCTGCCTACCTTTACACTGCGGGGGTTTATTTGTCCAGATTCCAGAAGCCAAACATTCCAGCTTTCTGGCTCCATCCAGTTCGTACCCTTCCACACAGCGGAAATCACACTGTGAGCTGAAAGCAAAGTCTCCCTGAGGGTGGCTGCAGTTCACAAGCGCATGTTGAGGAAGGTCAAACTTCCCACACTCTTGGACTGTGGGGGACAAAAATGCTGATTTTTTTTCTCATGTAGACTTAAAAGCTCTGCTACCCAGAGTGAGTCACAGCTTTCTTTATTCTCCCTTCTTAGACTCCTAACCCAAGTCCTCCTTCTTAACCGGGTTCCTTAGCATTGCCAGCATCTTAGACAATAATCACCTTTCTGGACAGCTCAATTCACTCACTGTCTTTTTTATTTCAAAGAGGCAAAATTAAACATTAAGGCTCTCATTTTATCTTCTTGTCTTTGTATTTCTCTTTTATTCCTTGAAATATTATGAGTGAATGGTCTCTCCAAAAATAAAGTGATTTTTATCCCGGGTGTTTTGGGATAACTGTGTGGAGCGGGCAGACAGACAGCAGAGGGGATTTCCCACTCGCCCTTATTGTCTAGAGAAGCTCCATCCTCTCTAGACATCCAGTTGCTTCCTGGCATCATCTCTCACAAAAGATCAGTTGCCAAAGCAACACCACCCAAGCCCCAGCCTCACCGTATTCGCACTCTGGCCCATAGAAGCCGGGGTAGCAGGAGCAGGTGTAGTTCCCGATGGTCTCAATACACTCCCCTTGCTTGTTGCAGGACATGTCCTGGCAGGAGGCTGCGTGGATACAAGAGAGGTCAGAATCACACGGCTGTGACTCCACCCTTTCGGGAGCCATGTAGAGGGCCGCCCTACGCCCGGTGAAAGGCATTGCCACAATAGGAGCAACAGAAGGGCCTGGCTGATATAGTGCCCGAGGACTAAAAGTGACAACACTAAATAAACTATCGACGTATACACAACTACACAAAGTGATCGTGTGATTGGCATTCAGTCCTAGTGGGTATTCGCTTCAGTGGTGTCTCTTAGGAACAGTGACAAACTTCCTCTCGATCTGGACCATCTTACGCTAATGCATACGGGTACGGAAAAGTGCTAGACGGCAGGGTTTCCAGTCCTAACTTCACCATAGGAGTATTGCAACGCTCTTGTTGGATGACACATTTAGTATTTCCAAAGAGTGACACGCGCCCAGGGGAGGCCTCACCTGTGTAGCACAGGGCCCGCTTGCGTTTGGAGCAGGGCTCATCGTTCCACTTGCCGGGGGCCGAGTTACTCTTGATGTAGATCTCCACGCAGTCCTGGTTGTTCCTCTTGTTATTGGGCTCATTGTCAGCCCAGTTCTCAGCCTCCTTTGTGAGCGTCTTATTGGTTCCCACCCAGGTCCACTTATTATTGATCTTTCGGATCCCAATCCAGTAGTAAGAGTTGAAGTACGGGATGACATCATTGAGGTGCGCGATTTCATTCTTGTTCTGGATGGCCACTAAGTCTGTGAAGTGCCTCTGGCAGAATGCCCGAGAGTAATTCCACGGGTATGCCTTTATGCTGTAGTTATAGGTCCACGCTGCCACTTCCTTCTGATTTACAAACTCTGGGGGGAAGGGTGGGAAATAAACATTCGTTAGTATCCCTCACTGATGGAGCCTGATTCTAAGCTTATTTCTGAGAGTAAGATGAATGTCACCAGGAGAAAGATGCCAAGAACAAGTCTGTTTTCTGCCTGGTGTTATTTAAGGGAAAAGGAGTGTTCTATTTTCCACTTTTAAGATTTTGGATGTTTAAAGATTGGTGATCCCAAGATAGCAGAGACAGGGGGGAGCTTAGCACTTAGCCAGTCTACTCTTGTTTCATCAGTTAAGGAGACAGGTACATGGCTTGTCCAAGCTCACATTAGGCAGCACATGAACGTGTGATGGAAATGAGAAGCCTTGTAATCTGGAGCCTCCCACTGCTCAATCTTGGTGCCCACCATGCTTACTTTCTTCCTTACAGAACACCTGTTTTGTTTTGTTGAGTCACGATCTTACAGCATAGCTCAGGCTGGCCTGGAACTCCGCCTCAGCCTCCCAAGTACCGGGATCACAAGCATGCACCGCCATGCCTGGCTCCTCCTTTGCCTTCCCTTGTAGTTGTCCTAATATGTTGGCTAAGCTCCCCTTCATTCCTGGTAAATTTCCCCTTTTCTGTTTCCCTTTGTAGATTCAGGTACACTTCGCCCTTCTTCCTCCAGGCTACCACTTCTTTTCTAGCCCCATGTTGTAAGACCTGTTTCTGTGATGTGACCCATACCCACCAATGTGAGTCTGGTTGGTTGTGGGCCCTTTTAGCCCCAGATTCTCATCATGAATCACAGTGGTCGAATCCTACTGATAATGCAGTAAGTAGATGCCCGCTGAATTCGTGGACTGCTGTAGGGTTAGGCTTGGAAACATCTCCCTTCTTGCCGCCACACACTTTACTTCTCTTAGCTGTTTCTCCCTGATAAATTACCTCTTCCAAATCTACTTATTCATGCATTAAAATGGACCCTTCCTTGTAAGTGCTTGTGATATAAAAACAAAATAAATAAAGTATGTCCCTTTGATACAGAGGTTGTTATTGGAACCCGTGGGAACTCATGGGGCAGAAGAGGCCAGTTCCCCAGAAGAGGTGGACAATGCCAGCAATCAGACCTGGAAACGACTCCCTTCCTGTTTATAAAATTCTGTTTCTATTTGACCCATGAGATCTGCCATATTTCAACTTTCTTCAATAGCGCCTCGGTGGTGGTGTTTTGCCTTTAGGAGGCAGGCAAGCATGGTGGTACACACTTGTAACCTCAACCTTCCTTACCGAACTGGGAGGCTGAGGCAGAGGGATCACAAGCTTGAGGCCAACCTGGTTTACATAGTAAGAGAGGAGATTTATTTTGGTGCAGCTAGGATTGCACTGTTGTTTCCAGCAACTAAAGACAGTGATTAATGTATTAATATTATATACTAAATCGTTTACTTTGACTTTGAAGAAATTCACTTTTATTTTTTTTAAAAAGACTTATTTTTGTTTGTATGTGTGTGTGCTCATGTGGGTTTATGTGCACCACTTGTGTATAGGCATTGTCTGAGTCAGGAGAATGTCAGGTCCCCAGGAACTGGATTACAGGAAGTTGTAAGCCACTTGACATGGGTGCTGGAAACTAAGCCTGGGTCCTGTGGAA
This sequence comes from Chionomys nivalis, assembly GCF_950005125.1. Classification (NCBI taxonomy): domain Eukaryota; kingdom Metazoa; phylum Chordata; class Mammalia; order Rodentia; family Cricetidae; genus Chionomys; species Chionomys nivalis. Next base: position 56,919,422 of record NC_080090.1, read on the forward strand.
AAACAGCAGGTGACCTTAACTGTTGAGTCATCTTTCCACCCCCAAAATTATGTTTAAAAAAACTGAAATAATGCTGTGAGTCACTGAGAATATTGTGGCCTGTGCTAGTCCTGTCTAGATGATGCTGATCCATCCAGCATCCCTGTGGTTCAGTGTGATAGTGTCTGCTGTGTATTTCTTCCAGGCCCCTGGGTGTGAATGGTTTCCCATGCCTCACAGCAGGCTACCATCCCAAACTACTCCCATTTGACCCTGGGATCACTCCTGAATACTCAGGTCAGGTGAAAGTTCACCTAGTATTTACCAGAGATCAAAGCAATGAACCAGATAAGCTGAGCAGCTCCGAGGACCGCACTCTGGAGTCTTGGCTTCCAGGAAGCTTTTAGGCAGCCGGCCTGAAACAAAACAGAAAATTTCCTTTTAGTACCTACAAACAACCAATGCGACTGTAGAAATTCGGCTGAGAATCACTGGGATAATTCTTATCTCCAGCAGGAAGGTGTTGTGGACCTTCCCCTTCCTTCTACTTTTTCAACACTCCCGACCCACCATAACGAGGCTGTGAAGGGCATATCAAATCTATTGGCCTTTAGAGATGAGTTCAGACAGGTAAGTTCTAGAAATGCTCATCTTGTCCAAGCTATTATTACACACAGCAATACTGAATTTGTAACATCTAAATCATATTTTACAAATGAAAATTGCTGACTTAGACACAGAAGCTGTCTACTTGACATTTTTACATTCATAAACCCCTAAGGGTTCAAACTCACAGAGCATTGCCTTTGAGGATGTGGAGTATGAGGCTTGTCCAAGCTGCCTCCAAAGCCGCTCTAATGTTATGATCAACGTGAAAACAATGGTTTTGTATTTAAATGCAGGGTTTCTACTCCTTCAGAAAAATAGCTAACTAAAATGACTGTAGAAAAATTCTGTATTGCTCAGACAGTACTGCTACCATACACAGTACGAGATGCAGGACATAGTGTGGGACGGCATATGTCTTAAGGGGCAGATGCCCTGCTGGCCACAAGCTCCAGATACCAAGACATGCACAACTCAAACCAAAGCAAGTCTCCCGGACAGTGGTGGGTGACTTGGCCAGCTTGGCATTGTCCACCCTGGAGTCTCTGAATTCTGGCTCCTTTGGGTAGGTAGAGTGTCCTCACAAGCCAGCACACTAGTCAACTGACCTCTGCATGGTCGTCTCTCCAATGGTACTATATTCATCACAGTTAATTGTGTTCTAAAAATAATTGCCATGTAGGTGACATTTTTTAAAAAATTAACTTTCAGAGAATTATGGTTCCAGATAATTAAAGATATTTTAGTTTTTATTTATTATATTTTTATAAATAAGCAGAAAAGACATTGTGTTTAAAATTAGATTAGCTTAAGATTCTGTAGAGGAAATAAAATGGGGGTCAGTAGCTAAGGAGACAAAGAGAATAGTAGAAATGTCCGTGTTATCACATGTTTCTTGGGTTTGCATCATTCCAGCAGTTAAGACAAAATACAACAGCTTTTTAAAGAGCTATGTTTATAATATGCTGGAAATCTAAACTTAATTTCAAAATTTATGAAGAAAATCTTTAACTCTCCACTTTAAAAGGAGGGGAGGTGACGCAGTTTGCCAAAGTTCTGGAGATACGAAGAAAAGCTTTTACAGATAAACAGCAATGTAGCCCAATGCAGGGCCCAGTATTGGCTTTGACCCTCGGCTGGGTTCCACCCTGAGGAACATGACAGTTTTAAATTCATTGTGTTTCCACCTGGACCCTTGTGACTTGTCCCACTAATGATATATCTAGGCATTTTAGGTGCTGGGGTCTGCCTAAAGGAGGCATGAGGAGAGTGAGCTGATGCGACTTCTAACTTTTTTTAAAAAAAAATCACTGTGCCCAAATCTACTCATTGTTTTCTGTATTAACTTATTTCAACTTTTAAATAAGCTTTTGTTTAAATAAAACCCTCAATAGAGGTACTCTCCATTCTAAGTTGTCCGTTTATTTGTACAAACTTTAAAACAAGATTTTATTTAAATTTCTCCAGCTGATTCTCTATTGTACCAGTTGTGTGTATGTGTAAACATCTGTGTGTGTATGTGTGTGTGTGTGTGTGTGTGTGTGTGTGAGAGAGAGAGAGAGAGAGAGAGAGAGAGAGAGAGAGAGAGAGAGAGAGAGAGAGGAGAGTGGTTTGAGGAAACATAAAGTTTTAGAAAATTGTGGTGCTTCATTGAAGTCCTAACATCATAAAAGGAGGACACAAACGTCTGTGCATCCTGTTTCATCTCGACACTTCTGTTCTTCAAGATCATCAAATACCAGGACTCATCTTCCTGAGCTATTTCAGTCCCATAGGAGATGCAAGGGTCCCTGCCGAATCAATTCTGCATTTCCATGGCATTCCGCAGTAGGTGTTCTGGTCTACTAAGGGACGATCACCACATCCCATCACTGAGTATAAGTGATTTTTCCCAACTTGGCTAGCTAAGTGCACATCAGATCAATATATCAATTCTTAGTCTTACAAAGATCATGAACTGTGGAACTGGTAAAGAAAATGTTTATCTGCAGCAATTAGACTCCTTCCAAAAGGCTCATGGATCCAGTAATTCATTTGTGCTAATTCTTATATAAGTCGAAGTTAACTTTAAACTTGCTATGTAGCCAGTTCCTCAGCCTCCTGCCTCCATCTCCCATGTGCTGGAATTAAGCCACCATGATCATGTGAACCTCCTTACTCTGATCATACTTAATAGACCCCCAAATCAAACCCCTGTGTCAATAGTAAGGTTGCCTGTTGACTTAGTGGTAGCTGACAGGACTTTTATGTGGGTATGAAGCATGGTAGTATTTGAAAGCTTTTACTTCGTAATCAGCTTTCCTTGGAAATGTCTTTTTGGCTGATGGCAGCCTTTTATACCTGCTCCTGCTTTACAGGACGGCTTTAGGGAGCAAAGGGACCTAGGACTCTAAAGAGTTAAGGACCCTGTGTATCTGACCAATCAAGAAGTATTGTAACAAGAGAAAATGCCTCTCTAGGTGAAGCGGCATGTGCTCTGCTAATCTTTAAGGCTGTCTGGCAGACTGCTTCAAACTGTAAGTGTCTGAAAAGAGTCTGAGCCTGACTGGGTCATTAGAATAACATCCTGTGACTGCCCAAACCTTGTGTAAGCACCCTGGTTATCGGCAATGCTACTTAGAGCTAGGGCAGAGTCAAGGAGGGAGCAGAAAGTCTGAGAAGCTTGGCCTCTTAGCCTCCCATTTGTATGAAGAGGGACCAACATACAGGGGTCCCATGGCCACAGAGAGGGGACCACAGTGCAGCAGTTCAGAAGCAGAGGTGGTACCCCTTTTTGACCTTTGTCTGCCCGTCCATATCCTCTTGGCTCTCTCTGCTTCTTCTGCAGCTATTAGTTCGCAACTCCCCTGCCTCCTCGTTGTTTTCCAGCCCACAGCTTCCACCTTCTTATCAAACTGCTCTCTTGAACTTTATCATGAACTTGCACATCACCCAACTAAATGGCAGCTTTCCGCCTCTATCTTACTTGAACTCTGTGCACCAGTATTTGCTGTAGGCAATTCATTTTGCTTAATGTGATGTTTCTTTTTCTGAGTGTTCCTTTGGATCTACTCCAACTTTCTGTCCTTGGTGTATTCCTGCTGCCACGATTCTATTCCTCTTTTCTAGACCTTACGATCATCTATTTGTAAAAGTTCCCAAATCAGCATCTCCATTTCTGGTGTCGCTCTAGAGCATAAGGATCCCAACATGAATACTGAGCAGACACAAGACCATGCAGGTTGCCAGGTTCCAAAGAAACTATGGCAACATTGGAAACAGCTGGCTAACTGTGGTGCCTATAAGCATATCCATGGGTCATTTCAGCTCTTCACACCACGTGGAAATGTGATAATTAGTAGATAAATGATAATCATAATCTGATACCTCTGATACAATATGCTATACTAGAGACTGTCTGAATAAAAAAAATTTACAGATCTGAAAAACAATATTCTTGCCATTTACTCCACTCACTAAAGTAACAGATTTATTGAGTGACATGTCTAGAAACCCAATATGCAACATGACCACTGTAGGTAATAAAAATATACTACCTATACATTCTTGTTAAATATGATTTAGCTATTCTTTCCACAAAAACAAAATTAAAAATAAGCAATGAAAACCACTTGGCTACCTGTATGTATCCTGTTACATTATACTGTATATTTAAATATCCACAATAAAGCATATTTTTTTTAAAAATGAATGATGGATTTATAGATATACAAATGAATGATGAAATAAACAAAATGAACTAATACAAATAAAATAATAATTGTAAGAAAGTGACTGGAAATAGGGCAGAGGTCTGCTAAATAAGGCAACCTCCAAAAAGCACACCACCCCCTCCCCGACACTTTTCCCTCACTCTACTTGATGTGAGAGAAACAAGAGCAGGACGCTCTCTCTCCTACAGCTCCAGCAGGGATCAGGTAAGCCCGACGGACTCTAAACTCCATACAGACAAGTTGTAGGAATGAGGGGAGGGGATGTGGGGAGCTGGAGGGATGTTCCAAAGGTGGTGTGCCTCAGGAAGCCTAGAGAACATGACATAGCAACCACTCTTTAAAAGAAAATTAAGTTTCAACGTAATGTGCTGGTGCGGTCTGACTCTGAAAGGCTCTGGCACACAACCAATGCAGGTTCTTATACCCGGCAGTAGCATTGACCCGAGCTTCTCTGCCTACATCTCCATGGCAACCTGAACTCCTCCTCCAGGTAGGAGCAGGGAGGGAGGACCAAAAATCTTTCCCTTGTCTGAACCCTTTTTACAGCAACCTGTTGTGGAAGCCTAATGACTTTACCGTGTGGCAAGAGTCCTGGACACTAGCCAAACTGTCACTCGGATTGTCACAGACTGGCTTGCATGCCATTGTTTCTTTTCCGGGCCTCAGAAATCAGCTTCTAATTGGCCTCATTTCTCAAAATTAACTACTGCTAATTCTTTCTCTAAAATGCAATCAAAATGATTATCTTTCTTTTCTCTCTCTCTCTCTCTCTCTCTCTCTCTCTCTCTCTCTCTCTCTCTCTCTTTGCGGTGCTGGGATCAAACACAGGACCTCATGAATGCTGTGGAAGTATTTTGCTATTGAGGCATATCCCCAGCCAGAATGACATTTCTAACATAATTTGTTATATTGCTTTACTACTTAAAAGCCAATGGTTCCTTGTCTCTAAGCCACACATTCAAGTTCTTCAAAATATACAAAGAAGACCCTTAAAAATATGAACCCTTACTGTTTGACAATTCTTCCTACCACTACTCCTCAATTATCCAATCTTTCTTGCATTACTATGATGAAGTTATAATAAGACATGCTATGATTTCCATAATGTATTATATGTTCCCTGTACTTTTCTTCCAAGAGTACCTATGTGAATCAGCCCAGTTCCCCTTAATTTTCCCCTTAGAGTAGTCTGGCTATCCAGACCACGTTTTCTTCCATACCAAACAACCACTCTCTTGTTGCCATCTGGGGGTTATTTTTCCATTAGTTATTCCAACAACAACTAAGTCCCTAAAACACCTCAGGCACGTTTCCAGGGAAAAGAGTTAAAATCACGAAAGTGGACTCAGTATCTGTCCTCAGAATGAACGTGTGTAGTTGCACTAAACAAAATGAAGATGTACAGCCGTAGAAGTCAGGTGAGAGTTAAAGTAGGCAGAGGGACTGGGGAGCAGTCAGCTGGGGACCTCAAGGCAGTCCTCTGCAGGAAGGTGCTATTTAATCCAACAGCAAAGCGATCAGAGAAAGCTGTCAAGTGGGCAGCAGGAAGAACACGAGAGCCTTGATCAAGCGTAAGGTCAAACAACACAAAGAAAGGAATACAGCTGGAACGGATAGGGTAGAAGCAAACAAATGTGCCAGGAAAGTAGTTGAAAGATGATTCCAGGCTCTTGGAGCCAAAGCACGGGATGAGCTCTTATTGTAGGTACAGAAAGAAGCCGGGGGACAACTTTAAAAGAACTATGCTGTGCTCTGGCTGATGTTGAAAACTGGGACTCTAGAGAGTAACTGAAAAGGTAGCTTGGGGACAGGTCTTGTGTTGGATGCTAATCAGAAAGGGAGCCATCTTCAGGGTTCTGAATCGAGAAGCCCCATGAAAAAATGTACCTAACAAGGCTGTTGTTATTGAGTAGGAACATGAAGGAAGACTGAGATACAAAAAGCAGAGGCCGTTCCCATGGTCCTGATTGAAGTAAAAGAGGAACTGATGGGCTGCTGTCGATGGGAACGGAGACGGGAAGGAAGAGATTCACCAGGGATGAAGAGACATACGACCTCAGGGTGGCAAAGCCCAGGTATCATAAGGCATGGCAACAGTTCCGGCCTCAGTGCCCTCGACTTTCTGGATGGAGGTGGTGGGATGACAATGTCGCAGCAGCGCCCCCCACCCCCGGAAAATAACACTAGAAATGAGCTCGTCTCTAAGTTCAACAGATTTCAGATTGAAATAAGACAAATCCCTTATCTCAGAACCAAAGCCTATATTTAAATTAGACTAGGCAGAGTTATGGTATAAAACAAAACAATAGCATTAAAATAAAGCACATTTTTGATTTTCAAGAAGACCACAGGTTCTTAGCTGAGCTACATCCCTAAAAACATGAAGGATTCCTCTGCATTTGATGCTGTAGAGTATCTGTGTTGCTCTTCCAGCAGAAGCATTAGACACCTGGAAGGCAATATAGTGACTCTCAGTATAAAATCAGCCTGCCCGGGGACCTTGTTCAGTACTGTCTATTAGGTGAAAGTCAAGATCTCTTTGGTGATCTGACTAATGATCTTCTATGCACAGAGCTCTAATGATGCACATTCAAAGAGTTCATTGCCAGCCTAAAACACTATGGAATAGAAATAATAGAAGGATCAGTAGAAACTGGAAGAAACTGGAGGCTGAAGTGGTTAGAAAGTTCACAGGAAGTGATCCTGAGCTGCTCCTTGACCTGCTGACGCCTTGTCAGACCTCAGGACAACTTAATCCCTAAGCAGGAGCAGCTCCATGTGAGCTGATTGAACACCATCCCACGAGATACAACTTAACTTGATTCCCTCGGGTCCTCATTGAAGCCACTGTCTAAATATGAAGCAGATATCATACAGACAGACTGAGGTTTCTGAATCCTAAGAGACAAATGCCCTTGGAGAGGAAGCTATCTAAGGAGTGCTGTGGCCAGTCCCAGGGCTCGTCCTTAGCACTTCACTGCAGGCATCCAGCTTTCAGGGTGGGAGCTGAGGAGCACCTGACCATAACACATAGTGGGGAAAGTCCCAAGGGTCTTCTGCAACCTGCCTGGAAGTCCAGGAACCTCCTACTGATGTCTGTAAAGGTCAGCTTACGTGGATATTTGTCTTTTCATCCAGGCAAAGAAATTGTAGCTTCCATCAGAATCCTGAACAATGCCATGATCAAATATTTTTATGTATTTGAAATAGAAGAGGATGCCAAAAAGAATAGAAGGAAGAGATGGATGGTTCATTCACTTGCGTCAACTGATTCAGAAGAATGGCATGCAAAAATACACCAGTAATCCCAGCTTATGTCATGGTCATTAAATAGTGCAGCCTCAAATGTCACCATCCTCATGTCTCTATTTTTCTACACACACACACACACACACACACACACACACACACACACGGGGCAGGGGGGAGGAGGTTGCAAAGGTGTGTTGCAGGGAAGTAGGGAGGAGGAAGTATCCCATGCAAGCATGGCTTTCTTCAGGAGTGCTACAGAAAAATGCCCAAAAGAGAACATCTGCCTGCTCCCTCATTAGGTACAGACTAGAAGATTTCAAATTCTGAGACTATGTGTGATACTCCTAGTATATTGGAATGCACATGGAAGTATCCCAACTATGCATGTTTTATCCAGAGCCATTATACTGACTTCAAAATATCTGGTTGCCTTTGTATCTTCCCTCAGTCCCAATCTCACTATACCTCCAGAGTTTTCTCATTCTCTTAAATAGTAGCTAGAGATATAAATGCCCTTCAGTGCAATCTTATTTCTTTTCTACTATGATATTGAATGTTATATGTAGATTATTTTTATTACATCCCATTTGTAGATGAGGAGACTGAATTAGTAACACTAAAGATAGAAATTTAGATCAGAACCCCATGGATATTCATGGATTAGCTCCAGAGAACTCCTGAGACTTAGAGAAACTGTTAAGAAGCCTGAGAATAAGATGATTAAGCAGCTATTCAATTGTAGATGTTCAAATGCCCCAACACGCTTTCTCAGCCTTCCATTTATTCCAGAGACACCCGCAGACTTAGCAAAGAGGTGACGATCTTGCCAAGATCTCTTCTCATGGAGAGTGTGTGCAGCCAGAGAATGCGATCTAGAAGGCATCATCATCAAGTCTTGACAGGCATGTAGCCACTGGTTAAATGCCTGCCCTCTGTAAGCCACAACAGTTCTAGCTGTAAACTAGAAATCATCCAAACTTACTAAGATTGTTGGGAGAATCAAAATGAACAGCAGGCTTTTAAAAATGCTTTCAAGCCAGGCATGGTGATGTGAACCTACGATCTTACCTATCTAGGAAGCTGAGACAGGAGGATAGAGTTTAACACGCCAAGGTAATAAATAAGACCTCATTTCAAAAAGAGAGAAAATAATCCTCGAGCTCTAACCGGCTATTCAACATAAAGCCCCATGGCTATTGCTGTTCCTTACTTTCTGAACCTTTCCTCAGTCCTTCAGCCAGAAACCGCTTTAACTCCTCTACTTCCCACACAGAGAAAATGAACTTACCATCTCCTCCACGACTCCACTGGCTTTCTCCCTTCTGGCCACGCCACGCTTCTTATACTTTTGCTGCTTCCCCTTGGTGTCAGGCTGCCTCGGAAAAACAACTTCCTATTCGCTTTTGAGAAATTTATCACGGCCTTTCCCCTAAAGTTAGAATGTTGATACTGCAGGATCAGAGTTGGCAGCTTGGAAGATGCGGTTGCCAAGGGAGCAGCGGGTCACTTCTTCCACGGGGGACTGTCTGGAGACAGGCGCAGGTGTGAATCATGCCTGGACATCCCAGGCTGAGCAAAGCAGGAAGAGTCCCCGTGCCCCGAGAGGTCAGATTTCCTTTGATTATCATACAAGTTCCAATCTAAGGTCATAGGTTTGGGAGACTTGCTTTGTACTAATGACAAATTCCCAGGGTAAATTCCAGTTAGTGGGAGATGCCTGAGAATGGTATGGTTCCAGGAGCCTGCTGAGGGGACAGAGCAGAAAATAGAAGCAAAAAGCTAAGGGTGTGGAAAAGGGAAAACCCAGTGAGAGTTTCTGACACTTGAGGAATATTGTCGGAAACAGTTTTAAAGTGACTTATGGAACAGGCACGGGCCCAAGTGTAGTGGCACATGCCTATAATCCCAGAACTTGGGAGCAGGAAGAGGATTCAGAGTTCTGGGCCAGACAGGGCTCGAGAACCTAACCCTGTCTCTGTAGAAAAGGGAAGGTTTGTATTTCTCTTCTCATAGAGAGTGTGGTATGTGGGACCAAACATTCTGTCATGCAATGGTTAGGGTTTGGGTGAATGTTTAAACTTCTTGAGGCCCTATTCCTATACTCCTTCCCCATCTGTAGCCCTCTATTGGGCAAATCACTAAATTAATGAGTTTCTCTACACTATTTTCTCAACTGGGAATCTGAATGATAATAGTGGATCCTCCCTCCCCGGGTTTTGTGAAATTACATGAATTGATACAAGAAGAGGGATGGAAATAATAGCAGACACACTGAAGGTGTTCCGCAAATGTCGCTAATCATGGCCACTTTCCAGATGAGTGGCAAGATCAAAAACCAAGTGTTTCACATCAAATTGGAGAGAAAATACATAATTTATCCTTCTCAACTTTTAGTTAATAGTTTTGACCATTATTTTTGTCTACTCTTTTTAGGATTGTTACGGTTCCTTCACAGACATCGCATGGATAGGTTCAGAACTGGGGATGATAGGAACTGGAAGAAAGTCAAAAGGCAAAGGTGGATTAAGTAGTGTGTGGACCTGCTTTCATGACTTGGGATTTGGACCAAGGCAAAGAGCTTTAGAATACAGGTCAGGTAGAAAAGCTGTTTATGGAGGTAGTCATGGAGAACAGCCACAGAGGAGTAAAGGAAACTGAGAGAGAAAAGATAGGGGAACTCAGAGATTGCATGAAACGGGGGTTTAGAGACCACACCCAGACTGCCTGACTCCACCGATTCTCAGCTGTATGAGGTGATTAAGTTACTCACTGCTCCTTGGCTCATTCTCCTCAGTTGTGTAAATAAACAAGGGTAACAGTCACCAACCATGGCGACTTCAGGGCAATTATGTTATCTCAGTGCTTGGGATAAGACCATGCGTGGTGTTAAGTGTGTTGTCGGTGCCAGGGCGCAAAACACTCACTTCAATCTCCCTCTAGTCTTACTCTTTATTCTCTGGCCTCTCTGTCTGACATCGCTCCATTTAAAAAAAAAAAAAAAGAAGACTCTCACACAGGGCTGAGGGAGGATGCTATGGATAATGAGAGATTCCTACTGAGAATGTGCCTTTAAGTTAGATAACATTAAACTGTAGTATTAGAAATGCAGAGAGATTTCCTAGAGGTGATGTCAGCAGGATGGTGGAGTAGAAAGTTCTTGACTCTGTGTACCCTGACATCCTCACATCCCACAGTATAGACAGCAATCCACAAATCAAAACAGCTCTGAGAGAGCACAAAGGTTCATGGAAAAATATTCAGTACCACGGTGGAACAAAACACCAGAGGTTACACACACAGAGAAAATGACTGGCAAGTCAACACATAGTTGATGTCTGGGGATGCATGGAAATAAGAAGAAAGGCAGAGGTGATCATTATCAGCCACAGAGACCCCCAAGTACCCCTTGGTGGCCCCATTGTCTGTAGGAGACATTAGCATTGTTTTCCATGAAGGTAACTTACTACGATTCCTACTACAAATTCCTCAAAAAGAAGACACAGCTTCCAGGCAGCAACTGCTTGTACTGTCCTGGGGCTGGAGCCAGGACCACCACTTCTCAAAAGGCCGTGTGTCACCTGAACCTCTCTGCAAGTTTCCTCACCGCAGACCCTGCTGTTGTGGTTGCACGGCTGGTTTTCTGTTTTCTTTCCTCCATTTGTTCATTTTTGTTTTGTTTTGTTTCTTCACTTCAGATGCCAGAGTCATCACCATTGTGATCTAATTCTCACCTCAAGGTGTCTGCGCATGGTCTCTTTTCAAGATATCAGCTAAACAATGACAGAGAGATAGCTGGTGCCTCCATCCCTGGAGTCACTGTGTCTTTCTACAAACCCAAGCTCTGAACCTAGCTCTGAGGCAGGACTTTGTGTCCCCAGGACTCAGACTCTATCCATCACTATAGACAGATATTCTATCCCAAGAACTCAGCAGATAGACCTCTATAAGAGCCAATGTTTTAGACACTAATGCAGCCACCGAAGGAGTTGGCCCATGGCCTAGATCCCAGAACTGCTATCAAAAAGTACATGTCCCTGGTCTAGACCCCAGCTCTGAGGTTGTTCCTCTTGTACCCATACTCCCAATCACCGCAGTGTCAAGGTTATTCTGTCTCCATTCATGCTTTAGTGACTAGCTCAGCTGCCCAGGGCGTCTATCCCATGGCCTAGACTCAGTGAGCTCTGCACATGCCCACAACTACAGCCTTTGGCTCCTCAGATGTTTTGGAGGACTAACACCGTGTACAAGATTACCAATATAGCAACGATGATTCTTGTGGCAGTCCCTGGTTTCACGACTTCTCTTGAACCCAGTGCTGTAATCCGTCCACGGATGCCTGTGCTTTAGGACTTGACTTTGGCTACTACTTCATGAACATTGATCTGTGGACATTAGTGTCACTGCTGTTTGGGGCAGACCCATAAGCCAGATTGATTGCCAAGAGGAAAATCTCTTGATATCAAATCTCTAAGAGGGGGTCCCTTTGGCCAGGTGGTTCATCTGACCAATCGGGTTAGCATTTTTATATTTTGGGTAGCTTGAAATGCTATGTTCCCATTAATGCTAAAGAGGAACCATTTAAAAACTAGATCATGGACCAGAGCTCTTCAATTAGAAATTTACCTAGAAATCTGTATTGTCGTTTCAAAGACATTTGAAACTCATTCAGGATTCATTGCCCCTTGTAACCCAAGAACAAAGGACCTTAGATTGTGCTTCAAGCTCAAGTGAAGAATTACACACATCCCCTCGTGTATGTGTGTGGGGGGGGGGAGGAAGAGGGAGAGAGAGAGAGAGTTTGTGTTGAGGACCAACCCATGACCCTACCTTTTACATGCTAGGAAAATACATAAAAGCACATAAAAGAATCTTGTATAATAAAATAGAACCTGTGAATGCAGCTAAATACTTGCTTAGCATGTGTGAGGCCCTGGGACACTCTCCAGTAGAGCAAAATGAATTGTAACAAAGAGGCCTGGCCAAGCAGGGTGGTCTTTCCACGGTCCCCTCATTCCCAAGAGAGGCATTTTTATGTTACGGAATGTGCAATAATGACTTTTTCTCAAAGGGATTTTTCCTCTAAATGTTCTCAAGGGCACAATGTTTTTAATGCTCGTAGTTATTTACATTTTTTTTTCTCTGTTACAGAGCCAAGGAGCCAGTCTGACTCAATACATGGAATTTTGGAGGACATTTGGAATAAACCAACTAAGTCTCAAGTAACTGGGCCTACTTGCTCCCAGAATCTATTCTCAACAAACACAAGCCACACATTGATGGAGGAGGGTAATCTTTCTCTCTGTTGTTTTATTGGTTTATTAATAAAGAAAACTGCTTGGCCTTTGATAGGACAGAAAATTAGGTAGGCAGAGTAAACAGAACAGAATGCTGGGAGAAAGAAGCCGAGTCAGGCAGTCTCCATGATTCTCCCACTCCAGACAGACGCAGGTTAAGATCTTTCCTGGTAAGCCAGCTCATGGTGTTACACAGATTATTAGAAATGGGTTAATAGAGATGTGAGAATTAGCCAATAAGAGGCTGGAACTAATGGGCCAAGCAGTATTTAAAAGAATACAATTTGTGTGTTGTTATTTTGGGTAAAGCTAGCCGTGCGGGAGCTGGATGGCGGGAAGCGGCCCGCCGCTCCTATTACTACAACACATGACAATTTACCATCACAATTTATGTTACAGCTGGTAAGTAGAGGGTTTTCCTTACATATACAAGACCCTGGGTTTGGTCTCCAGCACTGTAACAAATAAGCAAACAAAAAAATTGTTGAACTCCTAGAAGCAGAGAGTAAAAGAATGACTACTACTAAGGATTTGAAACAGGGATTAGAAGGGTGACGATCTAGGAATACAATATGACAACTGGATAGGAGAGTGAGTTCAAGAGATTTATTTCATAAGATAGTGATTAGAGTTAATATATATTGTATGTTTGAATGTTGTCCTAGCTGAGTTTCTGTTCCATTACTGAAGGAAGCCAAGGCAGACACTGGAGCAGAGACCATGGAGGAATGCTACTTAAGGGCTTGTTCACTCATCTTTCCTTTTATATTGAAAACTAGATTTTTCTCATATATATAGTATGCTTTAATTATGGCTGATTTTCCCTCTCCCACTCCTCCCAGTTTCCCCTTTTTCTTCCTATTCAGATCCACACATACCCTTTCTGTCTCTTGTTAGAAAACAAAAAGCAGCTAAGCAATCATAATAAAATAAAATAAAACAAAAAATAGAAAAAGGGTCAAAGAAAAAGCGCAAGAAACAAATAGAGACCCAGATACATACATTTCACACACACACACACACACACACAAAAGCAGGAATCCCATAAAAACACAAAATCAGAAGCCATTAATATATATGCAAAGAATATGTAAGGTTGGGCTGGAGAGATGGCTCAGTGGTTAAGAGCATTCCCTGCTCTTCCAAAGGTCCTGAGTTCAATTCCCAGCAACCACATGATGGTTCACAACCATCTGTAATGAGGTCTGGTGCCCTCTTCTGGCCTGCAGGCATACACACAAACAGAACATTGTATACATAATAAATAAATAAATAAATATTTTACAAAAAAAAAAAAAAAAAAAAAAAGAATATGTAAGGTTAAAAAATGCCCTGACACAACAGTTGAGACAAAGAACCTCCAAAGATGCCTCTGAATTCATTTTGTGTTAGAAATTTACTGCTGAGCAAGCAGTACCCTTAAGCAAGACTACCCTTAAGAGTGGTTTGTTTCCCCAGTGAGACTCCCTTGGAGAAAACTAATTCTATGTTTGCAAGTGGTTGTCAATTAGAGATAGATTTTGGGTCCCAGATTGGGGCTTGTGTCCCATTTTGCTCTCATCTCTAGGATCCCATGTGGTACAGACCTGTGTAGGTCCTGTGTATGCTGCCATGTCTCTGTGAATTCATGTGTATCTAGGTCATACTTCATTTAGAAGGTCTTATTTTCTTGGAGTCTTCCATCTCCTCTGGTTCTTATACTCTTTCAACCTCCTCTTCTGCAGAGTTCCCTGAGTCACGAGAGGAGGGATTTGATGGAGATATCCTGTTTAAAGATGTTCCAATGTCTCTCACTTTCTGTGTCTTGTCTGCCTGTCAGCCTCCATATTTGTTCCCATCTGCCTCAGGAGGAAGCTTCTCTGGTGATGGCTGAGCAAGATATCGATTTATGAGTATAGCAGAATGTCATTAAGAGTCATTGTATTGCTATGCCCCTTTAGTAGAACCCTAGGTCCTTGGCTTATCTAATCTCAGGCTCTTGACCACCCATGCAGTGTCAGGTATGGATTGCATCTCATGGAATGAGCCTTAAGTCAAATCAGATATTGGTTGGTTGCTCCCATGAGTTTTGTGCCACTACTGTACCAATGTATCTCGCAGGCAGGACACCATTGTAGATCAAAGGGTTTGTAGCTGGATTGGTATTTACCTAATTCCCTTGGTAGCATTCTTAGTACCTTCTAGTACTATGAACACTAACTAGTCTATAGGAGTGAAGCCTCTAGGTAGGTGTCAGCTCAACTTCTCCATGTTCAATGAGTTGTGTAGTTGATGTCTTCAGTAATAGGGCCATAGTGTCAGTTTGTGGAGAGCTACCAATCGCCTTAGCAATAGCCTGGGTTGTTTGGAGATTCACATAGGATCTCTTTGGAAAACAACTCAATTAGATATAATTCATTTCCTAAGCTGGAAGCTTTATTTTGTTGACAAGAGATTTCTAGTTGGGATTCTGTCTCCCTAGTTATTTGATGATTTCATTTAGATCACCTTCAAATATGTATATATTTTAGGATCTTCTACTGTATTGGGTTTCCATATGAGTCCTCAAATGGCCTTTAGTTTTACTTGTCCTTTCTTACAGTTCCTCCCTTGCTCCTTCTCTCCCCCCCCATGGCTTGATTGTCCCATTCCAGTGCCCCTCCCTTGTCCATCCATAACTATCTATTCTATTTTCCCTCCCTATGGTAACCCACCCTACCTCTATAGTCCCTTACTCTACATGTCACTTCGGTGGGTCTATGGATGGTAGCTTGTCTATCAATGTCTTAACAGTAGACACCCACATATAAATGAATACATACCATATTTGCCTTTCTGGGTCCAAGTTACCTCATTCAGGATGATTTTTCTAGTTCCACCCATTTACCTATGGATTTCAATTTTTAAGAGCTGAGTAATATTCCAATGTGTAAAAGAACCACATTTTCAATATCCATTCATCTATTGACAGACATATAGGCTGCTTCCAGTTTCTTCCTACTATGAATAACACAACAATGACCATGGTTGAACAGTGTCTCCGTAGTATGATGATACATCTTCTACATATTCTAGGTATATACCCAAGAATGGTATATCAGCTCATTTTTTTCATACAAACCTAGAGCTATTTGCCCAGGGGTGCCACTGCCCACAGTGGATGGGACCCTTGCACATCAATCATTAATACAGAAAATGCCCCCTCAGACTTGCCTTTAGCCCAATCCTGTCAAATATGTCTAGTTTATGTCAAGATGACAAATCCAAGCAGCACAATAGTAAGTCAATATATTTTAACTATTCTTATAGCAAAACACTAAGCAAGTGAATGTTAATTAACTTTAATTGATATGTTAATTAACTTTACTTAGCATTCTACAAAGTGGTATCAAAACATATTAAATATTGTAAATATAAATTATTTTCATCATGTATGAAACATGTGTATTCACAGAAACTGAAAGAGAAGGAGGAAGGGAAGGTGAGGAGAGAGATAGAAAGAGAAAGAAGGAGAAAAAGAGAGATCCTAAGAGAGGAAAAAGACCACCAAGGATAAGAATGATGTAAATACAGTACATATATATGAAATTTTTAAAATGAATAAATTTATTTTTAAAAAGAAAAATGACAAAAAAGAAAAGAAATGGGAAGAAACACTATTAGATTATGTTTAAAATATGTTCAGGTTTATACCAGTTGCTTATGTGTGTTGGTGTATGAAAGAGTTCCACAATAGCCTGGAATGAAGTACAACAAAGGTTTATTTATTTGGGAATAAACTCTAAGTGCAGTGATCCACAGTCCCTTGTGCTGGGAACTGGAACTGAATCTAGCAGCCAAGGGGGCTGCATATGCTTTTTGCATGAATTTGTAATACATGAGACCATGCCCAAAGTGGGCTGGTATCTTAAAGGCTACTGGCTGAAGGAGTTCCCACAGTACTTCTTCCTTTTGTCTAAATAAGAGAGTTCTAAACCTAATACAAACTACATACAATAAACAAATAAGTATTGTTCAGGGAAAAGAAGAAGCAAAAACATGCTTAAAAATTAGAATTACAACCAGCATGAATAACACCAAACAGGAAACATATGCTAAATGTTTCAATAGCTATTCTATCATAAAGAATCTAAGTCTTTATATTAAAAATGGCTATTCGTGATCCTAGAGAAACTAAATAAGAAGGTGAACCCAAAGAAAAACATATAGGCATCCTCCTGAATATTAACCTTCATCAGGCAATGAAAGGAGACAGAGGCAGAGACCCACATTGGAGCACCGGACAGAAATCTCAAGGTCCAAATCAGGAGCAGAAGGAGAGAGAGCATGAGCAAGGAACTCAGGACCGCGAGGGGTGCATGCACACACTGAGACAATGGGGATATTCTATTGGGTACTCACCAAGGCCAGGTGGCCTGGGTCTGAAAAAGCTTGGGATAAAACTGGACTCGCTGAACATAGCGGACAATGAGGACTACTGAGAACTCAAGAACAACGGCAATGGGTTTTTGATCCTACTGCATGTACTGGCTTGGTGGGAGCCTAGGCAGTTTGGATGCTCACCTTAATAGACCTGGATGGAGGTGGGGGGTCCTTGGACTTCCCACAGGGCAGGGAACCCTGATTGCTCTTCCGAGGGAGGGGGACTTGATTGGGGGAGGGGGAGGGAAATGGGAGGTGGTGGCAGGGAGGAGGCAGAAATCTTTAATAAATAAATAATAAAATAAATGGCTTGGCTAAGTCATGAGAGGAAAGTAACTATGATTATCTAGTCTTCTACCCCATAAAAGACCTGAGAAGGGAAATAATATTACTTGAGTAAACAGGAAGTACAATCAAGCAACTTCCAAAAGGTGCAAGAAATGAGAGAGATATCTGGGCAATCACCCAAAGTCTCATTTGCAATATTGGGACAGCCACCTTTGGCTAAGACCTAGAGTATCTGACAGATGATTTTCAGAGGTAGAAAATTTGAAAAACTGTCTTACCCTGTCTTGGCAAGACTTGGCACATTTTTTCTTGTATCCTGCTTGTCCAGTCTGGGCATGTGCATTTTGTCAGTAGCCGAGGCAGGGGCAGTTCTTAGCCCAAAGACCAGTTTTGCCAAAAATAAAACAAGTGGAGTGTCTTTGGTGTAAATATTCTCTTGGAAATAGATTGGTGCTTCCAGGAGCAATCATGTCACACGTCAACAGAATTCTGCATTATTTAAATGCCATATTCTACAGTTCTTTGAAAAGTTGAATTCAGATAGGTATAATAAAAGATAAATTAAATATAAAACTTTCCAGATACAAATAGATTAAATATTGTAAGTGTAATTCTTGCTTGACACCTGTTTTGTTTTATATTCAATTTTACTATGTTAAAGTTAAAACCTTATTTCTTATTTAGACAGAAAAGGGGAGATGATGTGGGATGTCCTTCTATATATGTGTTGTTCTCATTGGCTAATAAATAAAACTGAGTTGGCCTATAGCAGGGAAGAATATAGCCAGGCTGAAAGAGATGTAGAGAGATAGTAAGCAGAGTCAAAAGGATGCCATGTAGTTTCTGAAGGAGACAGACACTGCCAGAAGCTTTCTGGTAAGCCACAGCCTCCTGACTATACACCGATCAATAGAAATGGGTTAATATAAGATATAAGAGCTAGGTAGGAATACACCTAGGCTATTGGACAATGTTATGGTTAATATAATTTCTTTTTTTTTTCTTTTTTTTAATTTATTTTTTGTATTTATTTTTTTGTTGAAAAGGTTAATATAGTTTCTATGTGATTATTTGGGTCTGGGCAGCCAGGAAACAAATGAATAGTCTCCCTTTCCATATGTGAATATAATATTTGGATAGTTAGGGTTGTTTTAAATTGTATTTAAAGCATGAAATAATTCCAGTTCCTATATAAGTTAATTAATCATGTCATATAATAAGATTTAATTATCTTTGAAAATTAATATAGCCAGGATAAAACATGATTTCTATGGTCTAAACATGATTATTTTTAAAACATGAAGAAATTATGTCTAAACTATGATATAATTTATATATAACAACGTTGTTATGTATTTGCTATGCTTTCTCATCTCTTCAAATTTTAATATGTTTCCAAAGCTTAAGAACCCTTTTCTATAATAGTTTTCAGTTCCCTAAACTGTTTAGGAGAGATCAAATAAATACTCAGCAATCACTCCTTAGGTTGGTGACACCAGGTAGACACAATGAAGAACTCCCACCTGACTTCCTTCCTGAATGCCATGGTCTCATTGATCCATTCACATATACCAGAAATACTGAAGTTCTCCTGGGGCTCTTGGTGGTGTGTATTCTTTGGGAATGCGATAATGAACAAATCTTCATATGGCTAACAGTTTTGTTGTAAGAGAGAACATGTATCAATATTAAACAAAAATCACATCGATAGGTGCAAGGGGAAAAAAGGAGAACATAATCCAGTGAGATTACTTGTCAGGAACTTAGTCTAAAACAAGCTCCCTGAGATAATGGCCACAGAGATAAGATCCAGACGCTGAGAACGCTTTGTATCAGTTAAGGCTTAGAGGCACCTGGAAGTCCAGAGACAGGCATGATGGCTCTGGGGGTAGGAAAGTAAATAGGAAGGGGTTTGGCCACATTATGTAAAGTCTGTGTTTTCATGCATCCTGCCTGTTATCAATCAAACTAGAGGAAGTTAATTCCCTGGTAAGGTTCAGCATACCTGCTGTTCCCTCTACTTAGAGAACAGGGAAATTTCCTAGAGAATAGGTTGTAGGATGTCAAGTTACGGTTTAAAAAAAAGAATACATAAGGTTTTTGTTTTTACTCTTTTTTTAAAAAAAAATAGTATATGATCATTGCAAAAAATTAAAAGCACAGAAAAGCACAAAGAAGAAAACACCACCAAATGTCACCAATGGAATTATATATTATACATTATTTTATATCTGCTTTTATTATTAAATGTATTATCATCTGCTTTTCTTATACAAGAATATATGTCTGCTCTAGCTACAACTTAATCCACCCAAATCAACATACAGAGAGATGACATATAGATATTAATAAAGATCTATAAATAACATAGAGCTGCATCACAGATGTGAGAAATGAGTATAATTTGCACCTCCCTATAGTTGATCATGGAAATGTCCAAGGCAACGGAGCCCTTCTGGCCTCTGTGTCTCTGTATCTGTTCCTTCCTTGAATGCTCTCTACTCCTGCTGTGGGCAAAGACGGCAGCCCTACTCACATAGTCTTAGGAAGCTATCTCAAGCATGCTTAACTAGCTTCTAACTCTTCCTGTGGGGAATCTATTTAAGTTGCTTTGTGGTGTGATGCTTAAGCATTTCGTTTCTCTATCTTTGCTCTCCAGTTTTTGAAAAGGAAGGAAAGGCAAAAAAATCAACTGGCTTGGCAAAGATCCTGAACAACAGACATAAAATTTCATAAGCCTATCCACCCACATAACCTTAAATAGAAATGGGATTCTCAGGATACATTCTATATTGCCACGTTTATACCAGCTTTGTCCCGCAGAGGGATTCATCTATTCTGCTTTTTTTTTTTTTTTTTTTTGTGAGAGCCTATGATCTAAACTATGCTCTAAAGACGTGAAAGCAGATGACACATAGTCCCTGTTCTAAAGAACCTCAAAGACCAGCTCAGAGACAGGCAGATTGACAGCTGAGTATACACACTGTGGTGGACTTTGTGGGAGATCCACTCAGTGCATCTGATGGATTATTGGTGGTGATGGATTGGTAGCTAGAAGACTGTAGAGGAGAAGATCCTTTGGAGTGAAAGTAGTCAGTCTTTTTTGCAAACAGTGTGACTTTAGACATGTGTACACAGAAAAGGCTCAAAACTCAATAGATGATTAGGAAGTGGTTTTTCACAGTTACAACACTTTTACCCTTCCAAAAGCATATTGTTTCTGAACCCTGTGGGTACCAGAGTGCTGGGATAACCACAGAAGACTTATCACCTACCTTAAAGCAGCCACATTTCTAAATGAGTGACGTGTTTACAAATGAACATTTTTGAGTAGGCTGAATCTACCAAGAATGCAAGTCAGAAATATTGTTGTACTTTAGATCAACCAATATTGAGCCTTTATTCTTGGGCCACAATCTATATTAAACATTTTTAATGCTGTCTCCATCCTTATAACAAATTCATGTGACAGGTATTTTCTGCAGTACTTGTCCATCTGCCCTAAAAGTATTTTGACATGGATTGTCTTAGAATGGAAATTGAGGGTTGGAGGGTTACGTATTTTCACATAACACAGTTCTTAAGTGAGAAGGATGGGCTCCATCTACAATGACATTACAGTTGATTAGAATGGGAAATTTTTATTTAAGCTCATTACAAAGTGCTTTCTGTGGAGAGAAGCCCTTTGATCCTTTAATCTTATAGGGTACTGTATGCTAGAAATCTCTAGCAATTTCGGACTAAATAAGAGTGAGATTGACTTGAATTACTTCTCCTGTCCATGCCAAGAAACATGGGCCGTATCTCAAGGCTAGGTCTTCTATGGACCTTAGCCTCCCAGGATGAAATAACCTTGTGCTACCATGGTAAATGGCTCAGCTACTTATCACTTACCCTTGGATGTGCTTTTAACCAATGAGAGGTAACTCTTGTAATTTTTTTATTGCTCCAAGCCTCCTGAAAAGGAGATTTTCTAGGTTAGGAGGAGAAAAAGCTAGGAAGAATTAAAATTAGGACAGTAGAATTAGAATAGAATTAGAAGAATAAAGAGACTTGTTCAAGACACTATGGTGTTAGAGAATTCATTCACCCTCAGATAGCCTAAGTGCCTCTTGCTTGCTGTAGTTACCAATCTGAACCCTAAAGAGGACCTTGGGGAAAGACCCCAAAGGTCCTCATTAAGATGGAACAGGAGAGAATTAAGGCAGAGAAGTACATTGCATCCCCTAACACACACCTGCACATATACTTTCTGTGTTGTTTTCAACCACAATGAATACTTATCAATTTGATAAACATTTTTCCTTCTTCATTAACTGCTACTCAGCATCTCTGAATAATCTTTGCTGCACAGCCAGCAGTGGAGACAAGCATCCATGGGCAAGTTTGCTTGTAGACTAAAACAGGCTTTATAAGGACAGCCGGACTGTGAACATGACCTTTCATGTGGTGCCAAGTGCCCTGTTGGCCTACATCCACATTGGGCCTGATCATTTACCTCCCTTAGTAGACAGGAAATTCTTTGCTGCAGAAACCCTGTCTTAGTCATCTTTATATTGTCTGATCTGTACTATTCTTGCCAAAAGTCAATGCAAGCTGTGTGAAGTTCACTGTCCCTGAGAGGGTCCTTCTTGCAATGAAACATTTATTCAGTACAATTTTCTCTACCTATACCAACCAAACACTATTCATAGCCCTACTAGAATTTAACCTCCGCTCCATGAATCATTTAGCACATAATTCATGCGCTAAAGAAAATTAAATGAATGTTTCTCATTCAAGAGCCTTGTACCCATGTTCTCTTCTTCCTATCACACATGAAGTATGAACCTGACAAATTATACACTTTTTCACTTGAAAGAAAAGTGTAGTAGAACTTAAGATATACCTGATTCTTTCCAAATTATCTTGAAAATGTGTTTGTTTTTGTTTTCTTTTGGAAATGGCCCTTTGAACAGTATCTCTATCTTCCATGAAATTGGGGCTAAGAAGAAAAAGTTGACATCATCTGATCCTTAATTATTGAAGTGTCAGTTTCTCAGATGCAAGGAGAATGAAACAAAGGTGACTCTGAGTGTTCCTCTCACTAGTCCCACTGTCATTGGGTGAGCCTTGCAAGTAGACACATAATTTTGAGCTATGTTCCAAATTTGACATAGCTAATTTAAAGTTATTTCATTAGTTTGAAAATATCTTGCTCATCAAAATGGATACTGTGTACATAAACTCCAACCATAACATCAAACAAGAAATTATAATGTAGTAGATAAACGGAAAAGTGGTAAACATATAACAATTTAGCTGGAAGTAATCAAACCAAGTTCAGTTTTTAAATCCTCAAATAATTCTATGATCCTGGCTCTTGATAACAGGGAATTTTCCTACCAAGAAGAATAATAGTCCCTAGGGGACTTGCTTTCCTTTGAACACTAAGGAGCCAGGAAAGGCAGTCCTGGAGATTTGTATTTAGTGGGCTGTTTGTGCTTAATCCCCGCTTAATAAACTGTCTTTTCCTATAGCTAGACTTTTTGTTATTCTAATTGTTAATAAATTAAACTTTAAAATTTTATAGCTACTAATCAGCTTTACAAAAACAGTCTTAAGAGCAGAAATGAAAATTTGGAAGCAATTTCTTTTTTTTTCTTTTTTTTTGGGGGGGGGACTCATTATCGTTCAGTGGTGTGCTGTTTCTTCCCCATGAGTCTATGTACTTTCTGTAGTTTCTATTGTTGTCGCTATCCACATTTATTCTTTTGTGGTTAGATAGGGTGCAGGGTATGATTTTAATTTTTCTGTATTTGTTAAGAACTGCTTTGTGTCCCAGTATATGGTCTATGCTGGAGGAAGTCCTAGTGTCTGATTAAAGGGTGTTCTACAGAATGTGTTAGGTCCATTTGATCTAAGATATCATTTAATTTCAGTGTCTATTTATTTTTTTTCCAGATCACCTGTCTGTTGGTAAGAGTGAGGTTTTAAAGTCATCCACTATCATGTTGGGGTTAATATGTGGTTTTAGGTTTAATGGTATTTCTTGTATGAGACTGGGTACTCTTGTGTCTGTAGTGTGTGTATTTAGTATGAGATACGCTCTTGGTGGATTGTCCCTTTAATGGGGATAAAGAGACCCTCCTAATATCTTCCAATTAGCTTTGTTCTGGAGTCTGTTTTGTTGCACAGCACCTTTCGAACCATGAAAACAGCTTTTTATTCTGTGACTCAAGTATGTGGTGTCTTCAGAAACAAGGTCTTACTATCTACTGAAATTGTCCCTGGCTTTCTTGTCCCAAGAGTCTCAAGCATGAAGCAGTATGCAAGAATGAGTGGACCATGGAAGCAGAAATGTGGAAATTCTAAGAAAGAACTAGAAAGAAATGTTAGAGGTCAGCAAAGTTGTACTAGAAATATGCTGCTTAGTTAGTAAACTGTATCCAGCTAAGGAAAGGATTCCTAAGCTTGAAGACATCCTAATAGAATTAACCAACACTGGAAGTCAGAGAGGATAAAAACTGAATAAAACAGAAGAGAATAAGTGAGGAGTGTGGATCCAATACAAAAAGTATATTGTTTAAATGAGATTCTCAGAGGTGAAGAAAGAGGAAAAGAAAATAAGAAATATTTGATATAAGAATGGCTGAGAATTTTCTTCAAATTCTCTTCAGATATAAGAACATCAAGGAGACTAAATGTCAAATTAACCGTATTAGGTGCACCATTTTCAAGCCAAAGAAAATCAATTAGAAAACTCTAGATGACAATACCAATGAGTAACAAAAAGAACTACATTTTTCTCCTCAAATACCATATAAGTAAGACAAAAAGACAAGGGAATGTTGACTATTGGGAGAGAGAAAAAACCTCCCACCTTGAATTGTGTGCACTATGAAAGTCCCCTTCAAGAAGGAAGGAAAAACAATGTTTTTCTTGTGTCAAAATTGAGAGAATTTGCTGCCAATATTTCTGCCTTACAATAAATGTTAAAAGAAGTTCTTAAAAGAGAAAAAAAAATGAAGAAACTACAAAACTCAAAAGGTATCAAGGATCTAAATCAATGAAGATGGACAGAGTTCCTGGTTAGACTCAGCACCAGTAACGGCTAGAAAGACATGATATAACCAGATATGACTTCTTTCCAGCTTTTTCTGTAAACTCAATGCAAACTCAATCAAAATCCCAAAAATTATTTTGTAGTTATTAATAGTCGACACTGTAATATATATGGAGGCTTAATTTGAATTTTTATATCTCCCCAAATTTATTTGTTGTAACCTAATCCCTCAAAGTAATGCTATTAGAAGGTGGTGCCATCAGGAGATTAAGTGGTGAGGCTTTTGCCTTTATGTAAAGAATTAATGCTTTTACTAAAGATACTTGGCAAGCTAGTTCATCTTCCTCCATGTGAGGGCATATAAGATGCCTTCTATAAACCAGGAAGTAGGTTGTCACTAAATCCCAAGAATTTTAGTATGTTCATCTTGGCCATCTCAGCCTCCACTTAAGATAACATTTCTACTGCTTATAATCCAAATAGTATAAGGTATTTTACTGTTGCATTCCAAAAGACTTCAACTGCATAGAAACAGTCAGAAAGGTATTGAAGGAGAAGAACAAAATTGGGGTATAGACACGACCTGATTTTAGGACTCACTGAATTCCAAATTAGTTAAGTCAGTACTAATGAAAGGAAGCAACAGATTAGTGGCACAGACCCAGAAATAGACTCCGTAAACACAGCTGTGGGATTTTTAGGAAGGGAACAAGAACAATAGACAGAGGCACAGACAGTATTGTCAAGAAACGGTGACATGGCTGAGAGATAGCTCAGTGCATAAAGGTACCTGGTACCACGAGTGACAATCTTGAGTTTAATCTCTGGGACTCACATGGTGGAAGAACAGAACTCTCTCCAGCAAATTGTTCTCCCCCCCCCCATAAAAATTTCAGAGAGAAGAAAAGAAACATTCCTGGAACAACTGGACATTTATATACCATCAAGACAAAGGCAAGGGACTTAGAGACAGACTTGACAAAATGTGACTCTAAGAGTCTTGAAGAAAATAAGAGAAATCCAGATGTTTCTGATGAGGATATTTTAGGTAAAATATCAAAGTCTTGACCTGTAAAAACAGTATCAATAGTACAAGAAGACAAGCTAAATATACAAACAACCTTTAAACTTCAACAATAAGAAAAAAATTTAAATCTCAGCTAAATTATGTTAAAGATGTTAACAAAAACTTTATCAAAGAAGACATACAAATGTAAGTACATGAAAGATACTCCACACCAAATATCAGAGAAGTGTTTTATTAAATTAATGAATGTTTACCGAGCACCCTGTCTTGCCAGTCTCTGTAGCACCATGAGGCTATAACAATGAGCATGACAGGAAGTAACAGTTGGTGAGGACAGAAGTCACACTGATAAGAGCAACCCACTAAAAATAAGTGATTGCTAGTGTGACATACTGATTCTATACTGTATAATTGACATTTCACTGCTGGTAAAATGGAAGGTTCAACAAGTTAGATGCCTTATAGGAAATTAAATATTTTACACAATTGTCAAGAGATGAATGAAGCACTTATGAGAAATACACAATTTGGTGAAATACAAGCATAGGAAGTAAAGGCTATAAGCAGCAAAAAATCAGAATAGCTAATACAGGAAAGGAAACGGTCAATGTAAGAAGAGTGTGTGTACTCTAATGATTTAGAGATTGACAGACATATTTGTCTCTGATACAATTGCAATTCTGCTATGTATGCCTTCTATTAACTTGAACAAGTTATTGAAGCTCTAGCTCTCTATGTAAGATGAGAATAATGGACAAGGTAATGTGTTTCTAGTTTAATGTAGTGCCTGGCACATAGCAAATGCTACATAAAATAACACCTCTTTTTACTTATTAATCAACCTATAAAGTCAGTATCTATTTGTATGCAGACACTTAGGATCCTTTGGTACAATGTTACCATCACTAGAAGAGATAGACATTGCAATATCATCCTTATTGTTGAATATCTGCTCCCTTTAAGGCAAATTTACCAAACAATCAATAGCTTATAAATAGTACAAAGATACTAAGAAACCAGAAGAAGAAATGTAACCAATATTCTGAAGTATGAGATGAGCTGGGTTTCTCGTAGCTATGCACACCCTGGGCCAAGGGGGACACTGGGGAGTACTATCAGTTTGTCTCCTCCCATCCCCATGTCATTCCTGAAAGACTGATGTTGGTACGTTCAGACTCCAGTGTTTGCTGTGGGATAATGAGTTGTTTTCTGCTGCCTACAGAAGATTCATGTCTACATGAAGGTCCTGATCTTACTAGATTGAACAGTGTATGTTTCTCTCTTTTGAAGACAGTTGATTTTGTTGGTTAGTTTGTTTTTGTTTTGTTTCAAGACAGGGTTTCTTTGCTCAGCCTTGGCTGTCCTGGAGATAGTTAATTTTGAATTATTACACACAAAGAGTCAGGAAATAGGCTAAGAAAATCAAATTAACATATCTTCTCTACATACCAATAGTGTGGTTAATGCCAGGGAAATAATTGCACACCACTGAGTTAAATCAGTTTGAGGTATGGTCTATATATGGATGAAGACAAGGGCCATAATCACAGCTTTTCTGAACAAGATGAGGTCAAAGTTGTGGTAGAGAAAAGGGAGTGGGGATTACCACAAACCAATTTAAACCACATAACAATCAGGTTGGTCATAGCTTTGGTTTGGACACCAGGGTAGGAATATCCAGGCAGCAGCATCTTTTCCTGTCTTCAAGCACCCAGGGAATTAATTGGGAAATCAGATGCTGCTGAGGGCAAACTTGGATGATAAAGCACAGTGACTTTTCCCAGGCATCATTGTGTTTCCTTTGCTAATGCCTCCCATTGTAAGAAGGCTAGATAAACAAGAATTAACGGGAATCCAGTATCTTCCTCTCCCTAGTAAAACGTTTCCTTGCTGAAGTCTTTTAGGAAATTCCACTTTGTCGTGAGGGCTAGGAGGTTGGAAAACGAAAGTCTTAACATTAGTGAATGTTACTTTTAAACTATGAGTGTTGAAAATTAATATCTGATTTTAAAAGTCTAATACACATTAGCAGAGATGGCAATCCATCTTCTACAACAAAAATGGAAGCATATCATTAAGAATAAGCCAGGTCACAAAATGAAGACTTCCTGAAAGATAATTGTGCATAAAAGTCAGAGACAAGGGGGACCAAACCATAGTGCTGTTAGACGTTGGAAGAAGAGCTACCCTTGGGGACAGGGGTCATTTAATTATCAGAAGCCAGAGCAGAAACACCTCAGAAAGTGGCACTGATCTGGTTCTTGACCTGGGTGCTGGTTATAGGAGTGTGTTTAGCTAGTAAGATTTTATCAAATACTATCCACTTGTTATACACCTGTTTTCATATGTACATTACACTTCAGAGAAATTCAAACAATGACTTCTCACATTGCCAGAAAGATTAGTTAGAGGCTATCACCATTCTGGCCATTTCTGGGAAAAGATCCTTAAGTCATGCTAAGAATGGATGATTTCCAGGAGAAGTTCAGGGTGGATAAATTCAGAATGGGAGTTTGTTGAGTAAGATTCTCTGTATGTTATAGTGTTGTTATAGAGTCTAAGCATTGTGTCCCTTTTGTGTGAGAAAGACAGGACGATCCACTCCTAAGGGTATTTGACTGGAGGTAACGCACCGTTGGATGGAACTTACTAAAGAACAATATTAGAGTTTAATATCAGGGAGAGCTTGATTGTAGCACTCCTTAATGTTTTTTACTGACTGGTGCTGCCAGGCATGAGCAATCCAGCTGCCTACCTGGGAGTTCTCCGATCCTCCTCCATACTTGGTGCACTGGTACTGCCAGGGTGCTGATCTGATGCCTGAAAAGGGTCTGACTGCAGACGACTCCTGTTGTTCCTGCAGTTTCCAGAGTCTACGAAGGCTGTGAATGATGCTTTTGCATCTGCTGAGGATCCCTGGCAGTTACAAAAATCGGTTTCAAACCCATCATCTTCCCAGAGGCCCTGGGAGCTGTAAATTGAACAACTGCTTCTTCATTGTATCAACAGCCAAGGCTGCTTATAAATGTCTTGGGGATGCCTAGGGAAACTTGGGCTCAGCATTAAATACTTTGAGGAAACTACCAACCTGACATAGATGCTCTGAAGAGATCTTGTCCCAGGCACAGGCACCACAACTGTTGTCGTGGCATATTTGAAACCTTGGCTTCAGCTTTAGGAGCCCATACCACCCCACACCCCCTTTATCGTGCCTCAACTTCTCTGGACACCCTCTAGTGACTCAGAAGACTCTGCTTCATCCATGACAGCTTTGAGTGACCCTCAGATGACCTTGCTCACACTCTGGATTTTTCCACCAAAACTCAGTGAAATGGGCACATGGCAGTGAGGAGCAGGAAGAGCTAGTTTGCCTGTGTCAACTGTGTAACTAAGCAGAAAGTTTGTGGATAGCAGAAGGGACACTGTGCCCATGTGGTACCAACGCTGCAAGCAATGCCCTTCTCCGAGACCTTGGGGAAGTTGTAGAGATGTCCCTGCATGTCCCCTAGCCCTGGTGTTGTTGCTGAGCCCCCCCCCCCCGGTGAACTAATCTTGTGTGTTTTCTTGCATGACTTTGGGCTTTATGGGTAGAGTGGACTAAGCTGGCGGAACAGTTAGCGACTTCCAGGGTTGGCAGCTCTAAGCACACCTAACAACAACTGAAAGGTAGCTGAGAATTCCAGATTCCTGCTGAAATCACATGAAAATTGATCAGCTCTCAACTGAATTTCCTCTGGGCCAAAGAAGGAAGGAAGGAAGAAAGAGGGAGGAAGGTAAGGAGGGAGGGAGGGAAGGAAGGAGGGAGGAAAAAGATTAAGACTTCCTAGAATTCAATGAAAATAAATGCACAACCCAAACTTAGGCAACACAATGAAAGCAGTGCTAAAAGGAAAGTTCATAGCATTAAGTGCCTTCATAAAGAATTTGGAGAAGTCTCATATTAGTAACTTAACAAAATACCTGAAAGCTCTAGAACAAAAAGAAGCAAACATACCCAAGAAGAGTAGACAACAGAAAATCATCAAACTGAGAACTGAACTCAAGAAAATAGAAACAAAGAAAATAATACAAAGAATCAGTGAAATGAAGAGTTCTTTGATTCTTTGAGAAAATCAACAAGATAGTCAAACCCTTATCCAAACTAACTAAAAGGCAGAAAGAGAATACCCAAATTAACAAAGTCAGAACAAAAAAGGGGACATAATAACAGACAACAAGGAAATCTAGATAATCATTAGGTCATACTTCAAAAATTTGTACTCCACAAAATTGGAAAAATCCAAAAGATATAGAAAATTTTCTTGATAGATACCACATACCAAAATTAAATCAAGATCAGATAAACCATTTAAATAGACCTACAATCTCCAAAGGAAATAGAAGCAGTCATTAAAAGTCTCCCAACCAAGAAAAAACCAGGGCCAGATGGTTTCAACACAGAATTCTATCAGACTTTCAAAGAAGAGCTAATACCAGTACTCCTCAGATTATTCTACAAATAGAAAGAGAAGGAACATAGCCAAATTCTTTTTATGAGGCCACAGCTACCCAGACACCCAAACTACCCAAAGATTCAACCAAGAAAAAGAATTACAGATCAATTTACCTTATGAACACTGTTGCAAAAATACTCAATAAAATACTGGCAAACAGAATCCAAGAACATATCAAAAAGATAATCACCATGGCCAAGTGGGCTCCATCTCAGAGATGGAGAGATGCTTCAACATATGAAAATCTGTCAGTGTAATCCACTATATAAACAAACTGAAAGAAAAAACCATATATCATCTCAGTTAGATGCTGGCAAAAGCCTTTGACAAAATCCAGCACCCCTCATGATAAAAGTCTGGGAGAGATCCAGGATACAAAAAAAACATACCTAAATATAATAAAAACAATATACAGAAAGCCAACAGCCTATGCCAAATTAAATGAAGAGTAACTCAATGCAATTCCACAAAAATCAGGAACAAGACAAGGCTGTTTACTCTCTCTTATCTATCCAATATAGTACTTGAAGATAGAGCCATAAGACAATACATAGAGATCAAGGGGATACAAACTGGAAAAGAAGAAATCAAAGTACCTCTATTTGTAGATGATATAATAGTATATATAAGTGACCCCAAAAATTATACCAGAGGACTCCTATAGATGATAAAGTTATCATCTATAGGAGGCAGGATACAAGATTTATTTAAAAAAAAAAGCTGTAGCTCTCTCATATACAAATGATAAAAGGACTGAGAAAGAAATCAGAGAAACAACACCCTTCACAATAGCCACAAACAATATAAAATATATTGGGGTAAGTCTAATCAAGCTAGTGAAAGACCTATATGACAAGAACTTAAAGCCTTCGAAGACAGAAATTTGAGACGATATTAAAATATGAAAAGATCTCCTATGCTCATGGATCTATAGAATTAATATAGTAAAAATGGCCATCTTACTAAAAATAATTTACAGAGTCAATGCAATCCCATCAAAATTCCAACACAATTTTTTTAATGTTTTATCTCTTTTATTAATTTTTGAGATTTTTGTGCATGCACTTTGCTTGAATTCAAAATCAAAATAGTCCAAGGATGGCCCCAGATAAGACTCCTGCCACCAGGAGGATGGACAGCCTGAACTGGTCATCCCTTCTGGTCTAACTGATGACTATCACAGTTGTCAATAGAAAGTCTCCATCCAGTGACTGATGGAGGCAGATTCAGAGACCAATGGCCAAATGTTGGACTGACATTGGGGAGTCATGCTGAGAAAAGGGAGGAGGGATTGTAGGAGCAGGGAGGGTGGGTGGTCAGAGACATAGCAGGAAAATCCACAGAAATGGCTAACCTGACCCATGGGAGCTCACAGAGTCTGAACCAACAACTAGGGAGCCTGCATGGGACTGACCTAAACCCTCTGCATATATGAGACAATTATGTAGCTTAGTATACTTGTGGGACTCCTGGCAATGAACGCAGGGACTGTCCCTGGTGCTTTGACTATCTCATGGGAATCTATTCTTCATGCTAGGTTGCCCTGCCCAGCCTGAGTACAGGGGGAGGTGCTTGGTCTTATGGCAGCTTGATATGCCATGCTTTGCTGACTCACAGGAGAGGTCTACCCCTTTCTCAGTGAATATGGAGGAGGACTGGGTTGGAGGGGAAAGGAAGTGGGAGGAGAGGAGGGAGGGGAGGCTGTGGTCAGATTATAAAATAAATAAACCCTTTTTTAAATTAAATTTTAGGTTAGCATATTGTATTAGTTGCCTTATGCATGGCTATGACAAAAATACCTGGTAAAAGCAACTCACTGAAGGAGAGTTTTCCCTGGGCTCACAGTTTGAAGGACTAGTCAGTCATGGCGTGCACATCACAATGAAAAGAGTTTGAGGCTGCTGGTCACAGCACATGTAGTCAGAAAATAGAGAGATGAAGGCTAGCGCTGCCTTTGTTCTTTGATTAAGTTTACAGTCAGGACCACCTCCATTAACCTAAGATAGAAAATCCCCACAGACATTTCCAGAGATTTCTCTCCAAGGTGATGCTACATCCTGTCAGACTAACAATCATCACACACCACACAACTCGTCACCTGGTTACAGTAAAGCTGAGGTTGATCCCAGGGACCATGTGGTAGAAGGAGAGAATCATCTCTTAAAAGCTTGCCTCTGACCTCCCCACGTACCCGCACACATGTACAAACATGCAAAATAAATTAGCAAGTGGGTAAATAAATAAAATGTAATGAACTATCACACATGCCAGGTAATGGGTTTCACTGTGCCATCCTCATACACACATGTGTCATTGGAGCTTACTCTCCTGCATCCCCTCCCCAACTCTGCTCCTCCTTCTGGCTGATTCCCTTTCTCCACACAGCTACTGCTTTGTCTTCCGCTTTCTAATTGGATGCATGTCTTTACCTTTCCTGGGTATGTCTGGGTTTGTGTCAAGTTGACAAAAACAGCTATGACAATGATGTATGACGTGTATTGATTTGCATATATTGAACCGTCCTTTCATTTTTATGAACAATACCATTTGATTATGATATTTAACCCGTTACTTTACTACTATATGCAGTTTTTTAGTGTTTTGGTTATGGTCTTTATCACAGCAATAGAAACTCTAACCAAGACAAACTGTGAGCGTTCTTAACAACTGAGCCATCTCCCCAACCTTTTCACATATATTAGTTGCTATAAGCATTACTCAGAAGTATCATTTTTTTCTCTGTCTCATAAGTTTTGGTAACTGTTTCTTTATGTTCATTTGTTTCAAGAAAAAATAATTTAAATTTCACTTTTAATTTGCTTCATGACTCAGTGGTTATTCAAAATTATATGATTTGGTTTTCCTGCATTTTTACAATGTTCACAGTTTCTATTATTGTTGTGTTTCATTTTATCCTATTTTGGCCAGAGAAGATATAGGCTATAGTTTTGAAGTTTTTGATTTGTAAAGACTTGTTTTATGACAAAACACGACCTGTTCTGAAAATGTTCTTGAGACATTGAGATGGATGTGTGTTTTGCAAGCAGTAAGTGAAATGTCAGATAAACCTATTGGATTCCCTTGTCTATAGTGCAATGTAACTTGGTCAGTTTTCTCTCTGGCTGATCTGACTTCTGATTAAAGTGAGAGTTGAAGTCCCTGGTTATTATATATAACAGGTTATATCTCCCTTTCTATATTGTAGTTTATGATTTGTACATTTTGATGATCTGGTGTTAGACATCACTCTGTTGATTCAGTCTTTTGCTTACTGTACAGAAACCTCTTTTCTAGTTTTTTTTTAATCTATGTTTTGGGGTTTTTTTTTCTTTGTTTGTTTATTTGGTTGGTTGGTTTTTGACTTTTTGGCTTTTGGGCTTTTGAAACAGGATTTCTCTGTGTAGCCCTGTTTGCCCAGGAACTTGCTCTGTAGACCAGGCTGGCCTTGAACTTGGAGATCCACCTGCCTCTGCCTGCTGAGTACTGGGATTAAAGGCATGCACCACCACCACCCTGGCTAACATTTTGTTTAATTGAGAAATATGCCTCTTAATTGAGGGATTTAATTCATTTAACAATAAAGTTGCTATTGATGGCAGAAACCAATGGCTGTCACAGCATTGGTTGTTGTGTTGTTTTGTGTATCTGCTGCTCTCTTCTTCCTCTCTTGTTGTGAATCATTGTGGTTTGGGGTTTTCTGTAGTGTAAAGCTTTGATTTCTTGCTCTTTCTCAGCTGTGTATCCACTTTGCCAGTGAGTTTGAAGCTTTTGTATGTTTTCATGATCACTGTTACCCTTTAAGGAGTTTCTTCAAATCTTTTGTAGTGTTGATGAACTCCTTCAGGCTTTCTTTGTCTGAGAAAGGCTTTACTTCTTCATTTCTGAAGGATTGCTTTGCTGTGTATAGAATTCTTCATTGGCTAGTTTTTCTTTTAGTTCTAAGAATATATTATCGTATCTTCTTTAGGGCTCCCAGACTTCCTTGTTTGTTTGGTTTTTGAAATAGGGTTTTTCTGTAGCTTTGGAGCCTATCCTGGAACTAACTCTTGTAAACCAGGCTGGCCTTGAACTCACAGAGATCAGCCTGCCTCTGCCTCCCGAGTACTGGGATTAAAGGTGTGTGCCACCACTGCCCAGTTTAAGACTTCTAATCAGAAATCTGTTGTTAGTTCAGTAAAAATTTCACGTAGGTGACTCAACACCTTTTTCACGCTGCTTCTGAATTCTTTCTTTGCCTTTTGACTGATTAAATATAGCACTTTGGAGAAAGCCTCTTTGATTTGAGTCTAATCAGGACTCTGAGATTCATTGGTCTGGGTGTTTCCTATTTCTCTCAAAGCTTAGGACCTTCACAGATATTGTTTGTTCAGATATGCTTTCTGTGGCTTTCATCTTCCTGCATCTGAAATTCCATAATGTAAGCATTTGCCCATTCACTGGTGTCTCACAGGTTCTGTAGAATTTCCCTGCATCTCTGATTAGGTTACAATAAAACCTACCTTGAGATGTAGGTAGTCTTTCCTCCATTTAATCTAGTCTGTTATTGTGGCACTTAATCATTTATTCTAGTCACTGAGTTTAGTCACAGCGAAAGATTTCTGTTTGATTCATCTTTGTGGCTGTCTCTCTGCTGAAATTCTCACAATACTTGTGAATTGTCATCCAGATGTCTCTGAAGTTTGCTCTAGACTCTCACTGATACACCATTCTGAATTCCACACTTTGTATCTCCTTCCTTTGTGTCTGTCTGTTACTGTAAGAATATTAGATTTCCTTATGGTTTTTTTGTTTGTTTGTTTGTTTGTTTTGTATGTCCCTACACTGATATTTGAATATCTAGTGAAGCAGGTGCCTTTTCCAGCTTGGGGAGGTTTATTTTCCCCCTAAGAGGAGGAGGTTTTCCTGTGATGTGTGCTAGGGTATTGGTTAGCTGTAGTTAGTTAGCGCTGAGTCTGTGTCCATCTGGTATTGTCTTGTTGCTTATTCAGCTACACTCCTTGTAAAAGGTTTCTACAGATGTGTTAGAGGACCAGACTGTGGGTGTCTATAGATATGATCAACATGGTAGGATTTTCCTGGGCGTGGGATGACTGTGCAGCTGTAGCATACACCTGCAGACGGTGTGAGGCCAGTGACTATGTGCTGGGCTCTCTTCCATGCAATATATAGTCACGTGGGCCAAGTCTAGCCAGCTGTTAACAGGGCCACTGAGGAGGCTGCCATCTTGATTCTGGTTCTGGGACTATCTCAGACATGAGTGTAGGCATTGCAGATTAGCTACACAGAGGGCATTCTGGAGGAGTGGGGTCACTACTTGTTTGGTTTAGGGGACCATCGCAAGTTTATGATGATGACATTTGGGGCAGGCCAATTGTATGGCAGACTCACCAAGATGGGCCTGGCAACCAGTCAATAGCTGTCATATTGAGTTTGATTATATACTTATTATGGGCTGGCCACTTTTGTGGTGTGCTCTTAGTCAGGCAGGGGAATTCAGATGGTTGTTGGGATGGTGGCAGAAAGACAAAGGTCCCGTAGGCTGAGTGCCTGTGCAGTGCAGACACCAAGGCTGCTGACCAGTTATCTGTTAGGCCAGGTAGCCACACAAGCACTACAAAATCTTTGCCAAATTCTCTTTCATCAGGGACACCTGTTTGGGAAAATAGAGCATTGCGTATGTTGGGAAGTCAATGTAGGAGCCCTGCTGCTAGGTGCAGGCAAAATATTTGGAGTCACTGGGATTTGTTTGTGTTAGCATGGTTGAATGATGGCAGTCTCTAGAATGGAGATGTGCTACAAACAGTAGCCAGCCTCGGGATGGTTGTTCTCTGCCAGAGGTTTACTCTTAAGGTAGTGTTGAGTCTCGGCTGCTTAGATTAGGTGTGAACGACATGAGCTCTGGGGCTGTGTAACTGCGCACACTGAGCAGGCTTCCACGCTGCATTCAGACTGTGGCGACAGAGGAGTCTCCTGTCCTGTCAACAGAAGCAGCAACGAGACCACATGAAGCCTGCAGCTTATTTCCTACCACAGGAGTCCTGGCTCTGAAATGACTTTCAGGGTGGAAAAGATGCAAGGCCTCTTACTTATCTTTCTACAAGACTGGGCTGTGTTTCCAGACCCTGTTGTGGAATATCATTTTCAGGTGTGTGATTTTTGTTTATGCTGCATTTGTCTAACTCGGTGAGGTTGTGTTACTGTGCCTGTCTAAAACACCTGATGGTCCTAATAAAGAGATGAACGGCCAATAGCGAGGCAGAAGCAAGGGTAGGTAGGACTGGCAGGCAGAGAGGATAAATAAGAGGAGAACAAGGAGCAAAGGAAAAGAAGACAAGGAAGTCAGCTACCCAGCTACCCAGCTACCCAGCTACCCAGCTACCCAGCTACTCAGCTACCCAGCTACCCAGCTACTCAGCTACTCAGCTACCCAGAAAGCTACAGTGAAAGAAGTAAAGAAAGGTATACAGAATTAAGCAAAAATAAAAGCCCAAAGGCAAAAGGTAGTCGGGATAATTTAGTGAAGAAAAGCTGGCAAGTAACAAGCCAAGCTAAGGCCAGGAATTCATAACAAAGAGTAAGCCTCCATATGTGATTTACTAGGGAACTGAATAGTGGGACTCCCCAAAAAAGTGCAAAGAGTAAAACATCACACAGCAAAACCCCACAGGAATTCAACCACTTCTCTACCATTCTCTCATAGACTTTCCCATTTATCCTGTCTTGTGTTGTTGTGGTCTGAGGTTCCGAATCAACCCAAGCAGACACAAGAGGTTACCTCACAGCAAGATTCACTGCAGGGCAGCACAAAAGAAGTGGGAAGAGGAGGGGACTGATCAATCAGGGTCACAGAACAGACTTGGGAGTTGAACTGTGAACCCCCCAAATGTCAGCTGAAGCAAGTATTTAAGCACAAAAATCACAAACATTAGTTGCCAAGTTGTAGCCACAATTTTCATCAATTATGATTTAGAGATTAAGGGGCTCCCTTGAATGTTCCATCATTGTCAATCCATGTACAGCACAAGCTTTTCAGTCCAACCAATCAGATTCATTTGTTCCATCTGTTGATAGGAACCGCCATGATGTTTCTAGAGAACTAAAGAAGCACAATGACTCTTTCTGTTTAGGAGGAGGTGGTCAGCTACTGGAAGGATCCCAGCTCCCCTAGGGCTTGGGGACCTGAACTTTGTTTTGCCCTACAGGTAAAATGGAGTCTGAAGTCAAAGTGGCAGTACTTAGGCCAAGGCGCTTTTTGCGAATAACTTCCAACCTCAGAGGTATTAGTCCTTCGTCTTTACCTATTGCCTTTGGGAATGAATGACAGGTAATTCCACGCAGCTCTCTTGCTGATGTCACTAATACACTCATTTTAAACCATGGAAAATGAGACATAACTATGAACTCGAGATCTAAGTTTAGGCTCCAAGTTTATTAATCTGAAAAATCAACTATACCCAATAATGGAGGATGAAGGCTGTTTTAAGCAACTTCCTGAGAAAACTGGTTAGTGCCGTGTTTGCATCATATGCTTACTTACTATTCCTTCAGCATCTTCCAGATGCTCGGAGCTAAAGGACTGTATCCCATGCTTTCTCGCTCCCCTGCACCTAGAAATAGATTCGGTACAGTTTGTACCTTTGGATCAACAGCATTCACATAAGAATGGAAATTCATGCCTAGATAGCTACTTGCCTATTTCATGAACAATAGATGAATCAACAGCTAAACAGATGAATAGGATAGATATTTGGCATGACAAGGTGCCGCTAAGGAAAAGTGAGTCTGCTGATAGACTCAACAGCCCAGAGCAAAAGACTAAATTCATCTTCAGTTTGCACCAGTTCACCCTATTAGCACAAATGCTTTGTGCATTTATTTCTGCTGTTGTCTGGTTTGCGAATCAGGACCCAAACCAACAAGTTTCCCCAGAACTTCTTTCCTGGCATCGTCTTCCAATGTTTGGGAAATAAGGAAAAGAGTCACAAGTTAGTACACAAGAGAGCTAACCGAGGGAATTGCTAGGGCTTGGCCAGGGATTGCATGTCAGTGTGGGAGGAAGGGGAAATGGTGGCCTATAACCTCAGGGAATATTGCCAATAGTCCACTCCTCTCTCGCCCTGTCCCGGAGGAAGTAACAGCCTGCAAGCAGTACCTCAACTGTGGAGAAAAGCAAACCTAAAGCAGCCTTAGCTGTCACCCTACACCTGGAAGCAAAGTTTTCACCAATACCACCAACTTCTACTAAAACTCTCTAAAGCATTCAAATACTCGCAGAAATAAATTCTCTTGTGTCACCTGTAGCTGCAATAGTGTTGTGAGTCAGCCAATCACATCTGTCTGGACCAGTGCTCCTTCCAAAAACAAAGTATAATGGATCACCAGAGCCAAAGCCAAAGGAGCTTCCTGAATGCTAATTAAATGTTAAGCTTTTTAAAAATTATTGTTGTTTTCAGGAAGAATTGGTCCTGAAGAAGGAAAAAGTCTAAAATGATCCTGCAGTTAACTGCTGCTCTGAAGGTTTTGGCGCCTCCCTGCAGAATTCTGTCAGATCCCAGAAGGGAGGAGCCTGGGGCTGTCAGTCAGCCTAGTTCTGCAATACAGAAGGCCAGGATGGTGAGTCTTCATGGGTTCCAGGTCAACTGGCATCACTGAATTTCTCCTGCCCAGGGGTCCAGCTTCTAATGGTTTCCATGGTGAAGGTTAACCTTTCAACTCCTGGAAACAAAAAAGTCTCTGGGCACATCCGTGAGGGATTATCTAGAACAGATTAATGAGATATTGTCATGTCAGGGCCCATGAGTCTGGGACTGAATGAAGAGATGACAACAAGCTGAGGGCAAACACAATCCCTCTGCCTCTTGCCTGAATACCTGGTGAGCAGCCACCTCAAGTTCCTGTTGCCAGGACTTCCTGATTATTATGGTCTGTACCTTGGAACTGTGAACCTAAATAAGCTCTTCTTTATGTGCCTTTTCAGGTGTTTTTGTCACAGTAGCAAGACAAACACCTAATAAACCCATCAAGGACTGTGTTTGTGGCAGTGTTCCATAAATTGTATTTATCGGTTAAGGGATTCTCCTTTCTGGCTTACTAAATGTTTTTCTTTTCCTTCTAATAGTCACGATTTTTTTTACTGAGATGATTATATGGGTCTTTTCCCATCTGTTAATATGATTATTAACATAAATATGTTAATAATAATAAGATCCATATGGATCTTGTAGTAAAAGCCCACTCTTACTTTCTGGAAATAAATATAACTTGAGTATCAGGTGGCATATTTTTATTCAATGCTGTATTTGACCTGCTAATATTATGTTTGAGATTTTTCACATATAATCACAAGGGTGATTAGTCTAAAATTTTCCTTTGTTGTCAAGTATTTATCTGATTTTTGAATCAAGATGTTCTCAAGTCACAATATTTGGAGAATAGTTCATATTTTTGTGTCTAGAAATGTAAAGAATACTTGGAAGGCCATTTTCCATTGTCTTCTTTATGGGAAAAGTTTCATTGCTCTATTGAAATTCTATGATGAACCTGAGAGTTAAAACCAATACACATGCATACATATGCATGTATGCAACAATAATAATCAAAGAAAAAGAATCTAGAGTCTTGAACAGTTGCTCTCAACCTGTAGGTCATGATCCACTGGAGGGTCAGACTTCCCTTTCACAGCGGCTGCATATCAGACATCCTTCAGATCAGATATTTATTTACACTGTGATTCATAGCAGTGGCAAAATTAGAGTTATGAAGTAGCAATGAAATAATTTTATGGTTGGGGGTCACCACAACATGAGGAACTGTATTAAATGGTCGCAGCATTAGGAAAGTTGAAAACCACTGATCTTGAGGGTGTGGGGACTCGGAAAGACTTCAAGGAAAGGCAGCTGGGAGGGGCAAGAGGGTGCAAGGAGAAGAGGGAAAATGATGTAATTCTATTTCAGTTAGAAATTTATTTTTTAAATAAAAAAAAGAAAGGGAGAAAAAAGCCTGGTTCTAGTTTTGACAAAGAATGGAGCAATATGCAGATGAAGGCCAGCACAGTCTATAATTAAGAACTTTAACATTCTTGTTCAAGCATTAAATGTTAAGTAAAATGTATCTTGTCTTCAATATAGGAGATGTTTAGGTTTCCTGTTTCTTTAGGAATATCTTTGAGAAGGAAGAGGTTTTTTAACAAATTTATTCATTTGACTGGTGTGTGTGTGTGTACCTGCATGTACATATGCATGTTTGCACATGTGCACATATGCATGTGGAGAACTGAGTTTGATAACAGGTGACTTTGTTCATCACTCTCCACTAGATATATATAGAGGCACGGTCTCTTGCTCAACTCAGAACTTGATCTTGTGCTAGTCTGGCTAGCCAGCTGGGCAGAGGGACTTCCTGCTTCTGCTTTCCATGTGCAGTGTCTACAGTGTCTGGCATGACCACCTTGCTTTAATGTGGGTTCTGCGGATCCCAATTCCAGTCCTCACAGTTTCACGGCAAGCATCTTACTGAGCCGTCTTCTCTGCTCCCAAAAATGTCTCCTTTACGGTTTCAAGTCCTCTTGTCTTAGTAATGCACCAAGTCCAATCAGTGCTGCCCACTGATTGCTATCCTCTGTGAAGTTATCCTCTGGGGGAATGGGCAAGCAGCCAGTGGTCACCTCCCCCCCCAAAAAAAACCCCTAATTGTCCCTCCTCCAATAGCCATCAACTGCCAATAGCTCCTCAGCTATGGAACCTCAGGATCTCCTCCTGTCTCCAAGTTGGAATATGCAACTGGTTTCATCTTGGGCAAATAACGACAGTTGCTGTAAGTTGCTGAGTGCAATGTCATGTTGTGTTCGGAAGACAACATTCATTCTTGTCATCTAGCTCTTGCATCCTTTCCACCCTCTTCTGTGATGTTCTCTGCACGTGGGTGGGTGTGGGTATGAGCAAGACAGACATTCTGTCTATGGCTGAGCATTCTCAGTCATTTATTCTCACTTTGAGCACTCAGGAGTCTCTGCCTTTACCACTACCCCTCTGATCATAATGCTACCTTACCGATGAAGAATCTCGGTATTGAAAATAAGCCCAGGTCGGTTTTTTTTGTTTTGTTTTTGCTTTGTTTTGTTTGTTTTTTGTTTTGTTTTTGAGACAGAGTTTCTCTGTAGCTTTGGAGCCTGTCCTGGAACTAGCTCTTGTAGACCAGGCTGATCTCAAACTCACAGAGATCCATCTACCTCTGCCTCCTGAGTACTGGGATTAAAGGCATGTACCATCACTGCCCGGCAAGCCTAGGTCTGAACTAGGCACTTGCTACTTTTGCTAAAAAAGCATCGATTCCTCACTTGGACTCACAATTCATCTTGAATCCTAGAAGGAGCAAACCTTGCAGGATGGACAGTTATCTGTAATGATGAGGTGGGCTGCTAGAACAGGGAGGCAGCTGTCTTACAATACTTAACCAGGTCTGCCTAACTCTTGCCCCTCTGCTCCAGCTCGTCCACTGTTTGAGGATAAAGTTCATGTGAGTAGTGTGAAAATGGGCTTGGAGGTCACTGAACCCCTCTATATGTTCTCTCCAGCATGGCCACATCAAATAAATCTCTCTCTACTTTTCACCATTCCCAGCAGAGGATCGGCACAGGGTCTCTTGTCTGATTCTGAGTAGGATAATAGAAAAGTCTGAGTAATATATCTCAGACCACAATGCTATTAGATACCAGAAACATGGACCTTTGAAATTAGTGATAATAACTACTATTATATCAGCAGCTATCATTTATCCAGTGTTTTCCCGTCACTTTCCTAAGTTCTTTGCATATATTAGCCAACTGATTTAATCCATACATCTAACCCAGGAAGCTGAACTAAACTGACCACCATACAACATTCAGTGATAAGAAAACTGGCATAAAGGGCTTTAGTAACTTGCTCAAGCCACACAGCACAGTGACTCGGCAATGCTATAATGTTGCTCAATTTGCTGGTAAACTTTAAATGTATGAGAAAGAGACCTGAAGTCACAGTCATTAAGAATAAAGCTAGAACTCGGAATAGAGCTCAATGATAGGACACTTGTCTATCACACACAGGGCCTTGTGTTCAGCTCCCAATACTGAAAGAAAACAAAACAAGAAGGAGTTCTAGGTAACCCCCTTCCCATTTCAGCACAAAAGATCAAGAGACAGAGGTCGTGTGCTGCTCTTAGGTGTTTTGACATGTGGATCCTCCAGGGAAGCTCAGATCTCCTGTTGATGAGGAGCATAAGTGAGCCCTTGAAAGTATTGCATGGTGTAAGAAGCCTTAAGTATTCTGAGGGTGAGGAATCTTTAAAACACACACACACACACACACAAAACACTCGCTTATTATTGCTATCAGATCGGCAAGAGTCGCTCTCTCAAAACAGTTACCCTGGGTGATGGGAGTGTGAGCAGGAGCATTGCCCCACAGTTGCTGTTACTACTCAGTCATACACCACCACCAGCAGCCTCAAGAGCCTTCTTATGCAAGAGGTCACAGACTACAGCTTGACCATGTGCGAGTTCCTATAGCTCTCCTAATTACTTCTAAATATCAAAATGTCAGTACCCCCTGGTGGTTTAATAAACACATTAATGAGAGAAAACTCCGGCAGTTATTGATGCAGACATATGCTTTCTAAGGAGAACTAATTTATCTAGAAGATTATGAAATACCCCAGAATAAAGAGTACAATTGTGTAAGTCGGTCCTTCATTCAACATGCTTGCTATCTGCGTGCCCTAAATCCACATGAAACCTACCTCACAGGCAAATGTGGGCCTCACAAGCAGAAACTACTGATGGCTCCGCAGCACCCTGGCTGAGGCTGACCAGTCTGTATCAGTGTCTCTACCTAAACTGTGTTCGTGAAACTGCAAAGACTCGTTTTCTTGGGAGTGGGAAGAATTGATTGCCAACCGAATAGTAAAGAGCATTTTAGATCTGGGGCCTTTTCCCATTCCCAGTCTTCTCCAATTGTCTTTGTGAGTTTACAGGCATTTGGGCTACATCCTTGACTTGCTCCTGTATTAAGAATAAAGAAGATAAGTTCATGCAGGGGAAAAATAACAAAGGAGGGACTTTCCTACAAGATCTTTGAAAAGAGGGACATTTGCATAAGCCATATTTAACCAGAATCTTTGTTTTATGTTTTTCCTTTCTAGACTCCCTCCTATCCTCCACCCTCCCACTCATCAGAGAACAAAGGCTTCAGGATGCCTCCTAGGGACCTTCCTGGCTCATCATCTTCATGCCTGGATAATTACATTTAATGACTTGCATCTCCTGCTTCCATTTTTCCCCCTCTTAAATCATCAGATATTCTTGTCTACCAGATGCGGCTGTGATTTTGTTCCTCTCTTGCTCTCGTTTTCCAAAGACTGCGGTACAAGCTTCATGAGTTTTAGCTTGAAATTTAAAGCCCTGGGATGACATTTCTCTCTCTGCTTTTCTTTAAGACAGTGATATTTGTCTGCATAGCAACAGGCCCCAGGAACATTTCTTTTTACTTCTCTGTGTCCTTTTAAAAAACAAAACAAGCCAGGTGGTGGTAGCGCACACCTTTAATCCCAGCACTCCAGAGGCAGAGGCAGGTGGATCTCTGTGAGTTCAAGGCCAGCCTGGTCTACAAGAGCTTGTTCCAGGACAGGTTCCAAAGCTACAGAGAAACCCTGTCCTGAAAAAACAAAACAAAACAAACAAACAAACAAACAAATAAGCAAGGCCTCCCAGGGATATCCTAAGATGATATATTAAGACTGGGCACAAACCCTCATATCAAGGCTGAACTAGCCAACCCAGCAGGAAGAAAAGGGCCCCAAGTGCAGGCAAAAGAATCAGAGCATTCCCACTCCCATTATTGGGAGTCCTACAAGAACATCAAACTACATAGCCCTAAGTTTTATGCAGAGGACCTTGCTCACAACCATAAAGGTCCATGTTTGTTCCTTTAGTCTCTGCGAGCCCCTATGAGTCCTGTTTAGTTGATTCTATGGGCCATGTTCTTGTGATGTCCTTCGATCCTTCCTCCCAATCTTCTGTAGGATTCCGCCGTTCTGCCTGTGGGTCTCTGCATCCACTCCCATCAGTTTCTGCCCCTCTTATAACAACATGCACAGATCTGTGTATATAGCAGGATATCATTAGGAATCATTTCTTTGATTTTTTTTTTCCTGTCAGTCATGTTTGGACACATGAATCTCCCAGGGAAGGCGAAATAGAATAGATTTTGTGAGTAGACTCAGTGCCAGTGGGGATGGGAACAGGAAGGATCAGGTGGGGCTGAGAGGAAAAAAGGAGAGAGTACTGGAAAAGATGGCCCGAATCGGGCTATTTGGAGGCGGATGTAGAAACCTAGTGCAGTGAAAACTCCCTGGAATCTCCAAGAGTGGCTCTAGCGAGTCTTCTAGCAATAGGGGAATGTAGAGCCTGGACTGGCCATCTTCTAGAGCAAGGCAAGGCTCCTGGCAGTGGGACCGGGACACCAACCCAGCCACACAACCTTCATCCTACAATCTGTGCTGCCTGTAAACTGGGTTGGGTAATGGTGGTACAAAACTTGTGGGAGTGGCCAACGACTACTCCAACTTGAGGTCCAAACCACAAGAGGGAGCCCACGGCTGATACTGCCCGC
This sequence comes from Chionomys nivalis, assembly GCF_950005125.1. Taxonomy (NCBI): domain Eukaryota; kingdom Metazoa; phylum Chordata; class Mammalia; order Rodentia; family Cricetidae; genus Chionomys; species Chionomys nivalis. The sequence goes on from NC_080090.1 coordinate 56,964,165, forward strand.
GTGACCAGGAGCCAGAAGCAGGCGAGCCCAGACACCCAGGTTAGAACCAAATACAGCTGACTATAACTTTTCTTTCAAAAACAAAACAAGGTTTCAGTTTACAAAGTAGTTTCACAATAACCCTTGACACAACATCACAATAACCCTATGATGTAAACAGGTAGACTTCCTTATTTTACAAGCAAATTAACTAAATCTCAAGGTAAGGAACTCAGTCTTGAAGGAGATTTATCTCATTATTGTAATAAAATTCTTAAAATCACATATTAACCTTATGTCATAAATAGAAGACTGTACTTCTCTTTCTTTTTGGTCCCTTGCCCCTGATGTTTGAAGTGACGAAGCCTCTCAGGCAGGGCTGTGAGCATGAGTCTGCTCTCTGCACGCCATACTTCTCTGAAGGGTGCACCCTAAGCCATATGAGTGGGATTGACACCTGCTAGTGGGCACACAAGATGAAAGGTCTTTTGCAATGGTGATAGAATCTGAAATGACTTGAAGAAAGAAAAAAAAATCCTTGTTTAAAAATATAGTCTCACAAGATGTGAAAATGTGCTTAAAAGCAGCATTGGCCATGAAACAGAAAAAATATTTCCAGCCAGTTTCTTTTTCTCTTTCTTTTCCTTCCTCCCTCCTTCCCTCCCTCCCTTCCTTCTTTTCTTTCTTCTTTTATTTATTTATTTAGTTACTTAGTTCTCACCGTTTATTTATTGTTTGTTGCTTGTTTTGCTCTTACTAAGTAGCCCTGGATGGCCTGGAACTCACTAGTTAGACCAGGTTGGCCTTGAGCTCACAGAGCTCCGCCTACCTCAGTCTTTGCTTCTCAAGTGCACAACCTCGTCTAATTCCAGTTGGTTTCTTACAATGTACTGCCTTCCCGTAGGAATTCCGGTGCTGAAGTTAGCTGAATACTTATCACAGCACTTGTAGACGTTTTCTAATCTATTTGAATGCATTTTACCCATTTACTGCTACAGCTCTAGTGGGCGCCGTGAATCTTGGAGACTGAAAGTGAGGTGGACTGAAGTCTCAGGCCATAGTCATCTATATTTAGGGCATCAGAAATTTCTCTTCTGAGGGTTAGGCAAAGTCATATGAGCAGTTTGAGAGTTCAGGCAGTATGCAATCATGAGGGCGAGGTCACATGAGTTTAGGAAGGTCACATTTTTTTGGCTTATACAGTCTCGAGGGCAAGACTACATTAGTTCAAGCCAATATACAGTCATGAGGACAACCTGTGCTTGGAAATATCATCTAAATAGTAAGAGTAAAATGATGGATAATTTGAAATAAACACACTCCTATTTACACCAGGACAGACATGAAAGCACATTCTGAGAACAAATGCACCTTATACAGGGATGGAGGTTATAGGTCTCCTGTGTACTTGGAGTTTTCCCACTAGCTCTCAGAAATCGCCTCACATAACTTTATCCATGGACTGTGCTCCAGCAGTTAAGAGCACTGCCTGCCCTTCCAAAGGTCCTGAGTTCAATTCCCAAGAATCACATGGTGACTCACAACCATCTCTAGTGAGATCTGGTGCCCTCTTGAGGAAGAGACCTGGTCAGTCATCCTCATCAACTTAGACCACGAAACCCAATATGGACAAGTTCAACAGAACCATCATATATGGGTTGCCCACATATGCTTCAGCATTGCCAGGCATAAATTTCATTCATTTCATTCATTCAAGTAACGAACTAGGAACTCCAGAGATCTGGTGCAATCTCTTCCCTCAAGAGTTGTACAATGTTATCTAGGGGAAAACAACATGTATTCTCATATACAAACAACAGACTACGGAACAGTTTTTTAAATGGGCTGTATTTAAATGTACCCTGCAGAGTGAAGCCGAGAAATGCTCCAGATCTCTGGAGTTCCTAGTTCGTGAGCTAAAGAGCTAGCTATAAAAGAAGCAGCAAGAGACAAGGACAGCTCTCCTGAAACTTAAATTTAGAATGTATGTTTTTGAGTAGGAGCTATTAGGGCAAGGGGAAGGTGTCACTTCAGCATGAGTCCAGGAATCTTTCTACCTGTTTTAACTCATCTTCATAATATCAGAGATATATTTATTACCTACATTCCAAGATAGTGGGTCATGTCAATATTAACAGTAAGTAGTCGTCAGAACCCTGACCTCAAAGAACCTAGAGAGATGTACTAAAGAGAAAAGAAACTTCAAAACTAACAGTCGGTTCAGGCGATTTTCTCTTATTTGTTCCATGGCTACGAGATGCTATGTGTGGAAGTTAGCCAGCTATGGAAAGGACACGGGGAAGGTGAGTGTGAACGGTCACGGTGGCTTCCACTCACAGGAAGTGGGGCTACAGTGCAAATGAGACTCGTCTAACTTGAACAAAACAGCCCTCTTTGGAGGTGGAAAGCAATGGTTTTTATCATCTTCTTCATAGTTTATGGACTGTGTGCAAGGTTCAGTTATGTGTGTATCAAATTTTCACTGTGTTTGGTATCAGATCCAGTACTGAACTGAAGCAGGAAACAGGAGTTAGGAAAGAGCGAGGTCAGACTTCTTCATACCCCAGAGTAACCCTTTTTCTCTCCACAGAAAAGGTAATAAAATCCTGAGCTATATAAACAAAAATTACAGGCTAGGGTCAAGGAGCTGAGTGTGCAGCGAGGAGGCCAGAGGAGCTGTCGGTCATGTAGAAATCCTTCCAGATACCCTGAAGCAAACATTTCATCTTCACTGTGGGTGATGCCTGTGTCCAAAATCTTTGTGGGAGGATTTGAAGTTGTTTCCAAACTTTTTTTTTTTTTTTGGCACCTTGTGACTTTTCCTTTCAAAGAGGATGAATTAGTATGGATCATCCATCCTGAAACAGAAACAAAAGATTATAAAAATTAAACTAAGGAGAATTTAAAAATGGCAAAAATTAAAATGTTACTAATATAGATGAACATTTTTAGGTGAGAGAGGCAAGGAAACTGCAAACACGGAAGTGTCTGCAGGGGTAAAGAGCCACTAACTTAAAGAAAAGGAGAGAGGAACTGCTTCCTGTTGGGAATTGTGGACAGGGTATGGAATATTTTCAAACTGGAGAAAAGACACTGGAGCAACATTTTACACCCTCGTGTATTACCACCCCCAAATAAATGTTTTAAAGAGTTATGTTAGTTGTGTGTGCACACGTGTGCATATGAGTGAAGTTGTCTGAGGAGGCCAGATGAGGGTGTCGGAGTCCCTGGAGTTGGAGATCCAGGCCGTTGTGAACCACCCAGTGCAGATGCTAGGATCTGAACTTGGATTCTCTGCAAGAGCAGTACACTCCTGGCTGCTGAGTCAGCTCTCTGCACCACCCCCAACCCTATCCCTCTCCAAGTAAATACTTTAAATGCCAGCTCTGATTCCACCCGAAGTCCCGATTCTCTAAGAAGCTCCTCACAGATGCTCACACTGGAACATCTGCTGGTCCACAGATCACATCTGGTCGTATTTCTGCAACTTCCACATCTAATATTTGAAGGACACTGTGTGCTGAATCACAGTGGAGCGGAGGGGACAGGGAAGAGGATATGTGCTCAGATGGAACATGAGATCAGATAAAATGAAAACCCATGAAAAGAGTGGTATTTGTTCTAAATGCCAGATTCTGGTGGAACATGACTTAGAGACTTGTTTTTAAATTTAGATTCATGAATGTGGGTGCCACTGTCTTGTGTGTTTCAGTTGTGCCATTCTTGGAAAGGGTGGAGGAGAACCACATTTCTGTGTCTTTGCACCTTGCGAAAGGAGAACCAGATTCTGAGGCTCTGGTCTCGTGACGAAGTGTCAGGGTAAACCACCAGGCAGCTGCAGACTTGCTTGCCAGGGTAGAAATAAAAATGTCTCTGAAAGCAGAATCTCGCACGCACCCTCCTCTGAGGTTGGCATCATATCTTCCTGTGTATCTTGGGCGTAGCTTTTACCCAGGTAGAATTTAGAAACTAGAAACCAAATGAGGTGACAAACAGAACCCGTTTGCAGAAGAGTCAAAATAACCAGCAAGAATCAAAACCACAAATGCCCAAGGAGTCATTCATTCATTAGCCAAACACTAATAGGAGTGAGTGCAAAGAACAGTGAGAATCAACCGCAGTGAGAAAAAAATCATTCGGTGTTTAGTGTGATAGTATTCATCTTCTTCTTGGCTTGCTCTAGAGACACACCCTATTTCTTCCACCCCACCCTTCCTCAGTGCCATCACACAATGGTTTAGTGTGAAAATAAATCACATTACTGGAAGAGGAGGGCCTCTGGTCCTAACGACTCTAACCTGGAAGTCAAGGAGCCTGAGCACTAGAAGCAAAATAGTTATCAGAGCATTATCCGTGGATGCGGGTGCCACAGATCTCAGCTTCTCCCTCTATTCAATGACTTCCCTTAACCTACTGCCATTTCTCCTTCTCCGTCTCTTTACTGTAAATTAGGGATAGCAGCGCTCCCTACCTACACTGACTTGTAGGCAATATTTAATCATTTGGGACTTAAAACACTCAGAAGAGTAGGCAACAAGAAAAGTATATCTAATCAAAGTTGATCTTTATTTGTGTTTATTGTTGCAACTCTGTCACCGGCTCACGGCCTGCAGGGAAGTTATTTACTTAATCACCAAGATAGTTTCAATATGATGTCCTCCATCTTCCTAGCCTAAAGTTTTATGAATAAGGACAACCTTAGCTAATCAATGAGAGATGTCACAAGGCAGCCAAACCACTTGGTGGTGAAGTGCCTGGACACATGGGGGTGTGAGGGAGACAGCTTTTCTTTCAACTTCTATTGCACACATCCTCAGTAAACCAGGGGCCCTAGCAAACTCCACTTCTGGCCACCTGATTTGCTTTTAGACCCATCTGACTTTGCCATTGTTATCTCAGTTATTTCCTATCCTGAACCTTTTGATGATTCTCTCCCAGATTCTGCCAAATCTCCCAGATTTTTTTGTGATCACTTAGACCAATGATTTTTCTTCAGTACAAAATTCATCACCATCACTGTTCCTGGCCTTTATTGCTCTACACTTCTACTTTGCCTTTTGTCTTGTTTTGTCTTAACTTTCCAGTTGGATAATAATTCCCCAGAGGTTGGAGTCAATGATTTATTGCTCTGAGTGTCTCGGTAAAACTTAGCATTGTTCCAATATACTAAAGTGTTCAATAAACAACTATTAATTGAGTAATTGTAAAAAACTAATAAACTATTAATAAACAATCAGTAACTAATTTTATGCTACTTTTGGTCAACATCTTCAGCTGGCCTCCCAATCCTTGAAATGAACCGCACTACTTTTGTGCTTTAGCTATCAAAGCAGGTGTTTCTGTGGCCAGAACGCCACTCTGGGTAGATGGAATATACCAGCAGACTTTCACTCAGTGGGTGGGAACACAAGAAATCTTTACATCCTGTGGGTTTCCTGCTACAGAGATAGGAGGCCAGTCCCCACAGAGACCCCTTTCTTCCTAGGACTCCATCCACATAATCACAGAGTAAGAAGACTCCACTGGCCCCGTGTCCCACCACGATCACTCTCCCTTCTTCATGGCAAATTCTAAAGAAAGCAGAACACGTCTGCCTCCAGCTGATTGATTGTCCTCATCCCTTCCACAGCTGACTTCTGTCTTGTTCTATGAAGTGAAAATGGCCTTCCCACCGATGTCCTTAAAGCAACCAGTGGAAATCAGACGGTTCTTCTGTCTGAATTTAAGACTTTCCACTTTTGTCTTTCCTTGGTATCTGTGATCCCTAGTTATTCTTCATCTTCCTTCATCTGTGTCTCTGGTCACCTCTTTTATCTTCCTTTTCTTCCTTTCTACCAGGTAGGCCAGGTACTTCCATGTGTCTGTATTTTTCCTCAGCGATCTACAATATTGGTCTAATGAAAGAACTAGAACATTGAGAACAAACTGGGCAAATGCTTCTTTAGGGAGGTGGGGAGATTTCACACTCCACAGATTTCCCTCGCTTCTGAAGGCAAGTGCTTATTAGAACAGTAGCCAATCACTCTTTTGTGTTAAGTGTTAAGGGCCTGTGGCTGGGCAGTTCCTTTTTACAGATATGTTAGTTATTGGAAATGCTCATTGAATTGGATGCTTCCTGCTTATTTAGATGTTGGTCCTGTATACTAAAGAATAAACATAACAGCATGCTTCTAACCCTCAAGGAAAATTCAGAGACAACCAGGAAACATTCCCATCATATGAAATCTCCTTTCTTAATAGACATATTTGTACATCCATTTATTTAATTCCACTAGCATCAAAAACATAAAGTTTTTATTCGAAGCTAGGGCTCGACCACCTTACCTGGAGATGCCATTAGTATGAGACCCCTGTGTAAATAACTACCATGGGCTTGTTCTATTTATAACAGAAAGCACCCTATGGAAAACAGAGACAAATATATGTGGACATTCTTCATTGAAATACTTACCTTTTCTGAGATTTCTTGCCTAAAAATAGAAGAGAGAATAGAAAAATGGTATCATTAAAAAGTAGACCATTTTAATTTTGAAAGTAAAGGCTGTGCCCATCCCTATGACTGTCTTTTGAAGTGCGTTATGAATTTGCTAAGGGGGCACCCACATGTGACTAAGTGGCTCTGGGTACCAGCGAGCATTTGATGCAGGTGCTTCTTGGGACTCCATTCCTCCTGCTGTGCTGCTCATGAAGCCAGAGCCTGGGCTGAATTCCCTCCTGATCAGGCCCAGTGGCCCATTCGTAAGTTTCTATTACATTTCATTCTGCCTCCATCCCCTCCCTAAAGGACTTAGGTCCCAACCCTGTAAACAAATGGGTCAAGGTTACTCAGCTTCTCTTAAGTGTATCCTGAGAATTTTACTCTGGTCTGGTTAGTCAGTAGAAATCAGTGGGAACTGTGCAGCCTAACGTGAGCAACTAATGTGTTTTCACCTACTTATGCAATCATATGTACAATTCACATCTCATCAATTCATCTGCTTTCTCTTTTGAAGGGCTCCCTGGGAGCTAGATCTGAAAGTCACTTCTGTCAAGTGGACAGGACTCCATGACACATGTTTGTGTGCTAATGTAAGCCTCGGTTCCAACTTAGTTTTGCTTACTCAGTTGGGTTTTTCTTTTCCTTACTGTTTAGGTAATTTTGGTTCACTGTATCAAATGTTTTGTGAACCAAATCACATTCTTTTTAGCGGAGAAGAAAGTAAAGATTGATTACTTGATGGTCTGATGAACTGATGTCTGTCAGAAAGACAAGGAAAAAAATTAGAAAGAAAGCGCTCTGAGGAAAAAGGCTCTTTGAGAGGGGAATGGATTTTGTCTATTTCTGTGACCATAAGCTAGTACTCTAGAATTGCCCCACACAGATTTTAGCTTTCTTATTGGGTTAATTAAAGAAGAGGTATTTACAATGTTTAGGCTAAGGCCTGACATGTACTATACAACGCTCCAATTGCTTTTTAAAATATGTTTAAAGTTCTAGAAGATGGTATTGTAAAACCTTTCTTTGAAAATTTAGCTTTCAGATGATATGGACCAAATACATAGTTCAAATCCGTTTGTTCATCTTCACAGTTTTTTTTCTTTTAGCAGCAATGAAAACAATGACAACAGATAAACAAAATCTTATTCTACTGAGGAGGTGTCTTGTCCTGCTGAGGAAGTGTCTGGTTCTACTGAGGGAGTGTCTTCAAAGAAAAGAGAACTGAGGGAGTCTGTGTTCAGTTTCGTGTACTGGAGTAACCCTATGTGTGTTGGGTCAGGTGGAAAACTCTTCCAACCGAGTAACAAACAGCCTAATGAACCCGAAGGCAAACGCTTTTCGGGGTTCTGTTTGGGGTGGAAGGGGCACCTCTGACTCGAGCTGCTGCTAATGAACAGTGTTAGAGTTTGGCCTAAAAATGTCATCGCCTTGGAGAACGAGAAAGTCTAGGAGAACCGAGTGTTTCCGCTGAGCCCACAGCCAGAGTGCTTGTTTATGGACCCAGGAAAAGAGAGCTAAAGACTAACTAGACCCCAAGATGATTAGGGCACGGGCAGCCCTTGCACCAGGTTCATAGGATCCCTCTGAAAGAACAGAGTTTGCTTCTTTCATTGGCTCTCACACTCTGAATTGCCACCTGTCCCCCTTTCCTGTTTGATTAGCCCAAATAAAATTATAACATGTATGTAATAATGCATAATTACAGAATCATTATTTCCACTATGATTCTTATAAATCTGTCTGCTTGATCTCTATGGGTTTTACTTGGTAGCCTAGCTACCAATTCTACCAGTGTCTCTCCAGGGGGAAGAAAGCGATACTATTCATGTTGTAAAGAGCCAACTTAAGGCTAAAATTTTTGGAGGACAAAGTCGTTCACTTGCAAGCTGGAGACATCAGTAGATGTTTGGCAGCTGAAGGCTATTGAAGACAACATAGTTACCCTGAATTTCCCTCCAGAGCCAGTGATCTCTGGGAGCTGGCAACTCTCTTTGGTGGCATAACTGTCACTAGCCCAAGAGCCCGTTATCTGTTTCCTGTTTGCCCCACTCTGATTCCCACAGCAGGGGCATGCCATTTTCAGGTTATCAGTTTGAGATCTTGTACAGAAATGACTGACTCCAAGGTTAAAGCTTTGAAAACAACCCACGGCTCTTCTCAAGGCACTCATGATGCCGCTGTAGCTAGCTAACACCCACCAAGCTCATGGGACTTGGATTCCATTCCTTTGTATCTACAATAACCTAGGAAGGAATGGAACTTGAGGGGTCATTACCCTTCTTATTAATAGGACGTAACAGCCTTGGAGTTATTGAGCTAATAGCCAACCACCTTATTCAGGGAGCACATGTAATGAATGCTGCCTTGTTCTCCATTCAAGGCAGACAGACAGTCAAAGTGAGGTTTGGCACCTCGGTGAAAAGACTAATCAGTGGTGAAAGAAAAATGTCATTCTTTATTTTGTGCTGGTGCTGGAGTCAGTACTTAGAATAGTCTTGTGTGGTGGTAGTATCCGAACTCATGGAATTTCTATCAACAGAAAAGACATTTAAACTGTCCAGTGTGACACATTATAGTTAATGAAACACACACTAATGGCTCCAGTGGAAGGGAAACGTAAGTGGCCATCAGCTCACATCACAGGAAGAAGCGCATAGGGGTCAGCAATTGCTTTAAGGTCATTCATAGCCCCTGACCTTAATACTGGGGATCTCTAAAGCTGCAGGGGTCTATGCATTTTACAGTTTTGAATAGATCTGTTGGATGAACTTGGACAAAGGTGGCAGTCAACACCCAAAGCCTGCTGCCGACTGGGCCTATGGCTGGTATACTGATCTCACCTGAAGGCAAAAGAATATTCAGAAGAGAGAAAGGGGGCCAAAGGAAGAATGTCATGTTCTTGTGTAGTGTTCCATCTATTTCCTGGTAGGGTGACAAAGAATGAAGTTTTGAGGAAGCTTTTCCCCTTTTCTTTTTTCCCCAACTTTCTGTCTTCTTTCCACTAGGTTACAGCCTCAGTGAAGAGATTTTAGAGAGAATCCGTAAGAATTTCTTCCAAGGGCAACACGACTTCCACGTGTCAATACCCAGACAGTTATGTGACTCTCAAGATCAGATGTTTAAAAACCTTAGATAGGGGCTGGAGAGATGGCTCAGAGGTTAAGAGCATTGCCTGCTCTTCCAAAGGTCCTGAGTTCAATTCCCAGCAACCACATGGTGGCTCACAACCATCTGTAAGGGGGTCTGGTGCCCTCTTCTGGCCTGCAGGCATACACACAGACAGAATATTGTATACATAATAAAGAAATAAATATATAATAAATAAATAAATAAATAAATAAATAAATAAATAAATAAAAACCTTAGATAATTATAGATTCACTTCCCAATGATACTATAGTGCTACGATCAAAATCATCCAGGGTCCTGGAAGACAGTGGCAAATGTATCCTCTCTTCAAACAGCTATAGGGCCAAAGAGCCATTACAATGTCTCATCTGGCAAGCTCCTCATAGCAAGCCTTCATGAGAAGGTTTACCTAGTGTGAACCATTGGCTGGCTCTTTTAAATAAATATGTATGTCAAGTTCAGGGTCTCCAGGGACGTCTGCCTACAGAGCATAGAAGTTGCTTGGCACCTGCTTCAGCTAAACCTCTTGCACTTTATTTCCTGTGGGGTTTCTTTCTCTTCTCTTTCCACTTTAAAATTGTTTTACTTTGATGTTATTGAGCACACCTACCTCTTTTTAACCTCCTTGCCAGCCAAATGATAAATACCAGCCCCGAGAATGCAGTAACTGTGACAGCCACCGGAATGAAGAGGGGGTTATAGTCGCCTTCCTTGATCTTTGAGAAACTTCTGTCTGTCTCTGAAAGAGGAGTCAGTAAAGCACATGCTATGAGACCAAAGCATTATTCCCGTAGTCCAGCTCATGATATTTGTCATTTTGCTCTCCTGATAGTCCCCCAGTGATAACATCTACCACAGATGAGGAAAGCAGCGTGGCAAGGTCCATGATGGGTATGCGACAGGGCTCGCCTCTAGCCTAGTGCTTACAGGAGCACAGTTCTCAGATCTGCAATTCATGGAATTCCTGGAGATGAGGCTAAAATTACCGACAAGAAGTAATTACCGTGATGTTCTGTCGCTGGTATCGTTTAAAGGTTGACTTCTGAGCATAGAGAAGGGCTTGGAAGCTTAACATAGAACTGCAAGGAAAAGAAGTCAGCCATCTGAGCTGGGCAACTTGTCAATCAAAGGAAGCCATTCCAACTCCTTAATTTACAGGAGGTGTGCGAAAATGTTACAGTGTCTATATGTCCAGGATCTGCAATGATCTAAAGGGACACACTTGTACCACTTCTCTTCATTCACATCCAAATAAATTAAGAGGACACCTCTCCATATCCCTTTGCAAATGCAAACTAGTCTTGTTTACAGCCTTTTTTAAAAAGAATATTCATCTGAAAAAAAAGTCTGTCTTCTGATACCTCTAGGTGAAGGGATCTACTTTTATATATTGGCAACTGTGGGCTTGCGAAAGATGAGGAAATGAAAACTCAGTAGACTTAAAAGGAAATGTACTTAGTGAGCCTGGCATACAGCCTTACTGTACCTCTGCTCTGCCCCTCCCTGCCCGCACCCAACCCCACTCTACTCTAAACACCCTGAGATCTTCCTTGACAGCTTCTTCAGGGCCTATCATTTCTGTACTCTGTGCAGACGGAATCAGGGCAGACATTGATAGCTGTCATTTCATAAGCTGATTTAATGCACCATTATTTTAGCTTTTTTTTTATTTTATTGAGCTCTACATTTTTCTCTCTCCCCTCCCTGCCTCTCCCCTCCCCTTCAACCCTCCCCCAAGGTGCCCATGCTCCCAATTTACTCAAGAGATCTTGTCTTTTTCTACTCTGTTAGGGAGTATATACACAAAGATGAAGAAGACATGGTTCTTCTCATGCACAGAATAGATTTAGAAGAATCAGCTTAGGATAATGGAGAACTGTCCATTGTGTTGGGAGTTAGGTAGTCATTGGTGACCTTTGAAAAGGCATCTCAAAGGACTAACAGAGAAAGCAGGTTGTGGTGGAATTGAAGATACGGATAATCCACAAATAAATAGACAAAGGGTTTAAAAGTAAGAGGGCAGTTAAGGTTGAAAAAAGAAAATAATTATCATAAAAACAAAGGCTGAGAATAGCCAAGGATTTTATAGTACATGAATGCATATAAATTTCTCTTTTAGGCCTCATATATTGAGGGAAATGGAATTTGAATGTGTATTATATTTTCCCACCTACGAGTTCATCAGTTCCACTTTTAAGTCTTAGTATTTCTGAGCATAACTACTCACTTTGACATAGAGGACGAGGACTAGACCAGATGCCAGCCATCCCGCAGACACTTATTCTCTCTCCAATTAAGTCGGTTCCTGCCGAGCAGGTGAAGGTACAGGCAGAAGTGAAGCTGAAGTTGGCCAGGGGGTGACTGCATTCCATCATTCCCAGGTCAGGTGCTGTGAGAGGCTGGCACTGAGTCACTTCAGCGGCAACACAACAACAAAACAGTGTTTGTGACCAAAGGCATTTTTCAAGCTTTTATTAGCCTAAACTAATTATGTATCGTAATGGATTTCATCGTGGCATTTCTACAGACGATGTATGGATTGTAGTTTGACCACATCCACACCACCTGCTGTAGCCTCTCTAATCCCACTCTCAATCTCATTGTTAGTCTTGAGGCGTTTTGTTTCATTTGGTTTTTAGCTTTTATGCACATGAGTACCTGCATGTACGTATATGCTGCATAGGAGTATCTTCAACTGGAATTACAGGTGATACTGAACCACCTTCTGTGACCAGGTCGTCTGCTGGAGGACCAAGTGCTCTTAAGCATTGAGCCTTCTCTCCAGCCCCCAGTCAAGAGTTTTAGACCGAAGTCAGACTTCATCACTGGAACCATCCATATGAACCTAGAAATTTCTAATTTGTAGGAATTGCATTTGACAGTGCTTCCAGGATTATTTCTTAATGTGCTATTAACAATTTGTCAGGGGTGGAGCCAACAAGACACTGATAGCCCATGGTGGTACAAGGTAGCCATTCCAGGCTGCTGCCTTAGCAAGGCATTGTGCCAACCCTGCTGGAAATGTCAGACCATACAGCCTTGGACAAATGTAAGAGCTTGCATGGTACATTCTCGGTGATTGCAAAGATGTCAACCTTCTCATGGATCGTGACATCTACTCAAGCAGTTTTGACAGACACCCCATTCCCCTAAGTCGGCTTAACTTTATAGAATTCATCACTTACATTGATTCAGTTCTATAATTTCAATGATGGATTTTGGTTTTCATTAAAGAATTGAACTAGGGAACCAGAAATATAAATGTAGACAGCACAACCTGAACTTCATACATACAAACCCAACCAGTTTTTCCATCAATGTGTGGTAAAACTTGCCAGCCAAAAAAGGACGAAACCTACTCTGTTTCAAATGAAAACAGAGAGCACGGCCTTTGTTTTCCACAGCAGTTGTTATTCTCCTGAGAGTTACACAGGAGAAAAACAAATAAATGATGGCTTCTAAAACATGCCAAATGAAACAACCAAGAAAGACCTTTACTACCTCTAAAGGAAACGGGTTGGTGCTAAGTAAGGCACCACATAAAATAGGTGTTATAGGAAGGAAAGAACCAAAATTCAACAGAGGTTCATCAAGGCTTTATGCGATGACAATGAGAAAAACAAAATATAGAGTATAACTTCAATGTATTGTCATAAATCACATTATAAAATGTCAGGTGGCTTTAAAGACTTTGGGGTTTTTTGTTTGTTTTTTACTTGTTTGTTTGTTTGTTTTGGAGTTTTGCCTTTCATTTTAGTAAGGAAAAACACAACTCTTGAAAAGCATCAAACTACAATCGAAGTTGTGTTGATTTTATAGCAGAAGAAGAGACAGACTTCTAGGCAAGACTCCCCTGTATTTTCTCAGATTATAGGTGCAAGCTTGCCACAGCAAACTCTCCAACCTAAAGTCACTCACCTTGACAGACAGGCTCTAGGGATGTCCAGTTTCCATATGATCCACAGTGGGTTTCTCTAGTCCCAAGTAGCTCTGTTCCCTCCGAACAGTTGAAAGTACACTGTGATTGGAAGCTGAAGTGTCCCCAGGAGTGAGTGCAGTCCATGGTACCCAGTTCTGGGGCCTTCAATGGCTCACACTGGACCACTTTAATAGAGAGAGTAGCAGGGTTGGAAAGAGCTATGAGATTCAGATGGATCTGAGTCTTGTCTCTGCTTGATAATCCTGGTCTGTATTGGGGGTCTAAAGAAGTATTCTAGGAAGAAATGGTCTCTGAACTATGTTTTAAAGATGATCAGATGTGTTGTCCACATGCAGAATCAGAAAGAAGATCTTATACAATGTCAGCAGAACACAAAGTATATGTGGAAAGTAGAAAACTGCCAAACGTTGAGACTGACATAAGGAGAGGAACAGAGACAAGGTGTTCATCATCTTCACCCCTCAGTGAGCACTTGTTACGTATCAAGCATCATTCCTCAACTTAAAGAGCTCAGCTTTTACCAAGATAAATAATAGGGATAAATTAGTGAATGGTCCTATGTGTCTGGTATGTCTGATTCTTTTTCATTGGTCAGCCTGCCTGCACTATGAGTGACTTACTTGAAGGGAGCTAATTTAAAATTCTGGAACTCATCTAGGGACTACAGCAGTAACAGGAGAGAAACAACACGGGCAAGAGGAGTAGACAAGTAGGAGAGAAACTGGAGATGTCCCAAGTTGTAATACGTAATTAACAAGGGCACTGGCTGGGAAGAAGAGTGGAAATTGGCAGAAGTAGGATAGGGAAAGGAGGTGAATGTAGCCACTGTGCATTATATGCCAGTGTGATGGTGCCAGGAAACTAAAACAATTAAAAATGATCTTATTGAATTGTACGTATATGGGTCTTTTGCCAGCACATGTATCTGTGCACTATTTGTGTGCCTGGAGCCAAAGGAGGCTGGAAGAGGGTATTGTCTCCCCTGGAATGGAGCTATAGATGTTTGTGGGCCACCATGTGGATGCTGGGAATGGAGCTCAGGGCTGCTACAAGAGCAGCTAGTGTTCTTCAGTTAAACCATCTCTCAGCCCTATAAAATCAATGACCTTTCTGAAAATTGAATTAGCATTAGGTTATCATACCCAAGTGTTGGAGGAGGTGAAAGTTTCACACTAGTGTCATTTCATATGCCATTTCCATGTAATGTGGTTAAAACCGCAAAAAAGAAAAGTGGCTGGGGGCACTTAACTTGTACAACACATCCAAGACAACATCCTTAGGATAGGTGGAGGCCATAGCTGAATACAGAGTTGTCATTCCAAAGATCATATAGATAGAATAAATCTGCAAAATTTAGGAAATTTAATGAAAGAAACAAATCAGAATAACAACAGAAAAGATAGATGCCGAGACTAAGGGTTCATGGCCTTGGATACGTACCGATGGAAGAACCCAGGAGAAATTGTTATACTTAAAAAACATCAGAGAAGGATATGATTGGAAGCAAGAAAGAAAAGATGAGGTTTAAAAAGGAGTGAAATAGATGGGCAGACCAATACTACTGTGGAGGTGCACTGTATGGGAAGAGTCACAGCTTTGGAGATAAGTGAATTACTCAGATCTAATCCAGGTGGTTAATACCGAAATTAATTTTAGTTTCAGTCCTTTATTCCTCAAAAACTTTAATTTTCTTCTTACAACTTTCCATTGTATGTGTTAGACACATCAAACACATCTTGAAACTCAGCCAGCCTCAGTTAAAAGATCCAATACTCCTTTCAAGAATAGTTGGCTGAGTCCAAGCCTGACTTTGCACATGCGCACGCTCTCCTTTCCGATCTACGACCACATCTCTGAGAGACGCCGTAAGGCTCCCAATGACTCTTCCCATCCCCTCTTTCTTGGCGATCCTTGCAGAGCTGTGTTGTTTCTAGGATAATTGCCCTCGGTGTTGGTGGCGAGACACTGAGTAGCCACTAGTTACAAATAAAGGACAAGCGACTTTATTAGGAGCTCTCCCCATGAGCTTATTCCTGTTCATATCACCTTTCATCAAATTTGATCAATGGACTTACATGATTTCTATTAATTAACTGTAAATCCCATAAGTACATAATCTTTAACCATTCAGAAATACTCAGTCAAATTTAGTGCATAGGATTTGTTATTAGATACCCATGACATCATCTATGTATCATACGTGAGTCCTTCCTTTACTGTTCTTCACCATGTCTGTCTATAGAAGAGCAGGAGGGCCTTCCAGATCCCTCATTCTCCTAATGACAAATATAATTGTTT
The DNA here is from genome assembly GCF_950005125.1 of Chionomys nivalis. Lineage (NCBI taxonomy): Eukaryota > Metazoa > Chordata > Mammalia > Rodentia > Cricetidae > Chionomys > Chionomys nivalis. The sequence goes on from NC_080090.1 coordinate 56,979,989, forward strand.
CTGTCAGACTTCAGAGTTCTACTTAATCCAGCAAGCTCGTTAGATTACTACATCCTTGACAGGCAAGATCTGCAACACCTGGTTTCTTACTGCAATCTGCTCAGCTTTGGCAAATCTTAACACCCTGTCCCTTGTGGTACTTCAAAAACATGTGTGAAGTAAATTGAAACTGCATGTTGACTTATGAAATCTTTACAGGAAGATAACATTGTGAAAACCCAACTTTCTGTTCAGAACTTCCCATTTCTTAGAATGGTCAATATTGTTTTGTTCCTGCGGTATCGTTTTGTCCCATCCAGTTGCTGTCCTAGGCTACTATAGTTCTGGTGACTTTTGGCAGGAAGAAACAGACAAACGGAAAGGAGGAAGCTTACCATACTGACACTGGGGCCCGTAAAACCCCTCGTCACAGTTGCAGGTGTGATTGTTGATGGTTTCCACGCATTCTCCATGGCCACTGCAAGACCCAGACTGGCAAGAGGCTATAAACAGATTAGACAAAGACATTTTAGTGGGATTGTGTCCATAGTCCCTTCCTCACACAAGAAAGATTTGCTTAAGTATTCAACAATGTTTTTTGCATAATAGTGCATGCTAAAATTTTTATCTATGGGCTAGTCTAGCCATTTGGCATAGATATTTATTTGGTTTTAGAATGAAATAACTCATAGTAACACTATATGATTTTGGAGGTGTTAGCAGAAGACCTTGAAAAACCACCCAGCTCTCAGCACCATCTTCCTGCCTGTCACCAGGACACAGGCTGTCTAACCCTATTTCCCACATAACATACTGGCAACCTGGCTAGAACTTGACCTAGTTGTTGAACACAGGGAGCATCTTTACACACAGAATGCCCAGAAGTGCTATGCTTAAGATTTATTTGGGATTTTTTTCAGGGTGAACTAGCAGTTTCTGGGTAATGAGTCTGACCATTCTAACTTTGATCCTCCCAAATCAGAGATGGACAGGAGTCTGGTCACTGCCCACCTGTGTAGCAGAGAGCTGCCTTTCGCTTGTGGCAGGCATCGTCGTTCCATTTCCCAGAGTCTTTTTCCCTCTTGATATAGATCTCTACACAGTCCTCCTTGGACTTCTTATTGTTGGGCTCTCCAGCTCCCCAGTTCTCTGCTTCTTTAGTGAGAGGCTTGTGGGTTCCCACCCATGTCCATATGCTTCCAATTTTCCGGATTCCTATCCAGTAGTAAGTAGGGTTTTTGGGCAATGTCTTCTCCAAATACTCAATTTCTCTCTTATTTTGTATAGCCACTAAATCTGTGTAGTTTTCCTTGCAGAACTTTCTAGCATTTTCCCAGTTCATGGATTTTTCAGAATAGTGGTATGTCCAACAGTGAGTTCCATGGTACGCCAGGAAGTCTGAAAAACACCAGACAATGTGATGACTCATAAGGTGTTCTAGGACCAGACACAGATGCAGGCTGCCCGTCACTCAGAGATGCAGAAACAAGACTCCAAAAGAGCAGATGCACATCTCAGGGTCACAATATTAGCCACTGGCAGACTTGGAGCATACTCAAGGACTACTATACATAAATATATCTTTGTAGTTTTACTTTAATGAGAGTTCTTTCTCCACATCTTTCAAGTGTTATTTATCCAGCAGACTTTAGAAATGATGTCACTAACAGCTTTAAAATTCATGCTATACTTTCTAAATCCTTGAATAACCTCCTAAAGGCCAATATTTATTACTGTTAACACAGTACACATACGAAATTTCTATTAGGTAAAGTAAAATAGGATCAGGAAGAACAATGACATAATTTTTAAATACTTTCTTGTCACATTAAAAGGTAGTGCTTTATTGTAGAATAGGGTGTTATTGGGAAATACACTGTCAAATTGTTGTGCATATAAACTCATTGTAAAGAAAGAACAATATACATAAAAATAATGCAAGGACACAAAGTTGATTACATTGTGTTCTACACTCAAAGATACTCAAAGGATGGTGTTCAATAAACATGGAGGGTTCAAACGTGAGGGCTTTAAAGAAATCAAATACAAAACATCATTGTACACAATGATCATGAGGATATTGACCTTCTAAGTATGGTCTGGTCTCTGTGAAATAAGATTTTACAGTAAGATAAAAGATTTCACAGCCATCAGCTCATTGATTTTTTTTTTCATAAGGCGAGTACTACAGGGAAATACCAAAACTGCCTTCTAAATGTTTATGCTCATGTTTATACCCTTAGTCCTGAGCTGCTCTCAAGCTGGGTCAGAGAAATTTCTTTTTGAAGTAGATAGCAGTCAATAGAGGGATGCATAACTGTTAAGTTATGGAGATAAGAAACTCAGTGCTCAGCCCTAAATGGGACATTTAGGGCTCCACAACCATCAAGGCTCATTGCAGAAGAGACACAAGAATGTAAGAGCCAGAGAATGGGCATGGATACTGTGAAATGCTGTCTCCTGGACATGATGTGGTTAATGCACCCTTGAACTCATGGAAGCTGTGATTGTTTGCACAAGGTCAGCATAGATGGGATAGAGAATCTCCAGGTCCCACCCTTACTGAGGAGCCATTGGCCAATTCATAGTTGCTGGGGGGAGGGAACATCATTCTTGCTGAGGAAGTGGACTCTGCTAGGTTTCCCATGCTCCAGTGGATGGATCACATCCATGAATATATGGGTAGCACTAACTGGACTTAACAGGTTATCAAAAGAAAAAAGAAAAAAAAATAAAGACAGGAAGTTGGGAGGGGCATCTTGGGAGGGACACGGTGGGGGGAGTTGAAGGGGAAAGGGCATATAGATATGATCATATTTTATTGTACATGCATAAAACTCTCAAAAGTAAAGAAAATTAACAAAAGAAAGACAATATGTGTTCACTTGTTTTGAGCTGAAAATCCAAGTTGGGAAGACAGAGGCATGAGTTTCTTAGGCAATGGTTTTTTAAAAGTTCAGATTTGTCGATGAAGAGTCTCTAAGGCTTAAATATAAAACATGTAAGATCAGTAGAAAGACAAAAAGCCCCCCAAACAGAAACTAAAACTAAGCCCCCAAGCAACCCATGCTATGACCATAGGAGCTCACTTGGCGCACAGCAAGCTACTAATAGAAAATAGAGTATAAAGTTAGTGTTCCAGCAGTAAGTGTATTATTTGAGGTTTCTCACTTAGCTGCATTCCTTCATAGTGGAAGGCCATTGTGTGGTTCTCAAGATTTCTGTACTTCACTAGAGAATGTGGCACGTAAGGCTGGTGTTCGGGGGGCTCAGAGAACTGTTGAAGGTCAGAGGAATAACAGAGTCTTTAAAAGAATCAATAGCATCTATCTGATTATTTCCACTGGACTATATACTCTCAATGAATATTAAGCAAAGAATAATCACAAGGTATAAAAGTTTAGCAGAATACGAATGACATACCACAACAGAGCACTGTCCAGACACACAGCTTGAGGATGCTCCATGAGCCCCACCGAGTACTCTGGCATCTCCATGGAAACACCTGTAAATGAAAGGGAACATGTTATTTAAACTCTTAACTACAAACTTAGATTCCCTTAAGGCAGTGCCCCACAATTTCCTTAAAATAAAACAAAGCTCAGCAACCTAGTGCATTATCTAAGGTAAAATATTAGGGGAACGTAGCTGAACACAATGGCAACAAGTTCACTCCCAAATGCTGCACTGTTTTATTTCATTTTGTCTCCATGTTTCAGTCCCAAGCTGTTCATCATATTGATGGAATGTTTTTCTGTATTTTAGTAACCTTTCTATGTGCTTTTGGGCTGTGCTTTAAATTAAACGAAACACTATTTTGAGTGCATTTTTTAAATGTTAGTTGGTGTTTAATAGACTAGTGATGTTCAAATTTGCACACTAGGTCATGATGTATTCATAAATGAGTGATATAGTTAGACACCAGAAAAGGAAAGCAATTCTTTTCTCCAAGAAAGAAGCAATACATTCTGAATAGACCAAACAATGAATCCATAAAATATTCTGCACATCTTAAGGCTGTAGTTTTGCTTGTATCACTTCTCAGGTAGCCACTCTGTGTCACTGAAAAGTCATAATCTCAATGGTACCTCTTCCAGCATCTCCTCAGCGCAAACGCCAAGGGAAGGAATCAACAAGAAACAGTCTAGAATCACTTCTTTGAGAAATCAAGATTTTTTGTTTGCTTGCTTGTTTGTTTCTCTCTTTTTTAAAACCCCTTGCCACCTGCCTCTTCAAGCCCCAGGAAACATTTGAATATCTAGAGATCTTATAGGCTGGAAGGCTCACCATGGCTTGCTGGTCTCTCTGCAGTTCCTCTGCAGCTCCCAGCCTTCAGCAGCTCTGGGTTCTTGCACAAGGAGGGTGTGCTGTGCTCAGGAAGAATGTGCTAAGTATCATCAACAGGGCTTGCTTTCTTTCATTTCTCTAACCCAGTCTCACATCCTCCTCCCCCTTTTCTTCCCCTTTCTCATCTCTCTTTCTTTCTCCCCGCCCCTTTCCTAAACTGATCTCAGTCATCTGCCCTGAGAACACAATAGCTGACTCGGAGCTGTGACCACTGGGTTCTTCTGCACATCCTCCCAGTCTTTTCTGTTCACCTGTACATTCTTTCCTTTCTTCTCCTCTTGCTTCCCTTTGTGTTTCTTGTTGTTTGGTTTGTTTAGCAGAAACACCTGACTGTGAAATAGGAAGCCCTGATAGTGCCACAGATAAAAACTTACTTCAGATCCAGTTATGATTCTGTTGAATTTCGTTAGCTCTCTCTAGAAGACTTGGCCCAACTCTGTTCCTTCCCTCCCTCTTTCCTTGCTCACCCCCTAGTGGAAGTACTTGTTAATGGCTCTTATGAAAGTTAAATCTTAAATACACTCCCCAAACTCTACCATTTTGCCTTAGGAAGGTTTGGAGACCTAGAAATACCTTGAGTATAAAATGTGAAAGAAATGAAACCATATATGAAATTTGAATTCAGCCAATAAAGGCAATCTGAAACCAGTTACTGACATAGTGCTTGCATTGTAAAAAAAGTTAGTAATAGTGACAAAGATCAATGCATACACTGTGCCAACACACACACACACGCAAATAAAATAGTAATAGCAATAACAACAGTATCATTTAACAGGTTTAAATTAAATTATCATTTAATTACCTTTTAATATCTAAAACACTATGGGGAGGAACAGTACTAGTCTTATTGTTTTAAATTTATTTGTTCTTAGGTAATTTCATAGCTCCTTGGTACTTAATCCACCTACAATCTGACTGGCTATCATCTCTTGGAAACTCACCAACTCATTTCTCACCTTCATGTGCTTTCTTGCTTTTTATAACCTACTAAGTCTAAGTAGTGCTGCGATGTAAGAATGGTAGCTGATCTTCCTGGCTTGAACATGTGCAGATAGCTATGCTTACAGTGAGTTCATGGGTGTAACAGCTCCATCAATAGATTAGGAGGTTGAAACAATGACTGAGAAACAGGAGAGTATATGTTGTGGGATCCCGTATCCTGTGAATATGTGTTGTTCCCATTGGTTGATAAATAAAGAAACTTTAACATTTGGAAAGGCAGGATAGAGCCAGGAAGAAAAATCTAAGCAGAGATAGAGGTGAAGAAGGGTGTAGTCATGGAGATGCCAGCCAGCCACTGAGGAAGCAAGACATGTAGAAAATGAGATAATGCCATGGCCATGTGGCAATACATAAATAGAAATAGGCTAATTTAAGTTGTAAGAACTAGCTAGTAATAAGCCTGAACCATCAGCCAAGCATTTATAATTAATATTAAGCCTCAGAGTGGTTATTCAGGAACTGGTGGGTGGGAAAAAAAACCTCCAGTTACAAGCATATATGCAAGAGAAGGACCAGGAGACCCAGTGATATAATTCAGCTCAGGGCCCAAAGCTTAAAAATCAGGATTACCATCATTCTAGACCAGGGTAAAATGAATGTCATAATTCAGGGTGATTTTGTTCTGATTCAATTTGGATACATAATGAGTTGGATAAGGTCTGCCCTTATCAGGACTGTGCACTAATCCTACAGTAATAGGAAGAATGTATGCATTAATGGGGGGGAACCTCACTGTGAATCTAGTCCTGGGGGATAATTAAATCTTCAGTGTAAATTGATGGAAACTTTCTTGAATAACAGCAACTAAGACTGGCAGGCAGCAAAGGCTTTGTTTCCTTGGTATTGGTAATTCTTTCAGACTATTAACATGTTTGGATATCTTTTGGTATTGGCACAAGAGACTATATGCACACTAGAATAGTGACGACCAAAGAGAGACAAGAGGAAGTATTAATTAGAACATGGAGAAGCTGGAGTCCTTCTCATTGCATGTGCAACTGTAAAACAGTCTCTTCGGGAGAAAGCAGGATGGTTCCTTTAAAAATAGAAGAGTTCCTATGTGACCTTCCTCCAGAAAAATGCTAAAGGGGATGGAGAAAGGGTTGTGCCTCAACCGTTGATGTGGGATTCCTCTCTGTATGCTGTGAATACTATTGGTTAATAAAGAAGCTGTTTTGAGCTTGTGATAGGGTAGAGAGCAGAGATAGGTGGGGAAAACTAAACTGAATGCTAAGTGAAGAAAGGCGGAGTCAGGGAGAAGCTATGTAGCACTTCCAGAGACAGATGCCGGAACTTTACCCAGTAAGCCACAGCCTCATGGCAATACACAGATTAATGGAGATGGATTAATTTAGGTTATGAGTTAGCTAGAGATACGCTTAAGCTATTGGCCAAACAGTATTGCAAATGGTATAGTTTCTGTGTGGTTATTTCAGGCTGAGCAGCCAGGAACTAGTTAGTGGCCTCCTACAATGAATTGGTGCCCAACATAGGGCTGACTACATCCACGTAAAACCTGAGAAAGCTTGGAAAGGAACTCTAGACACAGAAAAAGAAAATTTAGCTGCATCTTTTCAGCTGGCAGCATGCTGTAGCTCCCTTAAGAGAGGTTTTCCTGATTCAGCGGTAACAGAAAAAAAAAGCTGCATGGCTTTAAAATGGCAGATTTCTGGGCCATGCTGCCAGTGAGAACTCTGGCTCTTTCAGGAGGCCAAGCATTTAAATGTGGTTTGTGAGCAGTGTGCTACAACTTGCTTAATGACAACATATACAGACCAAGTGCCTAAAAATAGGACACATGTGACCATAGCTCACATTAAACAGACCTCTGCCCTGCCATGTTGGACTAGGCAGAGCCAAAAGACAAAGCAGCCTTAAATGCACTTAGCATTTTAAGAAACTCTCCTGGACAGAAAAGAATTACAGACATGCAATAAGATATAAAAGAACTCTAAACGAGTCACAATGTTGAGTTAATGTAAGTAGGCTTGGGAGAGAGAATAAAAAGAGCATAGAGAGTTATAAAAAAATTAATGGTTTAAAAAAACAAAACAAAGTCTTTAAAGAGACAGTATATACAGTCATAGATTAAAGGAGTAAAGATAATAAAATAAATATTAAAAAAGTAATAAAGTAAAAGCAAATAAGCCATGTAAAGATGGAAAATATAGGGAGTCTAGACTGTGTATATTATTGTGTTTTCTTTGAAATTTTTAACTGTGAAGGAGCTAAGTAACAAACATATATACTTTAAAGGTATATTGTCTACAAAATTTGGGTCTAAGGATATATTGCTTTGAAAAAGAGGTTTTGCTTTTGTTTCCACAGAAGATGAGAACCTATGGAATCCTTCCAGACTAATGTAGTTTGATGGACCAAGATCCCTTGAAAGGTCACCTTGAACACCTCTCAAAAAATTACTTTGCCCAATAAACAGCAAAAAGTAGTTTGGAAAGAACTATACCCACATTCCCTAAATTATTGTTTATAAATGTTTGTTTACATTTAAAGGATATGCTATAGAGATTTACATTGGTATGGCTCTTGGCTTATTGATATAAATTTAAGGTCAATTTTGTTATATGTATATTTCTGCTCTTAGTTAAGGTATTGTGTTTGTGCAGCTCATTTAAAAATGTAATGTATAATTAAGAAATACAGGTTAATAGATAATAGATAGTCAAGCCGTAGTCATGTTAGTTAGATTTTCTAGATGTACATAGATATATTTCAGTTGGATAGGCATTCTTCAAACCTTTTGAAGACTACAGAACATGCCATTTAAAATGTTCAAGAACTTAGGACTTTTCATGACAGTGAGACACAACTGCTACTGGCAGCACTAAGCTACTTCAAGAGGAAGTTGGGCACTGAAGAGGCTCCTTACGGAGTGGTTAGCCATTTGGGTAAGAAACTGTTCTTGCCTGGACTGCATGATGCTATGCTGTATGAACTGGACACACAGGACCCACAGAGAAATGACTGCTGAAGAAATGACTTTCCTAAAGATGAGATGATCTTCAGGGTTCCTGCTTCCTCAAAGAATCTGCCAGACATTCTGCAGGATACAGAAGAAAGTGACTGATAAATGCCAATATAGGCAAAACTGTCTTTGAAATTTCCTGCTTCGTAGAAAAGTCTGCTGGATACTATGGGCCTGTGGGCTGAAGATTGGATGCCCCAATGATACAGAAAATCTTTTGGTGATGACTGTCAATTTTAGAGTTTTGGAAGATGTTTGCAATGCACTTCCTGTTAACTTAGGTAATATTATATCTTTCTGGAGTCTTTGATGGAGTTGAAGAATATATAGGTATAGTTATAGTTTTCCTTAGTTATGATAAAAGATAAAGTAGATATAAATATTGTAATTGTAATTCTTGCTTGATAACTGTTTTGTTATACATAATTTTACTATGTTAAAGTTAAAACCTTCCTTTTTATTTAAACAGAAAAGGGGAGGTGATGTGAGATTCCCCTCTGAATGCTGTGAATACCGTTGGTTAACAAAGAAGCTATTTTGGGCCTGTGATAGCGTAGAGCAGAGATAGGCAGGGAAAACTAAACTGAATGCTGGGAGAAGGAAGGTGATGTCAGAGAGAAGCCATGTAGCCCTGTCAGAGACATACACCAGAACTTTACCTGGTAAGCCACAGCCTCATGGCAATACACAGATTAATGGAGATGGGCTAATTTAAGATATGAGTTAGTTAGAAATACACTTAAGCTATTGACCAAACAGTATTACAAATAATATAATTTCTATGTGGTTCCCGGGGCTGAGCAGCCAGGAACTAACTAGCGGCCTCCTACAACAAACTGTGGCACTCAGGCATTCAAAATAGCATTGTTCACAGTAGTTCAAATGTGGAAAAAAAACTCAGAGACAGTAGTCAAGCCATACAAAGGATGTAATTTCTCTGTAAATGGAACAAAGTGTTGATGCAAGCTACACCATGGAGGACCATAAAAAACAGTATGCTAAGTAAAAAAAAAAGCTAGACAGAAGGCAGAAGGTACTCCATGGGTATAAAATGTGATGCATAGACAAATCCCTAGGTAGAATGTAGATTAATATTGCCATGAGAAGGAGAGAAAACATTGTGAACTAACTGCTAATTATTTGGTTTCATTCTACAGCAATAGAAATGCTGCAGAGGTAGGTACATGATTTACTGATATTCCATTTCAAAAGAGTGAATTCTGTGCCAACAAGATGGCTCAGTGAGTAAAAGCACTTGCCTGGCCAGCCCATGGTAGAGAGAAAAAGCTAAGTCCTCAAAGATGTCCTCTGATCTCCAGACATTCACAATGGCGATACAGAATTATGTATTATCGATCAATAAAATAAATTAACATGTAAATTTTATGGCATACAGATTTTTATCTAGATGAATTTAAAATGTTAAGAAGGCTTATACAGAAGGCTGGAGAGATGGCCCAGTGGTTAAGAGCACTGCCTGCTCTGCCAAATGTCCTGAGTTCAGTTCCCAGTACCACATGGTAGCTCACAGCCATCTGTAATGAGATCTGGTGCCCTCTTCTGGCCTGCAGGCATACATGCAGACATAATACCGAGATTATTGTGTATATAATAAATAAATAGATTTTAAAAAAGAAGGCTTATATGACGCACAATTAATAAAATCTCAGGGAGAGAAATTGGGGATTGACCTGAAGGTCAGAAAAGCAAAATTGCCAGCCACTGGTTCTTACCTCAACCTCAGACCAAAAATGGCAATCCTGCCTTTAGGGATCTCAGAATGAGATTGTGTCTCTGATAGCTGTTTCCTCCCATTTTTATAATTCTCTCTAGGGCTAGGATTAAAGGGGTGCACCACTAGGATTAAAGGTTTCTATAGCAACTAGTGTGGCTACTGGCATTAAAGGTGTGTGTTATTATTGCCTCATCTATAAGGCTGGCCAGTGTGGCTGTTTTACTTTTCTGATCCTCAGACAAGTATTAGTTATTAAAATACAATTGAAATGCCACTACACTTATATACACAAAGATAAGTAGAAACTTATTTATTTTCAAATATACTGACATGTGAATACAAGTTCGACATATTTAAATAAATACATACTTTAAACCATAAAATATTTTAAATCATAATTTAAAATACTCTATAAAATTCAAATACAGACCACATTCATATTTCACACAGTCATTTCTGATACAAAATAGATAGGCATTTACAGTGTGTAGTTTCACAATGGTTACTCTCTTTCTCTAGCTCTTGCGGTCTCTCTTCCTCTCTCCTACCCCTTTGGTCCTAATGCTTGTCACACTCCTTGTTCACTGTTGGTTTCTCCATTGCCACTACTCTGTAAGCACTTTTCAAAACCTTTCTTTCTCTAATATGTTAATTCAGAAGCTGGAGCGCTTTTGATGGGAACATATGGGTTCTTACTGATCATGGATTTGTCATTGCCAACTAGAGGTGAAACTCCTTAGGAGTTTTGATCTCTGTGAGACAACATAATCATTGTGTAGATAAGCTTCCCACTCTTCTAGAACATATGAGCACAGAGAATGAAACAACTACAGAATAACTGTTAGACACTTTCACTTCTTGAAAATCTACTGCCCGGATATATTATGTGGTGAACTCTCATCATGGATTTAGAATTGTATACAGTATACAAGAATCAGGTATCTACTTGTCAACATAGGAGCCTCCTTTATAGGAATGCAAAGCATATTTACGCTTAGATGAGCTTTCAAACAAACACTTTCAAATGCACCTCCACTTTTTAGTGTTTACACTTCTACTAAATCAGAACATTTGGCCCCAAGGAAGTTCTTTCTTTTCTAAAGAAAAAACACATTTTAAGGGTGAAAAAAAATCCCCCAAGCTTGCAAACTCTCTCTTCAAATTCTATTATTCTGGTAGTACCATGCCTTAAAACAGCTACAGTTTAATTCTCAGGAATTAACAGTGGTGATCAGTAATACCTCATCTTGAAGATAAGTTTACTACAGACAAAACATTAGAGTTTACCAATAAAAAATGAATTAAGATAACTTTTGCCTTGTCATAGGTCACAGAATTTCTGATTTTTTAAAAGTCTTTTTGACCCTTGCACTGAAATAAGAATGGTGGACAACATGGTAGATTCAACGCAAGGACACAGAACACAATGTCTGAGACTATTTCAGAGCCCACTGCATCCCATGGGGATAAATCCAGTAAGCCTGCCTAGCAGTGCTAACAGCACTCAGCAGGATCTGTACCTGGCACCTCTGACAACACTCTCATGCCACAGCCTGAAGCTATGACAGTTTTGCCTTTTTTTCACAATAGAAATAGAAAACTGTTTGCTCATAACTGCTGACAAATACTGTTTATCCCTGTAACACCAATAACGGCATTAACAATTGAGACACTGTATGGGGAACAAGAGAAAGAAACAAAGCCACAAAATGCTCTTTCTCTTCCCAGATTCCAGAGTGACTAAGGTAGAATTCTGCTGTTCCGGGGCCTTGGTGCCTTCACTCTCTTTTGAAGAGCGTACCCAAAACCTTCTGTGGCCAGCATGTCCTTGGTTCTGTGGCTAGGAAAGAGGAAATGGAGTCTCTCTGGTGGAGGGCTGGCCTTGTCACTGAACTTTGAGCCACAGAGTCAAGTTCCTGGTATTAAGCAGACGAGAGAACAGGGTCCCATGGGCAGCTCATTTTTTGCTGTCTTCGGCATATCATTCTATTTCCCAGGATGTATCTGTATTCCTGCAAAAATAAGTGAAAACCTTCCAAATATCCTGCATGCTGGAAGCAACAGAAAAATACATCTTTTAAGCAGGTTCTTGGGAATGGTTCAGATATGAACTCCTAATGTCACTGAGTTACAATTATGAAACTAGTCTATGATACTGTATGGTAGATATCATCCATTTATAACTGTTAAATCTATGGAGTGTACAACCTAGAGAATGAATCCTGAATGGTGCAGCTTGGGCTTTACCTAATGGTAATTAACTATGTTGGTCACCATTAAGAACTATGAGGAAAGATGCCAATAATAAGGAAAATAAGGGGGCTGAAGAGGCAAATTGAAACATTTATTTTCTGTCCATTTTTTTCTCTAAGCCCCAAACTACACCACAAATTCTGCTCATTAAGAAAAGTTTATTTAGAAAGTCTTGACCTTGCAGTTATGCTCCCAGAAGCAATGCAGCTATTGAGGATCACAGATGTCCAGACTCAGCACACAAGCGCTGGGATTTGAATCCTAGCCACACTGCACGGCAGCTTTGGAAACTCAGAGAAGTTCCCATAAATGTTGTGTCTCATTTTCTTCATCTCAGAGGAACAAGAGGACAGTCCCAGATTCTCAGCGTCCCCAGCTTAGATCCATGCTTAACCACCTGATTGCTGAATGGGGCCAGCATTCGCCACCACGACCATTATCATCTACAAGTAAAATGGTCCAAGAAAGACAGAACTCTGCCCTCCTCCTCCACAAAGAAACCAAACCACTTTCTATGAACTGCCATGAAGATGGGGATTTCCTCTAGCCAATGGTAGGCTTGAGGGTGCCAACGAGGGACACCATTTGGAAAGGGGATTTTTCTCTCCTTCACATGACCTGCCCAAGTCATACCTGATGGTTGTGAACTTAGATGATGTGAGAAGGTACTTGATAATTACCATACGATTGAAGGCTTTGGCAGCTGCTGTGGAAACAAGAAAAAAAAATACATCAAGCACTGCCTTTGCACATGAAGAGAAAAAAAAGATGGAGTATTAAATAGCGTGCTTTGCACAAGAATTCACCTTACCTAGCAGGAACAAATTTCTTTGCTGCAAGAAAGAGGAAAGTATTAATTTGGACCGATGACGTTTAAGCAAATTAGACTGATTTACTTCTCTCATTTGGGTTTATACTCTCATGCGCTCTGTGACAGACATTTGGTGGCGATGAAGGTAAAATGCCAAGGATAAACGCCCAAAGAACAGAGCAGCTTCCTGACACCAGGAAACTGATGCTCAGCTTGTCTGATTCTTCTTTCAAATTCTCATGAGAAGTACAAAATCCATACTTTTACATGAAATTCCCTAATGTCTAAATTTCAAGTTTTAATTAGAAACATTTAAATAGTCTGTGGACCAAAGTGACCATGGATATTGTATTTCCTATACCTGGTGATATATATATTCAAAAATTTAGGCTATTCCAAGCAATTTTCTCTGTTACTTGAAATCATTTCACGTATTCTCCCAAGAGAATCTTAGTATAACTCCATAATTCTCATTGAGCAACTCCACAGACACTGTAGAACTGGAAATGAGTAGTGCCCCCTAGAGTTAATCAGTATTAGTGCAGCCAACATAGGTTTCCTCAAACTTTCAACACCGAGTTGAATAAGAAGAAATCTTATCATGAAACCTTGATTATATTGGCATTTGCTGGGGCTATTTCACAAGTAGGTTCTACTTTCTAGATTCTAGTGAAAAGTTTCAAGAGACCATAGCTCATAAGTGATACACACACACACACTTTTCGACTTTTTGAATTTACCTTTCTTTCTAAAGTATCTCAGCAATAAGTAGAGAAATGAAGATGATGCCAGGAGCGAGGTTCCTGCTGTAGAAAGTGCAAGTACCAAGGGACGGGTGCCATCTGTGGAGGCTGAGGAAACAAGTCACAGGGAACAGCGTAAGCCACAATTGGCTTTAGAGTCTTTCTGGCCTGTCCATTTGGCCTTTCCTTTGTGTATTCATGACTACCAGCAGAACCATGTAGACCTGGCATTGAAGATTTAAACAATTCCTCCCAAACTACCACTGAAGCTGGTACCGGTGTTTCCAGGCAGAACACAGCCTCGTCAAGCTCTTTGACATTAGAACACAACACCTAGGTTAACACTAAACTGCTGTCCTTGCCTTCTGTCGTGTGCTTATTTCCTCCTTCAGTCTCTAGATATCCCCTTCCAATGATCAGAATCCCACTATGAGGGAGCAGAAAGAGGTCTAAAGGGAGTCAAAGGGAGGGCAATGGAAATAAATCGTGATAGCTGAGAGGGCCAGTGGAAAGTATTCGAGAGGGAACTGGGGTCACAGATGAGAGCAAAACATTCTATCTGTTCCTATGACATGCATCATTTTCTGTTTTCTTTCTATCCATCCCTATAACCTACCATTCTGGTTTTGGCATAAAGGACAGTTAGCTTCCTTAGCAATATAACACCCCTTCTGCAACCTTCTCCCCCAGGCAACTACCACCAATCAATGCATCACCTTCACAGGTAGGCAGCATCCCAGACCAGTGTCCTGTGTCACCACACGTCATAACTGCAGATCCATTGAGTTTCCATCCATCAGGACATGTAAATTCACATACAGTGCCGAAAACAGTATCCCCACTGCAGCTCACATTCACCTTTCCAGGCACTTCAAGGCTTGGGCACTGTGCCACTGCAAATGACACATCCATGGTAGAAATCAGAAAAACCTCACCACAGAACGGCTAACCGGATGTGTGTCCTGAGAGTCTGAACTCAATAGTACCTTGGCAGGAGGGTACCTCCTGGGTCCACTGGCCCTGGGAAGTGCACTCAAGCTGAGCTGATCCATGTAATTTGAAGCCTTTGTTGCATCGAAAGGTGCACAAGGACTTGTAGGTGAAGTTTCCGGTTGTAGCATGAGCACACTCCATTAAACCATTCTGGGCCTGAGGGAGAGCATCACATTTCACAGCTGGAAGAGAGGAGCCATGCACAGGTGTAAGCACTGAACCATCCTAGGAGTCTTAGGGTAACCAAGCCATAAAGATGTTCAGTAGCGCCTTTCTTGTATGTTGCAGGGGGCCAGCAAGATGGCTCGACAGGGAAAGGCACTTGCCGCCAGTCCCCCCAACCTGAATTTCATTTCTGGGACCCATACGTAAGGAGAAAATCGACTTCTGCAAGTTGCCCTCTGATCTCCACACATGGAACTTGCGGTAGAGAGAGAGGGGAGGGAGGGAAGGAGGGAAAAAGAGAAAGAAAGAGAATTTCTAAAGAGAATGTACCTGAACATGTGGGGTTTTTGCTGTCCCACTCCCCTCTTGGGCCACACTGGAGCCTTTTTGATCCCTTCAGTTCAAATCCTTGATCACAGGAGAACTCACAACTGGATCCACTGTGGAAAGGTCCAGAAGCACTGGGAAGACATTTCATGGAGCCCCGTGGTAGCCTGGATAAGGCTTTACACTGGAAAGCTGAGACATCAGAGAAAGGGTGAGAAAATACCATGGTGATACCGGAGACCATTCATCTTTTGATGGCCAAATTCAAGTGGCACAAAGCTTTGCTCAGAGAACTCAAGACAATTCTTCATCACAAATTCCTAGGAAGGTGACTGTGTTCTCATCATTACCCAATATCTCCATGACAATGACAACTAATACAAGGTAACCATTAGCAGGAATATAGTGCCTCCACACTGGGTTGATGTGCAGAGGGAGGGTAAAGGGGAAGGTTTCACATCAGGTCCTGAAGACTTCCGTGTGGTGTCAAAAAGGAAAAGAAGAAGCCTTCCTGCAGAATTTGCCTGCTCTTAGCTTAAGTTTGGTGGTGGTGGTGGTGGTGGTGGTGGTGGGGGGTGGTGTGTGTGTGTGTTTGTTTGTTTGTTTTTGCTCCTGGAACTCACTCAGTACTAAATTTGTCTCTGAGGATGCCTGCACTGGATAAAGAAAGCTGTGTCTTCTGAACATTCTTGCCCTTGCTGGAAAGTGAATTAATTTTTTTATTGCTTTTATGTCTGTATCAGAACAAACTTTGTTGGTGACAGACCTCAAGCTGGGGACATTTTCATTGCTGCTAGCTGTGGATTTTAGAGGTGTGTGATGAAAGTGAGAGCTTCAAGCAGTACTTTCATTATTCTGCACTTTACATTTTAAATAAGATTTCTCTTACATTATGAATTCTCCTTACTCTATTATACCAATGCTGACACATTAGTATTATTAATATATCCTAGTTTAGAAACAAACAAAAATCCACATGTTATTTGCCTGCAGTGCTGCTTCCTGGCTGTGCATTCATTTTTTTTAAATCAATCTCAAAGGTATTGCTGTTGCCCTCATAATTGGTATCTATAGTTACAGGGGATGCCTGATGTCGTTGTCAGTGCTCAAGATGGAAGAAGATGGATGTTTTAGAAATGAAAGTATTAGAAGATACAGTTTACTGCTCACCTTTGCACACTGGAATCTGTGGTGTCCACTGCCCTTCTGCATTGCATTCAACCTGGGCCGGCCCCTCCAACGTGTGACTTTGGTCACAGGTGAAGTTACAGGATGACTTAAAGGCCAGTTCTGCAGCTGTTGAGTTGCTGCAGTGCACAGAGCCATGCTGGGGCTGAGGTATGGCATCACAGGTCACAGCTGAAACCCAAGCACCCATTCAAATTAGTAAACTTGGTTTGCCCGATTTAAGCCTTAGCTGAGGAAGAGAACGTGATGCATCGCCACAAGGAAGAACTCTACCTTTGCACGAGGGCTTCTCGTTGTCCCAGACGCCGGAGGAGGTACACTGCAGACTCTGGACTCCAACTCGCCTGTACCCTTCATCACAGGCAAATGTACAGGTCGTGTTCCATGGGAAGCTCCCAGGATTCGGGGAACATTTCCTGACTCCATTGGTAGGGTGTGTCAAAGCTTCACATTCAATCACTGAGGAGATGAAGGAGAAGAGAGAGTTCTACACAAAGAAAATTCCATAGATGTTTTCATCTTCCGTGGAGGTAGGGTTTATAAAAGAAGATGAAACACATCTTCAAAGGGTGAAACCCAAACTTTTTTTTTTTTTTTTTTTTTTTTTTGGTTTTTCAAGACAGGGTTTTTCTGTAGCTTGGGAGCCTGTCCTGGAACTAGCTCTGAAGACCAGGCTGGCCTCCAACTCACAGAGATCCGCCTGTCTCTGTCTCCCAAGTGCTGGGATTAAAGGCGTGTACCCCCACAGCCCAGCAAAACCCAAACTCTTGATAACATATTATTGATAACATATAGATAAACCTATAACAAATGTTTTAGTCTTTAGTCATATTTCATCTTCTTTTATTAATTTTTGCTTTGACTATGCTGGACGATCTCTGATCTATTTTACTACATATATAAATAACAACAAAAATAACAGCCTCTAGATCAAGATTCATGGCTTGATGTAAAAGCAGTATGAACATTCAAAGGGCCTGAGCAATGAGTCGTTGTAATGGGACCAGAGAACTGCACAAAGAGATAGTGAAGCTGTCTGACCAACACAGTGCTAAAGTTGGTCCCATTGCATGGAAGAGTTGAACAAAAAAGTCCACAAGAAAGCCATACAGCTGTCTAGATGTGTTTCTACTGTCTTCCTTACACCTTCCTTTCCATGTCACCAGAGCCTCAGAAACACCCATTTCAAAAAAAAAAAATGGAAAAAAGGCCATGTTAAACCAAACAGGCACCAGACTGCCCACATAACTCATAGAGAGAATACATCTTACTAAATGATACAACAAAAAGGTTGTAAGTTGGGTAAGAACTAAGGCAATTTGGAGTGAGAAGCTTTAGTGCACTTTGAAAGTTACCTTTGCAGGACAGAGCAGCCACACTCCATTCTCCAGAGGACATACACCGCATGGTGGTCTCTGGGCTGCTTGGCAGGTAGCCCCTGCTACAGCTGAGAGAGCAAGAGGAATTATAGCTGAAGAGGCCAAAAGGCCGTGTGCAGTCGAGAAGTCCATGGTCAGGCTCCTTCTGCGCTTCGCACGTCACAACTGAAAAAGAGAACGAAGTCACACTTCAGCTCCTCTCTCACCTTGCATAGGAGAGTGAACACTGGACACCATAATTATTGCCCATTGAGCATTTCCTGTGATCTGGGCTCTATGGAAGCATTAGACTATGGAGCTGGTTCTATTATTATCGTCATACAGATAGTTGTCACATGAAGTTGCTTATTTTAATACGACTGAAATATTCAGGCATTCTATAAGACTACTTTGTCAAGGTGCCATAAGTAATAAGTAGTAAGTCTGGAGTTTGACCCAGGAGGGTCTGAGTTGATAGTCTCAGTTACTACAGTGCTCTTCTTCTGTGTATTCAGGTGGAGGAAACACATGCCCCATCTGACAAGCCGTCCGAACCACAGGAGGGAGTTCCCAGCTTTGGAAAAGGAACAGGTAAGGACGAGACTTACCTTGCTCACAGTTGGGTCCAAGGAAGCCAGGGTGGCACTGGCAAGTGTAACTGTTGATGGTCTCTACACATTCACCATGGCCACTGCAGGATGCAGGAGTGCAGGAAGCTACAGAAAGCACAAAACAGATGAGGATGATCAATTCGTATGGTGCTTATCATGCATTTTTTATTTGAGTTTGTTTGTTTTTAGCCTATAATCTGTGCAATCCAGATAACACTCATGGCATTGATGCTCAGAATTTATACTGACACATCTGATTCCAGTTCCAGGCTATTGTATAACTTGGTGATAATAAATGGACATCAGCAGAATAGCTGTGCTTGGCACCAAGCAATAAAAATTAATTCATAGCATCTCTGAAGATGGTTTCATGCTAAAAAAAAAGTACTGTATCTGAGTATATATACTCTGTATATTGATAGAAATATATATATACATACATACATATATATGTATGTATCTTCGTATATATACAACCATACATTCTTGCCTTTACTCACACCAATCAGTAAAAAACAAATAGATATCATTATTGCTGGAATGTTTTACAGCCATCTCTTTAAAAACAGAAAATGTGCACAGCAGAGACCAATTAGTTTGCATCCTCTAAATATGCCAAGCTGCCTCCCATAGAAACGCCCCACCACAGTTCAGAAGCTTTATACCTGTGTAGCACAGAGCCAGTTTCTTTTTGTCACATCTCTCGTCATTCCACATGCCCGGGTCATTGAGTCTTTTGATGTAGATTTCTACACAGTCCTCATTCTTCTGCTTGTTGTTGGGTTCACCAGGTGCCCAGTTCTTAGCCTCCTCGGTCAGAGGTTTGTGGGTCCCCACCCAGATCCATACGTTATTGACCTTTCTGATTCCAATCCAGTAATAACTTGGTGAAAATCTCAGATTGGAGTTCAGGTAATTGATCTCTTCTTTGTTCTGAATTGCCACCAGATGTGTGTACTTCTGTTGACAATACGCACTGGCTTCATCGTATGTCATGAGTTCGATGGAGGTGTTGTAATACCAAGCTATGCTCTCTCCAATGAGAAGCACTGGGTTGAGTCAAGAAAGGAATAGAAAATTTAGTCCTGCTCTATGTTGTCTTATTTTGGGCTTATAGAGATCTTTCTGAAGGCCCAAACTATGATTTTTAAAAGTAAAAAGAGACTCATCTGTGGGGTGTAGCATGTCTGTATATTGCTGTGTGCCTGGCCACCCACTGATGCTTTATCATAATGTAACACTCCAACTCCACAGACCACTGCATGTCACAGAAAACAAAGCCTTGTTGGCTGCTATGACACCCCTATTTGAGGCCCCATTTCAGGAACCAAATGGATGAATCTCCACAATGCCTGAATAGGTCACCTAGGATCCATCCTTCCCATGTAAGGAAACTAACTATTCCTACCAGAGGGCAGATCCCTACAGAGAGAGGTCAGCAGTCCTGCTAACCCCACTGCAAAGCACAGAGCAGACCCACACAACAAAATACCCTGTTCTGAAGAGCCAGGAGGGTGAAGATGAGAGAGTCTGGTCTCCGATGACGTCAGCTTACCAAAAGTGAGAGTGGAGAGAAACCGTGAGGCATTCATGGCTCCAGGGATCCCTCTCACCCAGAGCCAGGACTGGAAATGCTCTTCTGAGGAGAGAAAGTGCAGAATTAGCCACAGAAAGAAATTCTAGGTTTGGGTTACTCACACCCTTCTGTCACAGCATTTAAGGCGACACCATGAGGTTTTAGGCAAGGATTCCTGTACGTCATTACTTATTGCAGAGACATTTACTGTGGTAGATAGATGCAAACTTGAAGATTTTCATCATTTTAAGCAAAGAGAAAAGGCAGATTTTAATGACAATGCTCTAATAGCATAGACAGATCTCTTTATCAGAGTTTTTTTGCATATAAATCTATGCTTTAGGCCCGAGGCTCCTCTGGCTTGGAAGCTGCACTTACTGCTTTGTGGAATGGTCGCTGGGGTGCTGGATTTCTCAGCTGTATTGCTGCTGCTTCCGTCCCTCCGTTCTTCTAGCAGTTTTGATGTAGTCAGTCAAGGACCACTGAGTATTGCTTCAGCTGGAGCCTCTTTATAGGAGATCTGACTTTGACTTCCTGTGAGTCACAGGACATTATTATCAAAATCTGTTAAAGAGGAAATCCTCAACCACATCCAAAAAGCTTTCTGAAAATATGCACCGCACTAAAAAAAAAAAAAAAAAAAATTCATAGTGATGTTGGAAACTCCAAGCTAATCCTTGTTCTAGGCTTTCATAATTTGTATGCAATTTTATTAAGTATGATGCAAACATGTGGTTTTAATTCCTGTGTCATAAAGCCTAGCTACTGTTTTCACTCATGTGTAGAAATTAGTTTCATAAACATAAGCTATAAATATCACTCGTGATCCGCCACTCTCATTTTCTCATGCTTAGCCGTCATTAATACATCAGTAGCCACTTTCTCTTCATTCATCTGCTGCCTTAGCCCGTTCCAATGGGCACCATATTCTCACATAGCTATTCTCACACATATCCTTACAGTTATGATGAAGTTACAAAAAAGCTTCACTCATCTATTCCAAATAATGCCTTGTTTCTACAAAATAGGGTTAAGTGGGAGATAAAAATTTACCCCTGCGACCTTCCTGTCATCTTACATTTTCTAGATACTGTCACTATCTCAATTCTTCATTTCATTTTGTGTAGCTAAATATGGTTGTTATTGTTCACCAGTTGTGGACATGTAACCCCACATACTGCTTACTTAGATCTAAAACCTAAAGAATAAAGACCCTAAGAGAGAAATACATGGATATACCTAGGAAGGAGAAAAAAAAATCAAGATCTCCTGAGTAAATTGGGAGCATGGGGGACAGAGGTGAAGGCAGAAGGAGAGAGGGGAGCAAAGAAGAGGAGTGAGGAAAATATATAGTTCAGTTAAAAACAATAAGCTATAAAAAAATTTTAAAAGTTCTGTTCATACATAATATGTTTGTCTATCTACATATTAATAACAAATATGTGTCTAATATTTTTTAAAAAGTGTAGTCAAGCAAGTGTGACACTGCCTACCAGCCTAGCATTTGGGAGGCTGACACGAGGGTGGGAGGCGACCCTGTGTTTCAGCTGTGATTACAACTGTAAGACACCATCTCAAAATGGAAAAAAAAAATTCATGTGCATTGACTTTAATCTTAAGATAAATTTTACCTTGAAAATTAGTCATAAACAGTCCTAGATCATACATTCGCATCTATGGATTTTTCATAACTAATTTTCTAGTTTCAACATTCGTGGTGCAGTATCTGTAGGGATACAATACTTACTTAATGACGTAGATCTCTGACTATAATCTCTTCTGTGCTTCTTCTGTTGCAGGCTTTATTCTGAGAATGTTGCCATGTCTGTTTGTATTGTTTTTTAAGTCTATCAGTTGTGATATATGTACCCCATCCCTACTTTATAGTTGAGGAAATTAAGGAACCAGTTTCTTCTATCTATCTATCTATCTATCTATCTATCTATCTATCTATCTATCTATCTATCTACCTATCTATCATCTATCTATCTATCTACCTATCATCTATCTATCATCTATCTATCTACCTATCTATCTATCTATCTATCTACCTACCTATCTATCATCTATCTATCTATCTATCATCTATCTATCATCTATCTATCTATCTATCTATCATCTATCTATCATCTATCTATCTACCTATCATCTATCTATCTATCATCTATCTATCATCTATCTATCATCTATCTATCTATCTATCTATCTACCTATCATCTATCTATCTATCTATCTATCTATCTATCTATCTATCTATCTAGTTTTCGTCTCATCTAACTGCACTAAGATATGCTGTTGAAACCCAGGCAACCAATCACCAGAACCCCATCCCTTGACTGCCCAGGCTGTGGTAGTGGTGCCTGCTGTTGTTTGCCCACGCTGAGGTCTCTGCTCTTCCTCACTTCCCAGTCTTTGCCGTCTTCTTCCTGAAGTCCCTCAATCACTGAAGCTTTCTGCCAAGGGATGTGAGGCATGGGGACAGGTAAAAGGCCCAGAACAGTAAATAACAAGGAAAGGATGCCTGAGAACAGGCCCTGATTCCTCAGCAAATAAGTAGAGAATAAGTAGAAAAGGGAAAATAATAGACAAGGCAACTGTGTCTTGCCTGGAAGAAGGAGTGGATTCTAAGTCACATTTGCCAAAAGATCCCGATCAGAGGCAAGCTTTCTCTGAGGCCTAAGGGCAAAATGTGTATTCTAAATTTATATTTATAAATTATATCCTTATACTAAAGAATATTATATTCTTTAGGTAAAGAACTCAGTATAAGAAAGAAAGATAAGAGCAGTGGTAGAAAATATTTGTCAATAAAGGGGGATTCATATAAAGGAGGTTTTGTATACATTATGTCTAAAGATACACACAAATATAATGAGAGGTGTATTATTCCAAAACCACTCACCCTGCCATCCTGCATTGTCCCAGGACATCTCCTGTGTCTTGCCCCTGAGACTGAGCCTGAAAATCCTGTGGGTGGGCACTGGGAGCTGCTGGAGCTGCTCTTCTTGCTGGGGTTGCTAGAGAAGCCATAAACAGACGTCCCGGGGAAGCCCTGGGTGTGGGGGTGAGGGGCTAGCCAGCCTTCTGTAGCAGCATCATCTGATTCACCCCATCTGGCACTGCTGAGAAGCAATCACTTTTGCTGAATTCTGGAAAGGGACACTGGGTGAGACATAAATGGTTGGGGTTTTGACTATTAATTCCCTTCAAGCAATACAAATTTCAGGAGGAACAAGCTGCTTAGTGGCGCCTCAGTCTGCATGAAGTCTCCCAAGCTCTGAAGATGTAGCCAGTTAGCTCTGAGCTGCTCAGTTCTCAACCTAGGCTGGTACAGACGCTTGAGGATCTCAACCTTGGAAGAAGAAATGCCCTACACAGAGGTGATCCACTGAAGGAAGGATGAGAATGCACACACAGCACACCTTAGGCTGCTCCTCCGGGTACCACATATCCCTGCTTCTTTAGCACTGTCCTTCCACACCCTTCACACGGAGGATTTTAACCACTTCAGTACTCCTGAGAGAATGAGGGTCCACCAGGGGATGTGGGGTCACGGAGACAAGTGTTTGAGCCCTAATCAAGACCATCCAGTAAAGAAGGCAGATTATTGGGTAAGTTGGAATGTAACCCTGGCCATAACCATGTATGACCAAACAAACAAACAACCCTCTATAGATATGTCAATTCATGTTTCAACCATCACTGCTGAGTATAACTGGGAAGCTTCCCCTCCTGCCTTCTGGAGCGCAGCTCCGCCTTCTCCTACCTCTGTAAAAGGCTTGCTTTACCTCTTATTTTGGGATTTATCTCCAAATTCTTACTTTGAGAACATACATCTAAATTATCATTATAAACATGGGTAATGGAAGAAAATCCTAGTGAAGAGCCAATCTTATTTATAGTGTGCAAACACTTTTTTTCCACAGCCAAATGATACAAAAGGCTAATAGCATTGTACCACAACATCACAGAGGGGCGTTACTTGTTTGATTGAAACGTAAGTTCATTTGATGTCAAATTGGTTTGGCTACCCCTCAATTCATTTCCCAATAATTCCCTTGGGATTTGTCAACACCTTCAGACAAGCAACTAAGGTAGGAACAGTGCTGCCCACTCTGCTTCTCACACCCATGGGAAGAAGTGGAGAAGAGTCCCCTGAACATCTCAGTAAAATGGACCTTAGCTGGGTGTGGTGTCACAAGCTTGAAATCCCAGAGTTCATTGTGCTGAGGCAGGGGGACTGTCAACTCAAGGTCTGTTTGGGCTACATAGTAAGTTCAAGGACTGTTAAGAGAAAGAACATGAGGATCCCCCCCATACACACACACACAACTGGATGTTATGACAAACAGCTGTAGAACTTGGAAAGTAGAGGCAGGCAAGAAGGATCAGGAGGATGTAGACAGCTACATAGTGAGTTTGAGGACAGCTTGGGTTACACAGGAGCTTGTCTTAAAACAAAGCAAAAACAAAACTGAACGAACAAAATGTTCACCAAAATCAAACAAAAGAAAGCACATCCTTAGGAATCAACATTTTGGCCAAACTGGAAAACTGAGGTACAGACATGATTAGCTCTGTGATGGTGCTGAGCAAATAGAAAGGGTGTTTAGGATGAGCTGCCATTTTGAATTCTTACACATGGGGAGTAGATGGCTTATTTATTACCAAGGAAGAAAGGTGTGTGTGTGTGTGTGTGTGTGTGTGTGTGTGTGTGTGTATGAGTGTGCGCGCACATGTGTGTGCATTCACTTGCTTTATTTATATTCCCCTTGGGTTCAGGGGGACTCTGTACTCTCTAACCCCACTTCTGGACCTTCCAAGATGATGAGAAACTTAACATGGTTTTGCTTCCTGCTTGGCATGGCTTTGTTCCTAGCTTGCCGTGACTTTGCTTCCTGCTTGGCAGCGCCTTATCTCCCGGCTTCTGAACTTTCTGTTCAGGGATTTAAGGCATAACTAATGAGAATATCTTCTAAGTGAGCCAACCCTGGTGAATTCCCAAGCGGAAGAAGCAAATGGAGCTGGGTTGGTTAATTAGCTGAACTTTTCCTGAGTGTAGCCAGGCTGCCTGGGGTCTGATACTAACAAGGGCAAGAGATTGCTCAGGATGGGAGAAAAGCCCCGGGTTGGTTTTTTCTCGGCCATTTGTGCAGCTTATTTTAAACGTTAGATTTTTTTCCTAAGGAACTAGTCTTAGATTTGTTCTCAGTCCTTCCCAGTAGAAAAACCTCAGCTTGGTGATGCTTGAAAATATAACTTTTATTTTTTTATTATTATTATCAGGAAGACAATTTAGCAGTTCCAAATAGCATAAAATGATACCAAATGGTCAGGGAGATCATTTTTCCTCTAAATTAAAAATAGGTGATTTGAGAGGAGTAGGAACACACCTGAAGTTCCTAGATCTCTTTACACTCCTATCAGTTATGGAACCCATAACTGATATGGTTCATTCAAATAGAAAACATTTGCTAACAGTTTTTTAGATGATTTAGATACATCATTAATGAGTAACTACTGTTGGCCACTACTTTACATACATTGCTTTATACTTATGACATGAAAGGAAGACATTAAACCCGTCTTACAGAAGATGAAACAGACACCCAGAGAAGTTAAAAACGTCTCTGTTTTTGTTTTTGTTACCAACTGGCAGAACTTGGGCTTGAATCCACACCTGCATCATCCTGAAGCTTATATTCTTCTGGTAAAGTCATACTAGCTCGGAGTTCTCACCTGGAAAGTACACTTTTGTTTTAACACAAGTAAGTGGTCCAGCGCCAGCAAGCCCTTGTTTCTGCTCCTAGTAGACAGCAAGAGATGAATAATACCTTATAAGAAGTTCAGCTTTAATGTCTTATCTCATTAAGGGATACCTCCGGTCCGTCTGGCTGAGATAATAGGCATAGGAGAGTCTTTATCTATGATTTGAACAAGCGAAATATTTCCTTTAATTAACAAATCTTGACAGACTCTGAGAAATGAGCCATTTTCTCAGACATGTCGCGCCACCATGCCTGCCCTGGGACAGCTTGCGAGAAATCAGGCATCCTCAGAGTGCACGGGAAGGAGCAATTTAGCCACATGGAAATGCCCAGAAAATTGAATCCTAAGTACGCTTTGCTGGACTTTCATTGTCTAATACACTAAAGTTCCCACTTTATCAGATCGCTGAGACTCAGCGAAAATCTGTTTCTAGTGATCCATACATCTGCAAATCCAACAGAATATTCTGGGTACTGCCACAAACTGGCTGTGTGACCCCGAGCAAGACTTTAAATCTCTCTGGATTTCGGGCTCTTCTTGTGTAATCTGATATGGTATCTGTAAAAACAGGAGGACTTTTTTAAAAACATCATAATAATTAAAAACAAATATAAACCCGAGTGTATCCCTGTAATCAATCCCAGCACATGGGAGCTTGGGCAGGAGAAGCACAAAGAATCCGAGACCGGGATGGGTGGTGGACTGCAGAGCGACACTCTGTTTCAAAAAGAAAAAGAAGATAAATAATACAAATAAAGGAAGATGGAGATGTGTAAAAGCCCACGGGCATACACAGTCATCTGATACAGCATGAGACAGAGGGGCCAGCCTTCTGCAGGTCGGAGAGACCAGGAACAAGATGTAGTCGGTGAGAAAAAACACACAAACTTCATTTCTGGGACATAAAAGCTTCCTTTTTATTTTATTCTTCCTTTGGTTGCTGGTTCTACTCTATTTTATTTTTCTGTTTTATTCTTCTACCCTGATGTTTACCTTCTGTGTCTCTCCTGATGTCTTCCTTCTCATTTCTTTGTTTTCCCATTATGGCTTATAGACCCTAGCAGAATCTTTCTACCAATATAAAATTACAATGTGGCAACATTCTATTTTTAAGTGAATGATTATAATTAATACAAGTAAAAAAGGAAACAACATGTTTCTCATTTCCCTTGCGTGAGTCAACAGTTTACATACCGCGGGTGAAAAACGCTTTTTCCCCAACAACCCAGAGCAGTTAAACATTGTCTTTTAGACTTCTCACAGATCAGGATCCTTGCAGCTGTAACTGTTTACATAGGCAGCAGTTGTTATAATTGCCAGAAAAGCAGGTTGCTAGCTTCACTTTTCATATTTTAGAGTGCTGTTCAAATATCTTAACTAACCATCCAATTCTTGACTTCCTAGCTATGTGAAGTCAGTTGTTTTTTTTGTTTTTTTTTTTTGTGAAGTCAGTTTTTAAAGCTTTGTTTTAGTTATGATGCACACGGGAACCCGTGAACACTTCTCCCAACATCCAAAAGAACTTGAGCTAACTCCTGGGACTCAGGTGTTTTCCTTAATCGTTAGCCTAGCGACAGTCTGTACGGCTCCTCCAGAGAAAGCCATCAGTCCTAGCTGTGTGACACTCCCTTGGTCCTGCTTTCTACACTTTGAAGCCCCTGCTTTCTAAGGGCCGGGGACAACACTATATCCTACCTTTACCTATATTTTTTTTTTTACTAAAATAGACTCTATCACAATCCCCTACTATATTTATTTTAAACCCTTAGTCATCAAAATTCTATTTAAAATAACAAAATAACATTATTATTATATAAAATCATTACTTCCATTAAACAGAATCATCTTCATAATAATACACAGGTAAAAATGCCCAGTGGAACGTGATATTTCCATGGGATAATCACACTACATCAAGGGTAGTGGGGATCCCCACACATCTGTTCATACCATGCCAGATACCAGAGAAAAATGGCAGCAGCAAGCATGTAGAGGCACAGTGGTAGCAAGAGACATTCTGGAGCTGAAGACCTCGGGGCCTTGCCTATCCAAGTTTCACCAATCAGTGCCTTGCATTCTGGTGGGCCGAACTCTGGAAACCCAAGTGCCACCTGGTCCTCCTCTGACATGGCCACTGGCTGCATGTAAAGAGAGAAACTCTCGTTTTAGGCTTAGCAACTGGGAGACAATCAGCCGGGGGGGTAGCTATATCAGACAGCAACTGAAGTTTTCCTGGAATAGAAACTGTACGCATGCCTCAGTTCTAAAGAGAAACCTATTAGTCTGGTTGCTGGGAGAGATCTAGATGTGCTGTAGACCTGGCTTCTTCTTTTTTTTTTTTTTTTTTTGGTTTTTCGAGACAGGGTTTCTCTGTGGTTTTGGAGCCTGTCCTGGAACTAGCTCTGTAGACCAGGCTGGTCTCGAACTCACAGAGATCCGCCTGCCTCTGCCTCCCAAGTGCTGGGATTAAAGGCGTGCGCCACCACCGCCCGGCTAGACCTGGCTTCTTGAAAACGTGTCATGGAGAGAGTAATGGGAAAGGAGCAGCAGACAGAGTCGAGCTCTGGGTCACGAGCAGCGTTCTCGAGGCTCCGGAAAGCGTGGATTGGATTATGGAAGGTGAAGCAGAGAAATCTTCACCTTCCTGTGAAATGGCGACCCAGACTTACTTTTCAGAGTTTCCCCTGAATGGCTAAATAGAAAAGGTTAGTAAAATATGTTCCCTACACAGAGATGCTCAGGGAAGAAAAATACCACAGCCAAATGATTTTTAAAACACTAAATAATACAGTCTCTTCTTTTTTTTTTCTTTCTTTTTTTTTATTCTTTTTTAATTAAAATTTCCAACTGCTCCCCGTTTCCCATTTCCCTCCCCTCCTCCCACACATTGCCCCCTCCCCCCACTCCCCTCCCCCATCCCCACTCCTCTTCTCCTCCCCCCAGTCCATTCCCCCTCCCTCTCGATACTGAAGAGCAGTCCAAATTCCCTGCCCTACAGGAAGACCAAGGTCCTCCCACTTCCATCCAGGCCCAGGAAGGTGAGCATCAAAACAGGCTAAGCTCCCACAAAGCCAGTTCATGTATTAGGATCGAAACCTAGTGCCATTGTCCTTGGCTTCTCATCAGCCTTCATTGTCCACCATGTTCAGGGAGTCCAGTTTCAACCCATGCTTATTCAGTCCCAGTCCAGCTGGCCTTGAAGAGCTCCCAATAGATCAGTTCCAATGTCACAGTGGGTGGGTGCACGCCTCGTGGTCCTGATTTCCTTGGTCATGTTCTCCCTCCTTCTGCTCCTCATTTGGACCTTAAGAGCTCAGACCATTGCTCCAATTTGGGTCTCTGTCTCTCTCTCGATCTATCGCCAGTTGAAAGTTCCTGTGCCATTCTCCTTGGCCTCTCGTCAGCTCTCATTGTCCGCCACATTCCGAGAGTCCGGTTTTATCCCATGTTTTTTCAGTAGCAGTCCAGCTGACCTTGGTGAGCTCCCAATAGATCGGCCCCACTGTCTCAGTGGTTGGGTGCACCCCTCATGGTCCTGACTTCCTTGTTCATGTTCTCTCTCCTTCTGCTCCTCATTATAACCTTGGGAGCTCAGTCCGGTGCTCCAGTGTGGGTCTCTGGCTCTATCTCCATCCATCGCTAGATGAAGGTTCTATGGCGATATGCAAGATATTCATCAGTATGATTATAGGATAGGTTCATTTCAGGTTCCCTATCCTCAGGTGCCCCAATGAACTAACTGGGGACATTGCCCTGGGCATCTGGTAGCCATTCCAAGTTCAAGTCTCTTGCCACCCCTTAGGTGGCTCCCTTACCTAAGGCAAAAAATTGGAATCTTGGGGGTGGGGTGGGATGGGGATGAGGGGTGATGGGGAGAGAAAAGTGTGAAGGAGAGGATGAGGGGAACTGGGGGAATCGGGGTGATTGGGGATAAAGGAAGGTTGGATAGGGGAGCAGGGAAACTCATACAGTCTCTTCTTAAAGAGTCTAAAGGTATCTTAGGACATTTTGTTGTAATAAGAGCGGCGGGGCTGTGTCCCCGGCACCCGGCTGCCCGCATGGCTTTACCCAAAATAATTACACGGAAACTGTATTCTTTTAAACACTGCTTGGCCCATTAGCTCCAGCCTCTTATTGGCTAGCTCTTACATATTGATCTAACCCAACATTTTGTATTCTCATTCTACAGGGAAAGGTATTTCACGTCTAACTTGGTATTTTTACCTTACGCCGGCCCTGATGGTTGATGTCAACTCATTTGTACTTGAGAAATAACTTGAGAAGAATAGTAAAGCACTTATCTGGGTGTGACGGTGGGCCATTTTAAGAAATAGTTGACATCTAGGGCAGTGGTGGCGCACACCTTTAATCCCAGTAGTTGGGATCCAGAGATAGGCAGATTTCTCTCTGTGAGTTCGAGGCCAGCCTGGTCTACAAGAGCTAGTTCCATGATAGCCAGGGCTGTTACACCGAGAAACCCTGTCTTGGAAAAGAAAGAAAGAGAGAGAGAAAAAGAGGGAGGGAGGGAGAGAGAGAGAGAGAGAGAGAGAGAGAGAGAGAGAGAGAGAGAGAGAAAGAAAAGAAGTAGTTGACTTGTAGACTAGCAGCAAAGGAGGAGAAAAGACCCACCATGCATGTGGGTGGCACCATCTTGTGGGTGGGGACCCAGATGGGATGGCAGCTAAAGAAGAAGGAAGCCCTTTAGCAAGGGGCTCATGAAAACTCCATTCCTATGGAGGGAGCGCAGCTGTTACTGATGCCTTTGACTGTGGGCATCAGCCTGCAGCTGCTTTTGTCGTTTACCATGCATTCACACTGGTGTATCTCCAAGGAGCTCGGACCTTTAAACTCAGACTGGAGCTACTCCACTGACCACCTACGCTCCCAGTCTTGTATCTGCTTGAATTAAGAAGTTACCCAGTTCTCTGACTTCCCAGCAAACAGATGACCACTATAGACTATCTATCTTCTAATAACATATGTCAATCCAATGAGTAAAACTTTTATAATCATATGTAATTCTTCGTATTGTGTTTCTACCTTGAAAGAACCCTAATACACGACATGGACAGTTTTCCCTCACAGTGATATTCTCTAATATGCCACTGACAATACAAAAATGCATGCATTAGATTATTCATTATGCTATAATTTTAGTAGCAATGTATTGAGAGCAATTTAATATGAACATATAATACTTCTTTCACAAATTATGTATATATACATTATATATGTGATTAAGAGAAACATTCCTAGAGAAAATGGCTCCCTCACTAGCTGGGAAATTTCCACTTTACATATACTTACCTTTCTGTGTGCTAAGTACAGAATTCAAATTCCAACTTCTTAATGTTTCTGTGAGCACTGATTCTCCTCCAAAGGAAAAAAAAAAAGCACCATTGATAAAAAAATGCATAAAACATTTTGTTCAAAATATGATTCATTTCTACTTACCTAAGCAGGAATGGAAGTTGTTTTCTCGCTATTTCCCACCTATTTTGCAATCTTTATGCTGGCTTGCACACTCATCTTCCCCCTTTGCAAATACTATGTAAAAGTTCAAGGCAAGAAGAACTTGTTTGGAAATCTGTTTTGCTGACTGGTAGAATGTTAAAGGATATTTGACTTTTCTCCTCACAAAATCCAACCTGACAGGATGTGAATTTTTCCTAGTGTATTATTTTTAGAGCCATTTTTCTTTCAGATGGAAAGCAAAACCTTCTTACCTTTGGACACACTGATTCCACATAAGCAGCTTTTCTCAAAATGTCAATACAAAAGTTTCAGATCAAAGGTTAACTTTTAGTCTGGGCTGTATCTGGTGATCTATCTATCTATCCACATATATGTATATATGTGTGTATGTTTGTGCATACACATTGTAAAATAAAGGACATATGAGGGCAAACTATTTAAAGCAAAGGCATCTTTAAATGCTTGGCAATGCACCCTGTTGAGAAGCTAAGGAGAATTTATTCATCATCACCAATTTTCTCATTTCTTTCTGTGGCTGTGATTAAAAAAAAAACACTCTGATGATAAGCAACTTAAGTGAGAAAAAAAATTATTTCAGCTTGTGGGTTACAGTCCATCACTAACGGATGTCAGGACAGGAACTTGAAGCAGAAACCATGGAGGAACACCACCTACTGGCTACTTCTGGCTCATGCTCACTTGTTTCTGTATCTAGCCCAGGACCACCTGCCAGGGAATCATACCACTCACAGTGACCTGGGCCCACCTCCATCAGTTAAAAGTCAAAACAATTCCTCACAGGCAAACCTGATGAAGACAATTATTCAGCCGAAGCTCCACACACAAGGCGATTGTAATCTGTGTCATATTGATGGCTAACTCTAACTAGAACAACTCGGGCAGCTGTAAACAGTGCCATCGCCCTAAAGGGGACCTTGGCAATGACTAACAAGAGAGTATACACGTTTAGCTTTGTACCAATCAAATTCCACTTCTAGGAGTCTGTAGTGAAGATGATCTCCAAGAATGAATGTATGCTTCAGTGATATTCTGGTAGAAGTGATTTATTGCCCAGAATTTAGTTTACAAATGCTGTTATCTCCTAACAGGACCAGGGGGTTCTTGGAAACACTACTGATTCCAGGTCTTGAACAGGAATGGTCAGTAAGCCTGAGCCAGGGGTAAGGAAGTGACCACAGACTTATGGAATAGAAGAAGACACATGAAGTTACCTGAAGTGATCTATGAGGACCGTATTGGAAACCATTAGAGAATAAAAAAAAATATTAAAAATAATAGATGATGAAGGAATAAAATACAAGTGTACAGATAAGGGAGAACAAAAGATATTAGTTGTTCTGAAGACTATCAAGTAGTAACTAGAGAAGACACTTATCTTTAAAAGACCACTGTAATCACCAGCTCAAGACAGTCTTATTAACAGCTGTATTATCATTGCATAAAGATGACTGAGGAGCGGAGTAGGCACAGTTTTACAGAATCACCCTGCTCATTGTTCCTTCCAGATGAAAAAGCATCCATTTATAATGGAGAAAACAAGTCAGTGATCAAACTACCACCACCAGTAGTGGGTTACACTGAATCCTATGTCTCCTAATATAAGAAGCACCAGGAAGGATGCAGCGTCAACATTTCCTTTAGTGTGCTGCAAACCCCTGGGTGATGGCCAGCTTTGTTATAAGTCAGAGTGGGTGGTTTTGATTCACTGTGAAGATCTTAGGTTCTTTACTTTCTTGACAGTTCAGTAATTCAGTTTAAGTAGATGATGTTTATATTTTATTCAGTAATTCTCTTTAAGTAGATGATATTTGTATTTTATTCAATATTTGGTTATTTTAACTTATAATAAGGGCTTCTGATGTTTCTAATTCACTGAATTGTTGGAAATGAAAAAAAATAGCATGGCTTCTTTTGAACATGTCAGACTCTGCACTCAGTGGGAATACTAGAGTCCTTTGGCCTAATAATGTGGTGCCGTGTAGCAAGGACAATAAACATGTTTATAGCCTTTTTTATTCAACAATGTGTCTCTTGGGAATTTTCCCAGGAAATAATTTACTAGTCACAAAATGCTATTAGCACAAAGCATGATTTGACTTGGACAAGCAAACACTGGAAACAACCTAAGGGTCCATTGGGGAAATCATTTACTATGTAATTACTAAACTACCCATTATGAAGATGATGAAAACAGAAGACGGCTATGATGTTAAGTTGTAAACGCTGAGCATGAAATTTGCATGCATTCCAAATACAACTGCTCTAGAAAATGGGGCAGAGAAGCAAGATGATGCACAAAACGGTTGTGCTAGATTGGTAGAATTGGGGTTCTTTTTTTCTGAGTTAATTTTGTAAAATTTTGATACATTTTTTAAGTCTAAATACTAAAGACTCTGCACTTATCTTTACCGTAGGCAACGAGGCCTGTGTTAGACTGTTCTGTTTTGTTGCCATTTCTACCATTTCCTCATGCATATAATGGACATTTCTATTCTCTTCCCAAAAAGACAGTGTTAATTTACTTTTTTAATTAGCTGGACATCATGGAGGCAATCCCAGCACTTTGGAGATAAAGGTAGGACTCTTCAACTGAGCTGAGGTTCTCAACCTTCCTAATGCTACAACCCTTCAATGTATCTTCATGTTGTGATTACACCCCCAACCATAAAATTATTCCATAACTGTAAGTTTGCTACTGTTATTACATATTTATTCTTTTCTTTTCATTCATTCTTTCTTCTTTTTTTTTTTTTTTTTTTTTTTTTTTTTTTTTTTTTTTTTTTTTTTTTTTTTTTTTGAGACAGGGTTTCTCTGTCCTGGCTGTCCTGGACTCACTCTGTAGACCAGACTGGCTTTGAACTTACAGAGATCGGCCCGCTTCTGCCTCCCAAGTGCTGGGATTAAAGGCATGCACCACCACTGCCCAGCTTTGCTACTGTTATGAATTGCAATAAAAACCTGATATGTAGGACATTTGATCTACGTATGGGGTCACGACCCATAGGTTGAGAACCTCTGGAGGATCACCTTCTCTGGGCTAATCTGGGCTTCATTGTAGATCCTACCACAAAGCAAATAGTAAAGTTTGTTTACCTTTGGACATACATACATGAAACAGAAAGTTACCTAAACTAGGGCATATTACTAAGGAGATATAAAATGACACATTATTTTCACTTCTTAGTGTTCTTTTTCTTCATGTATGTTTGTATGTACAGTGTGCATGAATATCTGTATGTGTATGGGTGCAAACATGTGTGTGTAGGTGCATGCTCTCAGGTGTGCATACACACTTGAAGGCAGAGGTTGATACTGGCTGTCTTCTTTGACAGCTCTCCCCCTGAGGCAGGGTATGCCCACAGTTGACTAGTTGGGGTTGCTGAGATTTCAAACTCCAGTAATTATGCTTAAGGACCAGTAATTATCTATTGAACTACGTCCCCAGCCCAAATATTTGTCTTTTACAGAACTCTCCAGCTTGTAAGTCGGCTCCACAGATTTATTGTCTAGTAATAGCACTGAGATAGAGACGGGTGGATATGTCTGTAAGAACAGAATGGTCTAATGAGATAATTGGTTGTGTTTATGGCATTAGAAATTGCTGCAAGACAGACTGGTAGAAACTCTCAATAGCTAATAGCTCATTAACCCATAAATTACATTTTATTCTTCAGCAATACTAATAAGGATATAAATTAAAAGTTGTTCATTAACATTGTTTGCAATACAAAAAGAAAAATTAAGAAGCCCCCAAATAACATTTGGTGGCTTGAACGAGAAATGTCTCCCATAGTGTATTTGAACACCCTAAATGGTGATGTCTTGGGGTAGGTTATGTAGCCTTTAAATCAGGTTTTTTACACTTGAAAATTGATTAGTTTGGGAATTTGAAGTTATTTTTTAAGATATTTTTGGGCTCTATTTTGGCCATCTCTGTTAGCCTAGTTTCTGATTGATGACAGTCTTTCTGGAATTGCTCAGTTGTTCTAACACAAAGGTACAATTTGTCAATATACAGCGTCTTAATTATACTTGTTACCTTTTTTGTTGTTGTTTTGTTTTGTTTTATCAAGACAGGGTTTCTCTGTGTAACAGCCTCTCCTGGTACTCACTCTGTAGACCAGGCTGGCCTTGAACTCACAGAGATCTGCCTGCCTCTGCACCCCAAGTGCTGGGATTAAAGGTGTGCGCCACCACCATCTAGCTACACTTGTTATCTTTAAATGATCTTTCATACTACTTTGCTCACAAATTGTAGAAGGGAATATATGCGTATATTTAGTCTGAGGTCTTGATCAATCTACTCCTTTGTGTAAAACAAATGTGGATAGTTTATTCTATACAATGCACTTCACTATAGAAAAAAATCAGAGTCATATTTACCCTTTATGATGTGTGCATGCATGCATACAATTAAACTTAAAATCTGCAAGGTAAAAGATGAGAAAATAAACTTTAAAGGTCAATGGGTACAGGAGACTTTATGGAAAGAAAACTATGGGCTGGGCATTGGCTCTCACCCTGAAAGACATAAAACTTAGTATAGGTGAAACTCATGTATTCCAAATGCAGAAAAGACAAGGTATGGTCAGTAAGGAAAAAAAAATCATCTCTTCACACTTACCTCCATATTATGGGTTCCATATATCTATGAAAGTTTTCTCTTCTGTTGCACCCAATCTTTCTGTTCTCCATATTGGATGATTTCCTGTTGAGCTAACTTTGAATTTACTGACTCTATTAATTCTATGCAGGGATTAGATCTAGTCAATAGCACAGACTGAATTTTAACTTTTGGTCTTCTATCAAGACCAAAAAAAATCTATGAAACACCAGACAAAACCCAGGATGTGTTTGTCTCCGTGGAGTTATTTCCTCCTTCCAAACATGGACATTGCTCCATCACCTGTTGTTTGAAGTTTCTCTTCAGGGTCCAGAGTTTGTGGTTGTTTGCTCAGAGAGTTGGTCTTAGAACTGTTCAAAAGTGGAACCAGAACCCCCTAAGCACAGCTGACCTTTGATGGCATTCTTTGGGAAAACCCTTAGCTAATTTTGTACTTCCATATTTCCTGTTTGGGTTAGTTAGTGTCCTGTTGCCTAGACCGTTAGCTTGCCTGTAGACAAGTTGGTACGGCATTTTCTTAACTGATAATCGATGTGAGTGGGCCCAGCCCACAGCAGAGCAGTGCCACCCTGGGTATGCGCTTCTGAGTTGTGTATGAAAGCTGTCCAAGCAAGCTATTGGGAGAAAGTCGGTAGGCAATACAACAGTGGCTTTAGTTCCTGCCTCCAGGTGGCTGCCTCTGTTTGAGTTCCTGCTCTGACTTCCTCCTATGACGGACAGTGAATGAACTGGAGTAAACCCTTTCCTCCCCCAAGTTGATTTTTGGTCATGGCGTTTTATCATAGCAATAGAAACCCCAACGTTGACAAACATTGAACAAAATTCCATCACCAAGTGTTCCATAGCTTATTTATTTATTCATCTACTGATGGGCAGCCTGGTTGCTCCCATACTTAGGCAATTATGTACAAAGCTGCTGTAAGCATCTGTGTGGGAGTTTTTAATGTTAACACATTTTTCCCTTTTGTGGATAAATATCAAGGAACTGGATCGTTGAGCAAAAGTGTGTGTAGTTTTGCAAGGAACTGCCAAACTGTCTCTTTAAGTAATCTTACTATTTTGCGTTCTCACCAGCTACAAGTATGTATTCCTCTCCTCAGTATTTGGTGTCTTTTAGTGTTTTGAGCATTAGCAGTTTGTTCTAATATCGCCTAGATTTTCTTTTTCAAGAGCTAGAACAGATGATAGAGAAATATATATAATTGCAGAACTGTCTCCTCTTGTTACTCATCTATTAGTGAAGTGCCCTGGCCACAGATCCCATTCCCTGCTGACAGGAACAAGGAAGGTTTCTGTTTCTTGCTCACATCAGTTGTGATGTTGGTTGTAGCTCGGGTTCCCAAGGATACAAAGCATGCATGACCTATCCTTTAACACCTGAGCTCTTGCTCTGCTTTGTGTTCAAACTGCTTGGAGCTCCATATCTTATGAACTGAAGTGTGAGTTCCTGCCAAACAAAAGCCACGTGGACGTACACTGGGCTGACACCATGGCACACATCAAAATCACCACATGAGTTTGGTGACCTGAATCGCTCCTGTTTGGTGACTGCGACAGTACTACTATGACACAAGTCCTCCCACTGTTAACTCCTCGCTGCACACCCAGTCACTAATCTGTGAAAACTGAGTTGGATCCCATGTTATTAGTTCCTTCAGGACACTGTGTGCCTCAGGAGAAGACCCAATAAGTTTGATTGGCCCTGCAAATATTTACCAACCTACACAGTTTCCAAAGGGTACAGGACAGAACACCTGGCATCTTGCATGTTGTCTTGTATATAGTAGACACTAAATTGAAGCATATTTACTTCATTTAGTTAGCAAGAAGTAAACGTTTTCTGAAGGAAAAAAGAATGATTTATTATCCCTTTAAATAGTAGATAGAAAATGGACACACAGCCCAGAGATCTCCAAATTCCAATCTTTGGAATTGACTAATAGGTTATAATTTGTAACCAAAAGGATTTTGCTAATACAGTGAAGGGTATACATCTTGAGATTGCGAGACTCTTCTGGATTATACAGAGCCAATATAACCACCTGAGATCTTAAAGCAGAAAGCCTTTCCTGATGGTTTAAAGAGACGTAAGACAGAAGGAGAGTGGAAAGATTTGAAATGTGAGAATGATGCCTCATGCTAGTACTAAGCTCACAGATCAAAGAAGGGTGCCCCAAGACAAGGAGTGCAGGTATTGGTGGAACACTGGGGAAAGTCCTGGGCTCACTACAGCATGAAGGTTATCCTGTAACAATGGTAAGTAGGATTTGCCCAGCCCTTCCTATGATCCAGAACTGCCTCCATCCCTAGAGAAAGGAACACTCTGACACTAACTTCAGTCAAGTAAAACCCAAGTCAGAATTCTGACACGCAGAACTTTAAGGTAATAATCAACTGGAATTTGTTAAACTTGTGGTAATTTGTTACTGCATCAATGAAAATCTATTGCAGACAAATTGAGGGAGAAAGAAGACATTGCCTTTTTCTGGGAAGACAGGAAAGAAATAGCTACTCTCTAAAGAACCAATGGACTGAAGAGAGGACCCCGTCTAAGTTCAGCATTGTCGTTGCTGTTCTACTCCTTCACTCTTTGGGGTCCCATCACCCAGATCCCAGATGAACACACAGCAACTTACTCTTACTTATGAATGCCTGTCCTTAGCTTGGCTTCTTTCTAGCCAACTTTTCTTAAGTTAAATTATACCATCTACCTTTTGCCTCTGGGCTTTTACCTTTCTCTATTCTATCTTCCTTTCTTTCCTTCTTACTCCATGGCTGGTAGTGTGGCTAGGTGGCCTTGACATCCTCCTCACCTCCTTTTCTCATATTATTTATTCTCTCTGCCCACCATCCCCACCTATTTCTCTCTCCTGCCTAGCTATTGGCTGTTCAGCTCTTTTTTTAGGCCAATCAGGTGTTTTAGACAGGCAAAGTAACTCAGTTTCACAGCATTAGACGAATGTAACACAAAAGAATGCAACACACATTTCCATCATTAAACAAATATTTCAGAGCATAAACAAGTTGAACACATCTTAAATTCATATTCCACAACACAGCATGCCGAACCAATGTATTTATTTGGGTTACTTAGAGGAGCGTGGGTGACCCTTGGGTAGATACAGCACCAGGAATTCCTACCCCATGTGTGGATAACTCACCTCTGAAAAGTCTTTATGCCAAGTCAACCTTGCAACTCTTATACAATTTACCACTCCCCCAAATCACATGCAGCCTGTACAGGAGGGAACGGTGACTGAAATAAGGGTCTGGTGCCTGCTCCCATCTTCCAGGAGGAAATGCTTCATTTCCATAGACCTAACTATTAACCTTATTAGTCTGCTTATTTGACTGCTGCGGGCCAGGCCTTTATGTAGGTCACACAACAATTCCATGGTGAAGATGGCCATGCCAAACCTGGCAGAAGTAACCATCCTAGCAAGAGAAGGAACACTTCCCTGATATTTTTTAAAATGTCTAGACCAAAGCCAGACACACTTCCTAGATGAGTTGGTTCTCTGGGAAACCAGTATGTCTGATGTCTATCCTCCAACCTCACTTGTCTCAAAAAACCAAAAAAAAAAAAAAAAAAAAAAAAAGTAAGCTTCTTGACCTTTTGAAGAGCTGTCTATGAAAGCATTGAAAACAATCTCTATATGACATTTAGGTGTAATTTAAGGTTAGAGTCATGGAATATCTTCAAAATATCTTAAAGGGATATTTATTTATTTATTTAATTTTTTGAGACAGGGTTTCTCTGTAGCTTTGGAACCTGTCCTGAAACTAGCTCTTGTAGACCAGGCTGGCCTCAACAAGTTGAACACAGTGGTTTGTGCTGCCATTTTGAAACCACATAGTTTTTGGTTTTTTGTTGGTTTGTTTTGTTTTGTTTCGCTAGTGCTAAATCAGGAAGACCTCTCTTAAAGGAGTTGCAGCATGCCACCTGCAAGCAGAGCCCATCTGAAAAAAATGTGGCTAAACGTTTTGTTTTGTTTTTTTTTTAGTATCTAGAATGCCTTTCCAAGCCTTCTCAGGTTTTATGTGGATTTAGCTAGCACACATTGGACATTGGAGTGCCAATTTGTTGTGGGAGGCCACTTGTTCATTCCTGGCTGTCAAGACCATGAAATAATAACTCAGAAATTGTATTAATTAAATCACTGTTTGGCCAATCACTTAAGCGTATTGCTAGCTAGCTCTTATATTTTTGGTTAACCCATTTATATTATTTTATATTTTACCATAAGGCTCATGGCTTACTGGCAAGGTTCCGGCTGGTGGCTCATGTCTTTCCCCTCTATGGTCAACAGAGCAACAATCCCAGAGAGGCAAGAAAGCAGTTCAGTTCAACACAACTAAATAGCCAGTGTTGTTTCAAATTTGGGGAATCTGATTTCAAGAGATTTATTTTAGGCATACTTAAGCATAGCACAATTTGGTTAAAAATTTCCTGGTGATAATTAACTCAATCCTCTGTGCAAGGTAAAGCATACATAAATAACCTTGAGGAACAAAGTAAGCTAAATAAAGATCCTATGTGGACCACATTGAAACTCTTTGTAAAGTACATATGACACCTTCCATACAGATGGGTTCTATAGATTGACAGAAAAGTAAATTTATGATAATGGTCTGATGGAGAATCCAGTGTGGTATGCATTACACAGATAGCACGAAAGAAACTAGGTTACTAACCAGGTTCACTCCCAGTCCTCGGGCAGGTAACAGGTTTTGTATCCCTGCCTTTGAAGGAACCACCTTGTATGGTTAACATTCCAGGTTCATCTAATGAGTGAGTAAAACAGAATAAAAAGTTCCACACTGATGG
Source organism: Chionomys nivalis (assembly GCF_950005125.1). Lineage (NCBI taxonomy): Eukaryota > Metazoa > Chordata > Mammalia > Rodentia > Cricetidae > Chionomys > Chionomys nivalis. Next base: position 57,020,780 of record NC_080090.1, read on the forward strand.
AGGAGGGTCATCTTTTTATCTGTTACTTTTATTGTTTAATTAATAAAGAAACTGCTTGGCCTTTGATAGGACAGAAAATTAGATAGGTGGAATAAACAGAACAAAATACTGGGGAAAAAAAGCTGATTCAGACAGTCGCCATAATTCTCTGACCCCAGACGGATGTAGGCTAGAATCGTTCCTGGTAAGACACCATCTCGTGGTGCTACACAGATTATTAAAAATGGGTTAATCGAGATGTGAAAATTAGCCTATAAAAGGCTACAAATAATGAGCCAGGCAGTGTTTAAAAAATATACAGTTTCCGTGTAATTATTTCGGGTAAAGCTAGCCTGTGGCCGGGAGCTGAGCGGTGGGAAGTGGCCAGCAGCTCTCACTACACCACACTTCTGGGGCTGGAGAGATGGCTCAGTGGTTAAGAACACTAGCTGCTCTTCCAGAGGTCCTGAGTTCAATTCCCAGCAACCACATGGTGGCTCACAACCGTCTGTACTGAGATCTGGCACTCTCCTCTGGCGTGCAGGCATACATCAACGCAGAATGTTGTATACATAACAAATAAATAAATCTTTTTTAAAAAAAAAAAAGTTCCACACTTCTATATATCCCCTTTGCGACCTTACTTCTTGTGTCATATTCTACTCAGCCCTGTGTGAATCAGTTGGAATACTTTGTCCCCTGGTTCATTTAACCTGGCATGGATATCTTCTACCCTTTCTGTGTGCTTTCTCAGCAGTCCTAATGCTTGGCAACATCTCATTGTTATCATAAGGGCTGTACAGAACAGTGAAGCCAGAATATTCATTTATGTAAGATAACTAAAAGTTCCTCCGAAAAGCCTGTCAGTTAGCCAACCAGTGCAAGGCCACGATGCTTACTCCTGAGAAGAAGATATTTTTCTTCAGAAACTCCTGGAAAGTGCCAGAAAAGTGAGATACATCTACTGTCCCCTGCCCTTTGCTGAACATCTGATCTCTTCTGTTAACAAAGTGAAGTCCCCCCAAAAGATAGCTTTGCCTATGTCACATGATGCATAGGTCTTGATCTCACTTCTGTTCTTCTCACTTCATAATGGAAACTTTCCATCTGAAACCAAATGACCGAAGTTGGACAAAGAGAAACACGTGCAGAATGAACTCTTGAAAATGACACTAACTTACAGTGACAAAAGCAGAATGTATTGGCTTGGTAGGGGATGAGGCTTGGAGAATACACAGGGAAGAGAGGATGGATTAAGAAACCAGCACATGAAAACTTTTGGGGTGGTAGGTATGCTTATTATCTTTCGGTCACGTTGTACATGCCTGTTAACATATCAAAGGAGAAAAAAGCTAGAAGAAGGAAGAAAGGAAAGGAGAAAGATTCTAGTTCTCCTTTGGAGTTTAGATTTAGAAATCATAAAGGAGACTAGAGACACATGAAGAATATATGGGCTCAAAAAACCCAACCCCAGGTCAACTCCATTGACTATTTGAAGTAAGGTACCAATGTATTCCCATCTACCTAACACTTTTCATCGCTACTGCTGGTTGCTGCCTTTTCATGCCAGAATTCCTATCCAAGCTACAATTAACCTAATCTTTCTCTTCCTCAAAAATCTCCAAGTAGTTAGTTTTCTTAACTCCAATTCTTTGTTTGTTTCTTTGTTTTTTATTTATTTGTTTTTTAAGACAGAGCTTCACTATGTAACCCTGGCTGTCCTGAAACTCATGTAGACCAGACTGGCCTCGAACTCACAGAGATCTACCTATCTCTGCCTTCTAAGTGCTGTGATTAAATGTGTGTACCACCAGGCCTGGCTTTACTGTCCTCTTCATCCTTAAACACGTTCCACATTCCAAAATTAATTTTCCTGAAATAAAATTTTAGCACAGTATTTGTGTATTTATGAATGATTAATATTTATCCCTTGTTTATAGGAAAAAAGAACTCTTACTCCTTTCATCAACTAATTAAATATCTAGCATGGCTTAGAAACAGTCTCTTGAGACTTGTGGCCTGGAGAGCAATTCCTGGACATGACATCTCCTTAGAAAACATACGCTGTGACAGGCTGAGGGATGCAAGGGCAGAGGGCCGAGGAACCAAAAGTTGTCAGTGTGCACAGGAAACACCTTGCACGGCCTAACCTTCTCACTTTTATTGCTCTGTTAGTCACTACAACTATTTTTTGATTGCTATGGTAATTGACTTCAAAGAAGCCTTCTTTCGGAATCATCACACATTGTCTCACTAAAAACCACCGTTATTTTTTTTTGTTATTGACAACTATGGAAACATTTACTTCCAAGAAGACATAGTGATCTCTGAACTTTCTAAATGAGGGCTCCAAACTTTCTGGTATGAAGAGGAAACAGATGGGCAAGATCACCAACCACCATAAAAAACTGTGTCTAAGCTGTGGCTTAACAAATTGATGGCATAAGAACAGTCAGGAGGACCAATGAAACCGAATAGAAGACTAGGATATTAATCCTCACATCTTCGAACACCTGATTTTTGACAAAGGAGCAAAAAATACCAAATAGAAAAAAGAAAGCATATTTAACAAGTCATGCTGGAATTACTGGATATCAACATGTAGAATAATGAAAATAGACCCATATCTATCACCATGCACAAAACTCAAGTCCAAATGGATCAAAGACTTCAACATAAAGCCAGCCACACTGAACCTTATATAAGAGAAAGTGGAAAATATACTTGAACACATTGGCACTGGAGACCACTTCCTAAATATAACCCCAGCAGCACAGACACTGAGAGAAACAATTAATAAATGGGACCTCATGAAACTGAAAAGCTTCTGTAAAGCAAAGGACACAGTCAACAAGACAAAATTATAACCTACAGAATGGGAAATGATCTTCACTAACCCTACATCAGACAGAGGTCTCATCTCCAAAATATACAAAGAACTCAAGAAATTGGACACCAAAAGATCACATAATCCAATAAAAAAAAATGGAGTACAGACCTAAACAGAGAACTCTCAACAGAGGAATCTAAAATGGCTGAAAGACACTTAAGGAAACGTTCAACATCCTTAGTCATCAGAGAAATGCAAATCAAAACAACTCTGAGATTCCATCTTACACCTGTAAGAATGGCCAAGAGCAAAAACACTGATGACAACTTATGCTGGAGAGGTTGTGGAGAAAAGGGAACACTTCTGCATTGCCCGTGGGAATGCAACCTGATACAACCCCTTTGGATGTCAGTGTGGCAATTTCTTAGAAAATTAGGAAACAACCTTCCTAAAGACCCAGTAATACCACTTTTGGGTATATATCCAAAGGATGCTCAATCGTGCCACAAGGACATATGCTCAACTATGTTAATAGCAGCATTGCTTTCATAGCCAGAACCTGGAAACAACCTAAATGCCCCTCGACTGAAGAATAGATAAGGAAAATGTGGTACATTTACACAATGGAGTACTACACAACAGAAAAAATAATGTCAGCTTGAATTTTGCAGGGAAATGGATGGAGTTAGAAAACATTATTTTGAGTGAGGTAACCCAGACACAGAAAGACAACTATCACATGTACTCATTCATAACTGGTTTTTAAACATAAAGCAAAGAAAACCAGCCAACAAAACACAATCCCAGAGAACTTAGACAACAATGAGGACACTAAGAGAGACTTACACAAATCTAATTTACATGAGAAGTAGAAAGTAGAAAAAGACAAGATCTCCTGAGTAAATTGGGTGCATGGGGACCTTGAGGGAGAGTTGAGGGGAGGGAGAGGCAGGGAGGGGAGCCGAGAAAAATGTAGAGCTCAATAAAAATCAATTTTAAAAAGTCAAATTGAAATTAACTGACTATCGATACAAAGAGTGGAAGATCATACCACGAAAGAAAGCAGTGTATGCAAAACTCCAGATATGGAAAATGGCAATAGTGCATGATCAAAGCCAAGAAGACAAAGGGGATTTGGACAGTGACATGGAAGCCTAGAGGAGGAAGAAATGGACCCCCTGATATACTTACTTTAGATGGAGTTTTTGGTCATTAAATATGGATTGAGGGCATTTTATATACAAAGACGTGGAGAGAGACGTGAGTGAGTCACAGGCATAAATAACATTAGGTGAGCAAGTTGGGCCATTTGAGGGCCGAAAAGAATGTCAGTTGCTTGCAGTGCCTTGAGCCAGGAGGGGAAGGAGTGGTGTATGGTGAGACAAGAATTATAAGCAGATCCAGATAATGTAGTCCCTTATAGGCCACAATATGAAATTGGAATAGGAAATTGGATCTTATTTCCAGAATATTTGATAATATATACATACAATTTCCTATTATATACCAGAATATTTGATAAATTATATATAATATATAATATTAAATTGGATCTTATTTCCAGAATATTTTATAATATATATATAATTTCCTATTATATATCAGAATATTTGATAAATTATATATAATAGTAAATTGGATCTTATTTCCAGAATGTTTGCTAAATTATATATATGTATGTATATGTATATATGTGTATATATATTAGAGTTTTTTGTTTTATGTGCATGTATGTTATATGTACCACATGCGTATCTCAGAAGAAGAGGTCATAGTCCCTGGAACTGGAGTTATAGAAGGTTGTGAGCACTACACTTCAAACCTGAGCCCTTTTAAAAGAGCAACAATTGTCCTAAAATGTGGAGCCATCTCTTCAGATGTAGAGACGTCATTATGTAGTTATGGCCAGGCATAGGGACACAAGCTATCACACAGGGACAGAGGCAGAAACATCACCATAAAGTTGAGCCCAGCCTGGGCTAAATAGCAAATCCTGGCCAATCAGGGCTATAGAGTGAGGCTGTGTTTCAGTGAAACAAATCTGCACAAACAGTTCTGGAAAATTCATTATACATAGGAAAGAGTAGTTAAAAAATTGTGGACTGTTTCAGTAGGTCCTATGGGCTTGAACTAGGATTGTAACCATATACATAAATTGAAGTGGCTCATATTTAAGATATAATTTTACATGTAGAACTAAATAGAAACAAGGGGGTATTAACAATGCTTCTAATCATATATGAGAGTACGCAAAGGGGCTATTAACAATGCTTCCTACGTCTGTGCCTGAGCAACTGAAGGAATGGCTGCTATGTATGGAGATAAAAAGAAGTAAAGAGCAAGAAAAAGAGCTATGAGCTCGGATTGTGAAAATAATTTTGAGAGACCCATTAGACCTCCGCGTGGAGATTTTTGTCAGGAGGTCGTGTATGAGTGATGCTAAGTAAAAAGGTCAGGGGAAAGATGTTAAACTGAGAGCTGTTATCACAGGCACTGTAGGTCAAGCCAGGGTGAAGATAAGCTACCCAAAGCAGGTAAAGAAGAAATGAAGGGGCTGGGAGCTGCAGCTCAGTGGTCAGATGCATCCTAGCACTCACAGGCATTAAGGTTGATACCCAGCAAAGAAATCCCAAGAATGCAGGGGTGCATTTAAAGTTAACACAGAAATAAATAAAATAATAATAATAAAAGGCCCAAGAAGTTGAGATTGAGAAGCTGGTGAAGCAATAAAGAAAAATCAGGAAGAGACATCACGGAAGACAAGAGTAGACAGGGCTCCAAAGAAACAGTCATCGACTCCTGATTGGTTCCATGATGTAAGTCCAGAAATAATCATGGGATTTGCGAATACAAAGGTTTTTTGGTAAGTATTTTGAGCGGAGTTATGAGACAGAGCTCAATTTGAATGTGAAGTAAATCATAAAAAATTAGAAAATGTAAGTTGCAAATTCTTTAAAGATAGGGGTGTATATGTGTAAGAGGAGACAGAGACAGAGACACAGAAAAAGACACACAGAAAGACATAGAATTTTGCGTCACGTATTTTTTCTAGGGGAAAGAAAGCTACTTTGGGAACGAGCACAGTCATGTTTGCTTTGTCTTTTTTTTTTTTTTTTTTTCTCCTTTGTTCTTTTGAGACAGGATTTCTCTGTAACTTTGGAGCCTGTTCTGGAACTCACTCTGTTGACTAGGCTGGCCTCAAACTCACAGAGATCCTCCTGTCTCTGCCTCCTGAGTGCTGGGATTAAAGGCGTGTGCCACCACTGCCCGGACCCTACTTAAGGATTTTTTTGTTTGTTTTTCTTTTTTCTTTTTTTCTTTTTCTTTTCCTCTTTTTCTTTTCCTTTGGTTTTTCGAGACAGAGTTTCTCTGTGGTTTTGGAGCCTGTCCTGGAACTAGCTCTTGTAGACCAGGCTGGCCTCGAACTCACAGAGATCTGTCTGCCTCTGCCTCCCAAGTGTTGAGATTAAAGGCGTGCGCCACCACCACCCGGCCTGCTTTGTCTTATTCTACTGCATCATCTGGTGTTCAGCTCTTCTCTTCAGTGTGCTATCAGTTGCCAAAGGCCAGGAGGACAGGCTTGTGGCTTGCCAACAAGATTCCAACTGACAGCAGACACAAGACAAATTGGAGAGAAGAGGATTTGATTTTTCTTCTTTGATCCCAAAGAGATGTGAACAAGCAAGACACTTGATGAGTGCCTAGAAATTGGTGGAGATTACTGGCTTGAAAGTTTAGCATGGGATCGAGGACATTTTTGATGCTTTTCCAGTTCTCACTAAATTTTTTAAAAACTGCTTCCCATTCAGCACAGAAGACTTGAAGCATTTAGAAAGTCCAAGTTCCATTGGGGTTCTTGGAATTAATTATTGCTGGCTATAGTAAGAAAACCGCTATTGTACTGGCAGGTCTAGACAGCGACCTGCTTCAAAGGAGACACTTTCCACATCAATCAGACAACAGTCTTTGGTGACTAAGACGGTAAGACAAAGGGTATTAGCTCATTCCTTTGTGTGTTAGAGTTACCTTTTGACCTTTTGTTCTGAAATGGCCAGACTCCTACACTCAGTGAGGGCCGACTTAGAGAAATTTGGTTGTTTACTTTTACAAGTCATGGTAGTAACTGACACAGGAAGTACCCTGAATTGAAAAATGAGAGTTGGATATTTTCAGATAGGATTCCTTTGCCAGAATGACTACGACAGAAATGTCAAGCAAGTGAAATGAATTTGTTGGGTTCCTTGTCCCCATGTTTTCTGTCTTCCGTGGACACCAGGAATATTGTGGCCCCTGGATCAACTGTAAGGTGTGCGTGTGTGTGTGTGGGGGGGGGTATCTGAGACATTAACTTATATGAAATTGTTCATAACTAAATATAATTGTGTTTGCTGATGAGACCCAAGAGCAGAACATTATTGGCCCCACAGCAGGCTCTCTCTGTGTGACATCTCAGCTGCGGTGGGGAAGAGGCTGGTGGTGTATGAACAGGGAGTTTCTGGGCTCCCGTTCCATCCACACATCCTCTTCTGTCCCAGTAACTCTCAATGCCTACTTTTGCGGCTGTTCACTCATGATGTCAGACTATAGATTGCAAGTTGTTTTGAAAACCATCAACTGATATTACATTAGGTTTTCGTAAAAGTACAAGCAAAAGAAGCTTGCGGTTGACTGCTATTGAATCAGGTCTCTCTGTTGACACTATCTGTTCGATAAACATTTACGAAGCATCTTTTCTACACATGAATTGGAAACTGGATCTTAGTATATGTTTAGCCTGTGATTTCACTTAATCCTCACAGGAAGCTATGAGTTTAGTTTTATGATCTAACAAACGCTAGATCCAGTTGAATATTCAGAGCCGGTTACAGAAAAGTTCAAGGCCGTGCCATGACTGAGGGGCAGAACCAAGTGTCAGAAATGTGGCTTCGCTCCACAGCCTGTGCTGCTGCTGGATGCCGCTTCCTCAGGTGAAAGCTGGGCGGTCCAGGAAAGAGAAGGACCATGAAACCAAGGGAGGGCGAGCTTTCCATGGAAGGGAAATGTTCAAAATAGCTGTCTGAGTTACCAGAAATTATTAGATAATATTGGGTGGGGTATCCATTTACTCTCACACTTCGAGAACAATAGAAGCCGCCTAATGATATCAGTAGAGCATGCGGAGAAACGGAAGCGCATGAGAGATCCCAAGAAAAATACTAGGAATAAGACGACGTACTTCAGACTGTGGCGGCGGGAAACCTGACGGGCAAATGCAGTGGCTGGGCCCTACATTTCTCTGGAATTTCCATCATAAGTGTCATTACTCTTTTCTGTGAGCTCTAAAATTCTAGAAATATTACATAGATGGGAAAAAGCAGTATAATTGGGGGTAAGGTTGTTTCACTATTTTTTATTTTATTTTTTCATCCTCAGCTTTCTTTTGCCATTTTACTTATTTCTTCATTTATTTATTTATTTATTTATTTTTGAGATTATGATTTAATTGCAAAATTTTGCAAGTAACCAAAGAATCAAAGCATATTAAAAACCTATGCTTCAACTGTTTTCCAATATACTATTTTTAAAGCTATATTTTAGAATTTAGCAGCTACCAAGTTCCATGGTTACTTGTTTTGTTTCCTTTGATTTATGACTGTTACTGGCATTGGATGATTAATTCCCTGTGTGTTTGGCTGGAGCAATGTATAATTGTGTTTAACTTTCAGCATCCTAAAGACAACACAGTAGCAGGCTGAATGGACTGCATCATTAATGAATGGGTGCATGGTTTGGTAAAGAAAGTAAAGTATTTTAAAGTAGATGTGCCAGGTATTTACTGCAGTGAGAATTTTTAAGAATAATTTGCCTTTTCTGCCAGAGATTTAAGAGATATTAATCTGATGAATCCCTTGACAGTGAACATGAAGCAGTGTGACAAAATGTATATTAGATGATGCCTTACATTTTTAAACTACAAAGCTTAAGGATTAGTAGTGAAATGAAAAGAACTCCAGTTAATATAAGCTCTGAAAATATTCTCAACAGGAAGGAATTTAGGGTAATCTATAAATATTGTCTATATACTAAACAAATCTGGTATATTTGGTTACATGCTTTTGTAGTTTTAGGACGCTACTGGCTTCTAGGGAATTCTCATTGGGCATCAGATGCCTGACTGAATAAACTATGATCAACATTTTGATATTTTTAAAAAAGAAGAAAAACAGGCAATTATAGCTCTGTGCCAAATTAGTATATTCAATATTTTAGGAATCCCAGTTCTTGTGTGATGTCAAGTGTGGGAATTGAACTGTTCTAAATTGTTCAGAATGACTACCAGAAGTTTCTGAGGCTGCTATGGGGAGACTATTGGTACAGTGACTAACAAGACCTCCATTGCCAGTGGATGTGGAAAGGAAGAGGTGCAAGAACTGTCTGAGAGACCGGAGTTCCATCTGCGGTGGAACCATTGGTGCACAGGTGATGCTAAACAAAGCCTAGGGCTGAGGGGCCAAAGCTGCTGTGCATGAGGAAGACAGCATCAGCCAGGGGGTGCGGGGCTAGACACCTGATCAGTCACTGGGGAGGCAATCAGAGGACTAATTAACCAGATAACTAATTAGAGGGTCTCTCCTTACACAGTGCAAATTAATTAATTGCAAAATATACAAACAAAAGAGACAACAAAATAAAGGGCATAGGAATTGTGAATTATATAATCTTTGAGTGAGACATTTTGAGCACCTTGTTACCATAAAACAGAAGCTTTAAAATACTGAGTTTTAAAGGTAATTTATGTCAAGAATTTCCATAAACAAGGTTGAAAAGCAATGAAAAACAGGGGGAAAATCCATTACACACACACACACACACACACACGTATGCACAACCATGGACACAAATGTACAAATGCCCTCTCCAAACCTAAACAATAAATGCTCCCTATGACAAAACGAACTGCCAAAAAAATTGATTCCAAACCAAAACAAAGAAACAAATAAATCTAAACCATCCGTATACATAAGTGAGAAAAGCTCAACCCCCCTCTCAGTCATAGAAACATACACTGAAAAAAGAAATGGCTCTCTTCAAAAGAAGCAAAAGTATGCTGCAATGGCATCCTATAAATGTTTCTGGAAAATAAAATACTTTCATATATCAGTGTGTGTGCATGTGATTGCTATATATTTTGGGGCAATAATGTGACAGCAAGCTGGGCAGTGGTGACGCACTCCTTTAATCCCAGCACTTGGGAGACAGAGGCAAGCAGATCTCTGTGAGTTTGAGACCAGCCTGGGCTACGAGAGCTAGTTCCAGGACAGGCTCCAAGGCTACAGAGAAACCCTGTCTAGAAAAACCAATAATAATAATAATAATAATAATAATAATAATAATAATAATAATAATAATAATTTGACAGCAGAGATGCAGAGATAAATGAATAATAGTCATTTACCTATCAGTTTCACCAGCCCCAATATATACAGCAAGAAATAATAGATATCAAGAAAGCATAAAGGTAAACACATAAAACAGCCTATCATACAGTCCTTCATACTGCAAAACGAGAGTTAAATATTTAAACTATACAGATATACAGACTGAGTTTGTCAGTTATGGTGAAGTCACACAATAAGCATCAGACAGATAACAATGTCCAGCCCATCTTCAAACTATGGCTTTCCCTAACAACATTCTGCACATCAAGTAAGGCACATGGGAAGTGTCCAATCTCATATCACAATGGGTGTTTTTTTTTTGTTTTGTTTTATGTTTTTGTTTTGTTTTGTTTTTGCTAAAAACCTTAAATGGTTTTCAGTTTTCTCAAGGAAAATTAAAATTCCTTGATGATTTCTTCAATCTCTGTAATTTAATTTCAACTTCTGTTTCCAAGGGCGATGCCCCAATCAGACTAAGGTAATGCCCCATTCTAGTCCTTCAGCTTTACCCTCTCAAACCATCTTCCTTACAAAAGTACTTTATCCCCAGTTGGCAGCTTCTGTAGCTCCAAGACCAATGTCTAAAGAGCCTACCCTAAACAGCCACCTCAGGCTTTTCCTTTGAACCCTAAAAACGTGTTTCTGTTGTTTGCTATGTAGATAAAGGTGCTTTTGTAGTTACTGCTTACCTGGTAAGACTTGAAGGTCTTCAACATCAGGAGAAGTGTCAGCTTTGACCTTGTGCATAGAAGCAGTTTGGTAAGTATGCATGAAGGGTTAATCAAATGCTTAGGAATATTCACAACTCCACAGAGAATCGGCATTATGACTGTTCTCATCAACAATCAAAAGTGAGGAAACAGCAATTTTCCCATACAGGAAAACACAAGACATTGAAAAAAAATTCCCTCCAGGAGGAGCCAAACTACTTTTTGTCTTGATGCAACTCAGCAAATGGCAAAAAGATAGGAAACACTAATGAGTGGAAATTTGAATAAAGAAGGGTTTCTTATGAGTGGCATCGTGACTAGACCACATGTTAAACTTTGCTAGAAGTGCTGTACATTTGTTTCTTTTGTTTTTTTGCTTTTGTCTTGAGCAATATACACAATGTGAGGAACCCAAGAATTAGCACCAAGGACCTGATGGCTTCAGCATCTTTCCCTTGCACTGAGGAATCAACATCATCCAGGAGTAAGTACTGCCCATTGTTACCTTACCTTCTGCTTAAGAGCTCCTCTGAAGAGTGGGGATAGGGGGAGGGGAGTGGGGGGAGGGGGCAATATTTGGGAGGAGGGGAGGGAAATGGGAAACGGGGAGCAGGTGGAAATTTTAATTAAAAAAGAATAAAAAATAAATAAAAAGGAAAAAAAAAAGAAAAAAAAAAGAGCTCCTCTGAAAGCTACCTACTAATCAGCATACATTTCCCAAGGTCCAGTTACCCATTTATTTGCCTTAAGGATACTGCTCCATCCCATCCTTGTCTCCTCTGATCCCCATGGTCCTCTCCATTGCTCTCTTTCTTAAATGATAATTCCATAGAATGGAGATGAGACGAGATGAGGGGAGACAGCAGTAGCAGCAGCAGTGTTTCTATTTATTTATTTATTTATTTATTTATTTATTTATTTTTCCTTTTATTTGTTTTGTTTTATTTTGTTTTGAGACAGAATCTCTATAAGTATTCTTATAACAGGATGGGAATGGTTGTTTGGCCTAAATTAAGAAGAATTTTAAATGAAGACAAAAATATTTGAGACAATAAATAGCCAGAGGAAACATTTGGGTAAAGGGATGATATACTAAAACCCTAACTTTTCCTCAGGAGTTTGGTATTTCTCCAACAGTCTCCTAGGAAAAGGCTGCTTTAAAGGAACCACAATACAGGTAGTAAGTTCTACCTAAACTGTCCTTCAGAAAGCCTTCCATCCTGTCCCCACTTTTATAACTTCCTTATGAAGATATCAGGAGCCCTCTTATCTATAGATTATCTATACATGTGTCCTTATGCTTCTCGGGCCTGAAAGAGAAAGAAAGAAAGAAAGAAAGAAAGAAAGAAAGAAAGAAGGAAGGAAGGAAGGAAGGAAGGAAGGAAGGAAGGAAGGAAGGAAGGAAGGAAGGAAAGAAGGAAAAGACCTTATTGGTGGAATATTATGGATTGTACTAAGCTTATGGTGCATCTTATATCATGGGAGATGAATTCAGCATTAATTTCTCCTGTATGTTTTAGATTTTACAAAGCTAATACACGTGTATGGTTTGGTATTTTCTTCTTGAATTATAATGAAACATTCTGTATGCTTATTTTGGAGGCTATAGTCTTTGAAAAAGGGAAGCTGTTGGACATTTTAATCAGGAAAGAGGTGGGATGCAATTGACATTAGGGAAGCTGTTATCTTGTGATATGGGTTTCAAGATTGGCATTAAGGTGAATGGGGCAATCCTTGATTAGAGCTAGATAAACAAAGGAAGCAATTGACTAAATATTGTCAGTCACAGTATCCAAAATTCTGTTTTAGTCAAATATGGAAGCAAAAGGAAGCATGACTTACAGATGATATCTTTAAGGATAAAATCCTAGACGTGTGTGTATAAAATCTCAATAACTGAGAGGTGAAAGGAAAAAAACAATCTAACATTTGACCAAAGAAATCATTAGACAAACCTTTGTCATTCAATGAGAGTGTGCACAGTTACAAAGGACAAGAACCTGGACAAGGACTTGAGTCTGTCTGACCTCTCTTTCTGTGCTCTGTGCATCACACCCCAACACCTGCTCCTTTTGTGGCCTCTTATATTTGCTTGGTGCTGCTGCCTCTGAGATCCTCTTAGATACTAAGCATTAAGAAAAAGCCACAGTACCCTAACTGAAGAAGCCCACAAATAACACCCAGCCTAGAAGGTTTCTCTAACTTCCCTGAAATGTCTGTATTCATTCCAGCCCCTTTGTCCGACAGATTAAAATGAGCCTGGGGCTAAATCCCATTCAGCTATATCACAGTCATCCCCGTAAAGGAAACAAAACACTTTACACATTGATCTGCAAGGGAAGTAAAGGAACTCAAGAGTTCATGCTCAAAGTTTATTATGTGCCTTATAGAAAGGGTAGCTTTGATTTTGAATTTGGGGGTGTAGGTAGCTTTGTAAAAGAATGAAAATGGGTATTTGTTTTTTTTAATTCAAAGTATGAGGGTCAGTAAGACGTCTCGTTACTGTTTGTGTCTTTATTTTATTGTTCCCAAGCCTGACTAAGTTGAATGCCTATATTCCACATGATGTAAAAGGAGAAATGACTCCTGTAAACTGTCCTCTGGTATCCACACAGTGTCATGGCACAAAGGAAAAAAAGTACTAAACCGAGTTAGACTGTTCGAAAAACAACATGAAGGGGGACTGGAGAGATGGCTCAGAGGTTAAGAGCACTGGCTGCTCTTCCAGAGGTCCTGAGTTCAATTCCCATCAACCACATGGTGGCTGACAACCATCTATAATGAGATCTGGTGCCTCTCCTGGTGTATAGATGTTAACAGAGCATCGTATGCATAATAAATAAATAAATCTTAAAAAAAAAAAAAAAGAAAAACAACATGAAGACTTAAAAAGCCTGTTCCTTCCTGGCACCACCAGCTAGGCCTGCTTCTCCACAGGCTCACCAGGATCCTCTGGCACTTCCTTCTCCCATCCCTCCAGCTAGATCCTCTGAGGCTCCCTGACCCAAACCTCTGAGCCACCAGCCAGGTCTCCTTTTTCCAAACCTGAAGGCTTGCCTGAACTCACCTTGTGTATTCCACCAAGTAGGCCCGCGTCTCCTTCCCTCAGATCCACCGGTTTCTTCTAGAATTTCCTTCCTCGCCGATACCCATAGATATATTCTTTTTCTACCCTCAAAGCTGCCCTGCTCCTACAGGACTCCCCTCCCCCTACACCACCAGCTTGGTCCCCTTCCTCCTACCCTAAAGGTCCAGCTAATCCTTTCCTGAACCTCCAGTTAGGCCTGCTGTGCCATGCCCTTAGCCCACCCTCTCCCCACTTGTCTGGTACATTCCTCCCTGCCTATGTGAGGCCCTGTTCCTTCCCAGCCTGCAGCCAATCCATCTCCTCTGTAATTCATTTCCCTGAGCCACCGGTAAGAATCCTCTGTCATACACTATAGATCTCCTGGCTCCTCCAGGATCTCCCAGCCCCTCCCTTTAGATTGGGTCCATTCCTTCCCACCCTGTAAGTTTTTAAGACTTTCCATTCATAGCAGCCTCAAAAATATCTTGAAATAAATCTAACCAAGGGAGCAAAAGACTGTGAAATGAAAACTTTTTTTTTTTTTTTCGAGACAGGGTTTCTCTGTAGCTTTGGAGCCTGTCCTGGAACTAGCTCTTGTAGCCTAGGCTGGTCTCAAACTAAAAACTTTAAGACACTGAAAAGAGAAATTGCAGAAAATGGAAAGACCTCCTATAAATCCTTCATCTACCTCCTATGCTCATGAAGCAGTATGGTTAATACCATGAAAAGAATCAGCCTACCAAAGCAATCTAGGATTAAATGAAGGTCCAACCAAAATTTCAATGTACTTCTTCCCAGAAATTGAAAGAAAAAAGTCTTAAAATTATTATGGAGACACAAAAAGACCCAGAATGGGCCAAACAGCACTAAACAATTAACAGCACTGTGGTGGTGCCACTATCTTCTATTTCAAATCATGCTATGAGGTTATGATAAAATAATGGAAAAAAAATCTTAGTAATGGCATAAAAACAAACACATGGGTCAGGTAGTGGTGGCACACACCTTTAATCCCAGCACTCATGAGGCAGAGGCAAGAGGAGGTCTGTGAGTTTGAGGCCAGTCTGGTCTACAAGCTCTAGGGTAGGCTTTATTTTTTTTTATTTTTTATTTTTTTTATTTTTGGTTTTTCGAGACAGGGTTTCTCTGTGGTTTTGGAGCCTGTCCTGGAACTAGCTCTTGTAGACCAGGTTAGGATAGGCTTTAAAGCTACAGACAAACACTGTTCTCCCGCCCCTCCAAAAACAAAACAAAACAAAAAAACCAAACCCATTAGTTAATAGAAGAGAATTAAGCCCCAGATACATACTCAAAGCAGCATTTTCCAAACCTGAGCATCTGAATGTGACAGACAATTGGGGCAGACTGAGAAGACAATGATAATGGCACTGGGATTTGTCTCTACTGCATGTACTGGCTTTTTGGGACCCTAGTCTATTTGGATGCATACCTTCCTAAGCCTTGATGGAGGGGGGAGGGCCTTGAACTTCCCACAGGCCAGGGTACCCTGCCCTCTCTTAGGACTGGAGGATAGAGAATATGCTTCAACTTAATTATACAGGAAAGGATTCTGAATGCATGGGCATTAAGACCAATAATTGGCAAATGGAACTCCATAGAACTAAAAACGCATCTGTGCAGCAAAGGAAAAATGTACTTACAGAACATGGAAAAAAATCTTTACCCACTGTATATCTGATAGAGGGTTGGTGTCTAGAATACACAAAGAAATCAAAGTACTGCCAAGAAAACAAATAGCAATTTAAAGTTGGGGCATGAAACTAAACATGGTATTCAGAGAGAGAGAGAGAGAGAGAGAGAGAGAGAGAGAGAGAGAGAGAGAGAGAGAGAAATAGAAACAGCTGAGAAATATTTTTTAATGTTCAACACTTCTAGCCACTAGAGAAACACAAATTAAAACTAATTTGAGATTTTATCCTATCCCATTCAAAGCTGTTAAGATTTTTTTTTTTTAAAAAAATGGCAGCATATTCTGGCATGGTTGTGGGGAAAGGAGAACATTCACTGATGGTGAGAATGCAAACTGGTGCATCCACTACAGAAATTAGTGTAGGCTTCCTCAAAAAACTATAAATATTTCCACCCTTTGAGCCATCTATACGTCCTCTGGCACATTCCCAAAGGACTGCATACTCCTACTACGGAGATACTTGTTTATCTATGTTCATTTCTGCTCTGCTCACAGTTGCCAGAAATTGGAAATGGCCGAAATGCCCACCAGCTGACAAATAAAAAATGAAAACATGGCATATATACACAATGGGATATTATTCATACGTAAAGAGAAATGAAATAATGCAGGTAAACGCATGGAGGTGAGATAACCATTCTGAATGAGGCAGCCTGAAACCATGAGGCAGGAAACTAAGACGCCATGGGTGGGGAACTCAAAGGAAATGGAATAGAACATGGATAGATCACGGGAGGCATGAAGGGGAAAGGGAAACTGGACTAGGAGGGTTAAGTGAGGTGGGGGATGGGAGAGCAGGGTAGAGAAGAGAGCATGTGGAAGGAAAGAAAGAGTCACAAAGACCTTTGAAAAAATGCCATGGTAGATGCCAACTACTGTAGAAGCTCCCTAAAATGTACACACGTATAAAAGAACTTTAAATTTTGTTACCCTAAAAGAATGGAATATCTTCCAGACACCATAGGCTGCCAAATAAAAGGTCTAATACCAAGTATAGGTTATCACTTTTCAAATTCTTGATCCATATGGTCTCATAGACCTCCCCCCTTAAATAGCATAAGCTATTACAATTGCTGTTGGTTACCTCTTAAAGCTACTCCCTATGAGATTATGGGGGCCAGTTACATTCAAACTACCATCTGTCTTGGTACCCTCAAGTTCATTGAGTAATCTTGAATTCAGATCCTCTGCTCTCTACCATCTGAGTACCTTGATTACAGGTGTGAGAAAGAAGGCTATTGTTAATCAATGAGCCAGCTTTACACCTGACTGAGGTCCTGTTACCAGGTGACTTGGAGCTTGGCTATCTAGGATGTTACCCACAGTCCAGGACCACTGGATCACCTTGGAGCCTATTACAAATGCAAAATTTTCTCTTCTATCCTAGCACCTAGAAAGATGTTTCTCTGATAGCAGGTGCTCATTAAACACCCATTGAACTGTTCCAGAAATCAGACTTCTTCTGCCAGCCAGTCTCCCATGCTTACTCCTGTATCAGTGTGAGGCAAATCCTCTTACAGGTAGACATGAAGACAACTGTTGTCTCTAAGACGCCTCTGTTTCTTCTGTGTTTTAGTAATGTCCCAACACTGCTAGTCTTCCTTTTCATGTGGCTTGCTTGCCTATGTGTATACCAGGAAATTAGTCATCTTTCCTAATGAAATAAAATCTCGAGCCTTTGGGTTGTCAGTGGGATAATGGAAGCCATCACTGAGAAAGGAGGAAAAGCACCCACCTAAAATTCCAAGTATGGGATTGAAGGAACCTGCCTTTCAGCCCACAGTTCCTCACAAAGCAGTCCGTACTGGGCAGAGCCATCCCCTCACTATTAAACATAGTTCCTGGAAATCTTCAGTCAAAAGAAAAGAGGAAAGACATCCTGGCTTTGTACTCAGCTTTCCATTTTCTGCACAAAACACTCCCCGTCAGGTCGTGCCCAGATGGTCGACACTGGAGGTATTTCCCTTCTTCCTCATGCCATTCCATGATTGCACCCTTCGGCTCAGCAGAATGGCTCTACCTTCTTGCAGTGTATTTTAGCTCAATTACTCATTGCTGTGACATAACAGGCAAAAGTTCCTTCAAGAAGGGCGACTACGTTTCGGATCAGAGTTCAAGATGGCCGAGTGCATCATGTTGGGGAGAGTGGGAGCCTGGAAGATGCTCTAGCTGTGGCGCTGGCACCTGAGAAAGCTGTTCACCTTACATCTGGGCCAACAGGCAGGAAGATGAGCTGGGCCAATCAGCTCATTTACCTTCCATTTTCTTCAGTTTAGGACCCCAGCCTAAGGGATGGCTCTGTCCACAGTCAGTTCTTTCCTCTGCAGCTAGCCTCTTCAGCTGATATGCTCAGAGACATCCCCACAAATGTGTCTCTCAGGTGAGTCTAAATCCTGTCTAGTTGACCGTGGAGATCAAACATCACGTCTGAAACATATTCATTAAAACTTTCCATATCCAACCAAGATAGGTAGCTCTCCGCAAACACAAAAATGTATTCATGTTTGTATCCCAGTTTTTTTTAAAGATTTATTTATTATGTATGCAGTGTTCTGCCTGCACAATAGGACAACAGATCTCTCTACAGATGGGTGTGAGTCATTATGTGGCTGCTGAGAATTGAACTCAGGACCTCCGGAAGAGAGCAGTTAGTGCTCTTAACCTCTGAGCCATCTCTCTGGCCCTGGATCCCAGTTTTGAGGTCAGTGTCTGATACATAAGTTGATTCTTAGTGGGTGATTTTTAAAAAAAAATTTATGACTCATTCCACAAAATATAAGAACATAAGATAGCGACAAGTTTGACCTAAATTTGCAAAGGATAAACAGTATATACTTTTACTTTTCTGTCCCGAGGATTCATCTTTTATTTTCAGTTTCTAGGTTTCAATCCTGCAAGTCAAGTGCTCTGTCAACTGAGTTGTGTCCCCAACCTTCAGTGCACTCTTGAGAGTGTTGAAATATAAAACTAGAACCCTGGGACAAACTATGGAGTGGGCCCATCTTGGGCTAATTGGAATGTGGCTAGTCTAGGTATAAAAATCTAGGTGTTTAGGGCCATAATACAAAACTCCCATGGATATAACAAGCAAAGGGTGCCAGGGGGGTCACTTGGGCTGTGTTAAGTGATTCTTGATGGGATCTCACTAAGGCCATTGTCTCCTTTTCATGGAGTCATTGGCAATCCCAAACTAGCTCTTGTTTGAAAGTTCAACTATGAGCCTGGTGATCACCACACAGCTTTAACC
Organism: Chionomys nivalis; assembly: GCF_950005125.1. Taxonomy (NCBI): domain Eukaryota; kingdom Metazoa; phylum Chordata; class Mammalia; order Rodentia; family Cricetidae; genus Chionomys; species Chionomys nivalis. The sequence goes on from NC_080090.1 coordinate 57,039,742, forward strand.
CCAGCTCTTGGGAGGCAGGAGCTGGAGGATCTCTGTGAGTTAGAGGCCAGCCTGTGAAAAGTTTCTGCACCCCAATAAGTCTCTCTACCGATTCAATAATCCAAATCAGACCAAATCAAATCAAATTAGAAAAAGCCCAGTTTTAATAGATACCAATGCTCCCGGTTTGTTTTTCAGCCCCCACGGAGAGAAGACAGGAAAGGAAGACCAGAAAACCACATATTTGTTCTCTTGGGGGGGGGCAGTTTAAATACCCTGTGGGTGTGGTCTTGAGTATCTCTGAGGAGGGGGTCGTCTGTTTGGTGGGCTTTCTGAAATGAGGCAACTCCCAGGGGAGGGGGCTTGGGATGGAACTTCTACCCAAACATTCCAGATTCTCTGGATATATGGATGCCAATGGCTGGAGTGAAGCCTCAAATATTCCAGACTCTTTGGGTATATGGATGCCAGGAGCTGGAATGAGGCTTCCACCAAAACAGCCTGGTCTACAGAGTGAGTTCCAGGACATCCAGGGCTACACAGAGAAACCCTGTCTCAAAGAACAAACAAACAAAATTCAACTATTTTCTGGTTTCCAGTCAACCTCTTGGTTCTCTAATTACTGGCTCTTCACCCTTAAGCTAAACCATCTTACCTTTACCAGCGCTTCCTGCTACTCTGAAGACAGGGTCTCACTATTCATTTGTGGCTGGCCTGGAGTTCACTATGCAGGCCAAGCTAAACTCAGCTCACAAGGGTTTAGATTATATGTGTGCACCTCAATGCCCGGCCTTACTTAAACTTTATTTACTAAAACCCACATCTACCTCTGTCACTCTTCATTTCTCGCCTTCCCTTCTGTCTTACTTACTTGGTCTTTGACTCTTTGTGCATCTCTCCTCTTGTGGGAAACTGTAAGTCCGAGGGTGTCTGTTATCTAGTGTTCTGTGTCCCCTTGCTGAATGTCACCCTTTATAAATCAAACTTGACAAAATGCCTTGATCAACAAAGGAAATAAATGCACATGTCCCAGTAAAACAGTACACACAGGGCACAGATATGATTGGGGGCATGTCTGCTTATGATTTTGCTCTTATAAAGGCCCACGAGGAGTGCAGTAGAACTGGAAGCGTCCTGACTTACTGAAGAGCACGACGGCAAACGTGTCTCAGGAGAAACACAGATCATCAACAGAGGTTACTGAGAACGGACATTGTCGACTTTAGATATAGGCAATCCTCAATGGATTCTTGATAGAATGGGACTGAAGGTAGATGTCGGAACAAGCTAGAGTTGTTTGGTTACAAAGGGAAGAATTCTGAGACCAAGTGTCTCCGAGGGTGGAGGGAACTTAATTCTTCCTAAAATACTGTAGAAAAATGGAAGCATTATGTAGGTTAGAGTAGCAGGCTCATTCAGGAACATTTCTGAGGAAAAGTATTAAAATTGAACTTCTTGCATTTGCTTTGTTGTTTAATTTGATGGCTAGACTAAAACATCTACGAGACACTCATAAATAATATCAAACAAATTGAAAGAGACAACGTGGCTTTGGAATGGGCTCACAGAAGAAATGAAATATTGACAGAACACACGTGGGGCGGATAGTTTAGACCCCACATCGTCGTGGGGGTAAACCTGATCTAGCTTTTCTATTTCTACTGAATTGCATAAGGAATCAAGATAACATTCTGAAGTTTGGGGGAGGGAGGTTATACATGATATCGGCTCCCATCTGGGAAATGAAAAGCAATTAAGAATGTGGTTATTCTAATGCTAATATTCAGTCATGGATGCATTTCCTGTTAAAGGAGTTGAAATGCAGGTGTTTGAAACATCTGCACCACCCTTCCTAGAAATGTTCCTCTGTATTTTCCAGAGCTAAGAAAATTGCTCTCGCTGGGGAAATCCTAAAGGAATTTGAGTTCAGCAAAGCAAACAGGAAATAAAATTCTGTTTGTGGAAAGCTCAGGAAACAAAAACAAATCCCTAAAAAATGTACCTCCTGCTGAAGATTCTCAGATAATGGGGATGTGGTGTGCTAGTGAGCTGATGGAATTTCCAGATGTATAGTATTTATCCCCATGAGTTCTATAGGCTTCTATGCTGTGTAAAATAGATCCAGAATCTAGTGCATGTAAATTCTAGAAGTTGCATGTCTGGATTTTTTTTTTATTAGAGCAACTTCCCTGTTGAGCTGACTTATAACCCAAGTTATGATGGCAGTGTGTGTGTGTGTGTGTGTGTGTGTGTGTGTTTGTGTGCTTTCCTAAAGAAAAGTCCTCCAGGCCCCAGGAAAGGGAAACAGTTGAGATCTCCTGAGTAAACTGGGAAGAGGAGTAGAAGGGAGGAAACTGAGGATGGGAACATGGAGGGTTTGAGATGGTGGAGTTGTCAGAAACCAGCTCTATAAGTCTAGTACTTAACAAGGTAGGGAATGAGGATTAGAAAAATGTTACCTTAGAGGAACAGGAGAGATAAGAAAGAATCACAAAGACATAAGATGGTAACGGGAGGAAGAGCAGCTCAGGGAATATTGAATGCTGAATTCACCAGTGTTTGTTTTTCATACACTTCTAAACCTCAATACAAAAAGGGGAAGAAGATAAAAGACTGCTTTAACATGATACAAAATGTTATGCTCAAATCCGCGAAGTCCCTGCAAAAGCCAACAAGGAGATCGAGTCGTAGGTAAAAGCAAAGAGCCTTTATTTTAATCAAGTTTGCAAAGTCAGTCTCTCCACATGTCCAAGTATTGGAATAACCAGAGAGCCCCGAGCTCAGTTAGAATTGGGTTTTATTTTTTTAGTAGTAAAGGTGGGGTTGAGATTCAGGACCCCTGATTGGCTGACATTTGTCTAGGGGTGTGTACTAGCAGGTGGTCCTATCTATAGCAGTTGGAATGTTAGGCATTTCCTTTGGATGGTTTGTTTTTTGGTGGTACTAGGTAATCTCAATTTGTGGTCCTTTCTGCATCCAGGTATTGTCTCAGGGTAAACTACTGAGACTCAGGTCTCTTATTAAATTTATCGATGGCTGAGTCCTACACTGGCAGATGATAATGGTTGGAAGTAAAGAACTTCCTTTAGGTGACCTGCCCATACTTAACTTATCATGGCTGGCCCCCACACAAAGGACAACCAGAACAGTTTCTTGCTTCCATACTTTGAGACATCAAGTCATTAGCATTCTGTTGCCTAGGCAGTGAAGCCACCCTAGACCAAGTGTCCTGAAGGCAGCCACTCCCAAGGTCAAACCTCCTATTTCAAAAGGAGCAGAAAGTATGCTTGAATTGACCTCTGGTCAGAGTGGAGTAGGTCTACCTGTATGGACCACCATACCTTACTTAGGTCAGTGTGTGTAGCCACACTTGTTTTTTTTTTTTTTTTTTTTTGGTTTTTGTTTGTTTGTTTTGTTTTTTTGAGACAGGGTTTCTCTGTAGCTTTGGTGCCTGTCCTGGAACTAGCTCTTGTAGACCAGGCTGGCCTCGAACTCACAGAGATCCTCCTGTCTCTGCCTCCAGAGTGCTGGGATTAAAGGCCTGTGCCACAACTGCCCGGCCCCTACTTAAGGGTTTTTTGTTGTTGTTTTGTTGTTTCAACATTTTTATCTCAAATCTCTTTTGTAGGCAGCTGTGGGTGGACAAATCTGTCTCCTTTGGGCTATTACCCCAGAATAATCTTTAATGGTTGTATTTATCTAGTTCCCAGCACTGAATTTCATTTTTGTTAGCATCTACTTTTGTCTTCTCCCTAAGAGCTGAAATTGTGTCTTGAGCATCGTTTGCTTCCAGAAAGACCTCAAGGAAGACCCTCTCATCAAAAGCTTAATTCTACCTGGATAACTGAGGTACTTATTTGTCTCAAAAACTTTAATACTGATTATCGTGCTGATTACCAAAGCATCAATGCTTTGTAACTCCTCAGTTAGCCAGTTCACCTGGGAGGGTGTCTGTGTTCTGTTATCTAGTATGTGTGAGTGAGTGAGTGTGTGTGTGTGTGTGTGTGTGTGTGTGTATCTGGAATTGTTAGCTGTGGCAATTTTGACAGTATGTCTATTCAAGCATCTGGCACACTACATGTCTTCTGTGTTGCTACCACAGGAATGATGGTTAACTGTACATTATCTGTGGATTTATCTGATGAGAGTCAAAGTATTTGATTTACTTTCTTCATATACATTAGGAAACATACACAGTTGCATAGACATTAGGGATACATACATATGCATTTGGGTTAAGGCCACACCATAGCAACCATATATCCAGAGTCTGGAATGTTCGGGTGGAGGTTTCATCTCAAGCCCCTTCCCCTGGGAGTTGCCTCAGTCCAGAGCCCACTTCCAAGTAAGCCTGCAAAACAATGACCCCTCCCCAAAGATGCTCAAGACCATTACCGCAGGGCATTTAAATGTACTCCAGAGAACACGTGGTTTTCCCGTCTTCCTTTCCTGTTTCTCTGGTGATCTGGAAAGCCATCTGAGAGCAGTGGTATCTATTAAACCTGGGCTTTTTCTAATTTGGTTTGATTTGGTCTGATTTGGATTATTGCATCGGCAGAGAAGCTTATGGAGTGCAGAAACTTTTCAATGCATATATGGAATTTGTGAGAATGTACAGTTAACCATCATTCCTGAATAAGAGGATCAAGATTTATGACCAAAACAGGCACTGATATGTTCAGCACCAAAACAGGTGCTGAAAATTGTAAAATTTTTTTTTTTTTTTTTTTTTTTTTGTTTTTGGTTTTTCGAGACAGGGTTTCTCTGTGGTTTTGGAGCCTATCCTGGAACTAGCTCTTGTAGACCAGGCTGGTCTCAAACTCACGGAGATCCGCCTGCCTCTGCCTCCCAAGTGAATTGTAAAATTTTTAAAGGACTTAAGATTCTGACTTAAGCAAAGAGCATGATGGCCCTTACCTATAAACCCAACACTAGGAAGGCTGAGGCAGGATTGCTGTGAGTTCAAGGTCAGCCTGCGCTACCTAGTCAATTGACAGTGTGTGCTACACAGCAAGGCCACCTCTCCCCCACACACATACAATAAAACATTATGATTTAAGGTAAAAACATGTGAGTAGGACAAATAAACTTTTTGAGCCTCAACTTACCTATAAAGCATGGGGTAGTTATTATAACCTAATCTGCTGGTGTAATAAGTATTAAATAATAGCATTATAAACTTATCAGCTATGCACATATAAATGCCGCAAACTGTTAGCTCTCATAACTGAAAATGACTAATCATTACTAAACTGGGATGACATGCAAGACTATAATTGCTAAATAAAATACTATACAAACATAGTACCTAGTTGTCAGGGCTCCAATAAATAACACACTGAATCCAAGACATAGCATGGCGTAGGGTTTTTCCAAGGAAGAAAATGTTTATATAACATGGCAGATCTCAATTTCATTAGTGATATGACAATTTTTGTTCCAGGTTCAACTAAAGCAGTACAATGTTTCCATCCTCCCTTTCTTTCTTGAGGAACTTAGGGCCAGAATCTGAAGTTCTTCTTCCCTATTTGTCTTCCCTCCAAGGTCTTAGGGTCTCTTACTAGCTTACAGGGGTGAGAGTTATCTTTAAGTACTGTTTCTTTATTACCACCCATACATTTTGTTGTTGATGTTGAAGTTCTATGGATGGAACCTAGGGTCCCATGCATCCTAGCAAGCACTCTACCACCAAGCTACATCCCTGTTGTCTGAGTTTTCTATCCTGCCTGGCTCTCACAGCCGTTAAGTCCCAAAGAAATCACACAGAGGCCTACATTAGTTATAAACTGATTGGCCCATTAGCTCAGGCTTCTTATTAACTCTTATAACTTATATTAGCCCATTATTCTTGTCTATGCTAGCCACATGGCTCAGTACCTTTTTCAGTGGAGCAGGTCACATCTTGCTTCTTCTGTGTCTGCGTTGGGACTGCAGAGGAATGGACTTTCCTCTTTCCAGAATTCTCCTGTTCTCCTTGACCTGCTTCTACTTCCTGTCTGGTTGTCCACCTATACTTCCTGCCTGGCTACTGGTCAATCAGCGTTTATTTAAAATATAATTGACAGAATATAGACCATGGTCCCACACATCCCCAGCCACTTTCACATTCTGTGTCAGATTCTTGTGAGTTCATCTTAATGCAGATTCAACTGCACAGCATGCTACTGCTTTTACACAATGGGAATCAATAAAAAAGTCTTCCTAGTTACATAAGCCTTCAACCAAACACCTAAATTCAGTTTACTCAGGGATGCAGTCGTCCTTAATAATCTAGCCAGGCACTTCATGTGAACGAGGAACTAACAAAGACTGTAGAGAGATTCATAGACTTGATAATAAATGGGAATAGTCCCCAAGAATGTGTTTATGGAGTGTTAGAGACTGTAGAAAGGTCAAGTAGAATGAAGATGGAGAAAGACCTTTTGTACAAAGTGATTCAAGAGCTCATCAAATGCGCAGGCAGTTTTACATAGAAAACACAGGCTGCTACTATACATGGCTTATTGTTTTAATAAGCAGAACCATACAAACACCATAATTTCAGAAAAAATTATAAAAAAGAGATTAAACAGTCACAAGTTCTGGGTTCCTCTGTTTATTCCATTAGGCTACTATATATTAACTGGGATACTTAAAAGTAATTTCAATTAGGAACCTCTTGAGACCCTCATCAATTATTTCAAGTGTTTTAGTCTCAAATACATTCCTTTCTTCTACAAACTTCTGAAAGAGATGAACGCCACCACCAACACCAAAATAATGTGCTTTGCTGGCCAGAAGCACCCGGCCGTTCCTACTCAACAGTCTGAGGAACGTTTCATGCAAAGCGCTGTAATAATCTGGATTATAAATGGTTTCTGAGGTGAGAATGAGGTCATATTTTGCAAAGAGTTTTTCACTTAATACAAGCTTACTGAACTCAGACCATTCCCCAGAGAAAAACCGACATTTACATGTTTCTTGGGCTGCTTTTGACTTCTTTTGTCTTTTCCCTTCTGGCTCATTTACATCATTGCCCTCATCTTGCAAAGGGAAGTTAGCGACTACGTTAGGTAAGGTCACTTCGTCGATCACCAGACTGTTATAATCTTGAAAATGAACTTCGATAGCTCCTCCTTTGGACGCAGTTATTCCAAGCAATCCCGATCCACACCCAAGATCCAACACTTTTTGCCCAGCAAATTTCACTTTGGCCTTTGAGAAGTAAGTCAAGAGGTCAAAAGTACACTCCCAGATTTTCAAGCCTCCTTCATAGACACCTGGAATCAGATCAGAATGAGATGAAAAGCTTTTTGAAACTATGTTTTCTCCAGGGAATTTCTCTTTCAACAAGACAGTTTTCACTACCGCTATGTTGACATGGGGACCCGGCAACATTTCCATAACCGTATTTTCTAAGACTTGATTTAAATCTTTAGGCATAGCATGCTCTTTAGCAACTCTCAAGAAGGGCTGTTTTTCATATGCTTCCCGGTCACCTGACCCATCAGCTGCACTGAGTGGGCGGTCGGTGTCTTCAGAGGAAGCTGCATTACCCATTGAGGATTCCCATAAGCCATCCGGAAGCAAGTCTGATGGTTCTGCAGAACACTTTCTGTCCTGCCTTCCGTTTTGACTTTTTGAGACGGGTGGTTCTTTTGATGAATCCAGGGTCAAAGTTCCATCTCCAAGGGGTGTTAATTTATTTTCTACATCCTCTTCTATACTAAAGTTGAATTGAAAGGCCATCCTCTTATTATATGGACACTCGCTTTATCAAAGGATGATGCTTCAACTTCCGGATGGGATAGAATGGCTTGATTCACACAGTCAATTAGTTCTGTTGGGATCAATGTCCGTTAGCTACTTATCCACCACTGGATATATTTAGAGAGGCTTCCAAAGATTTTTCAGGGGCCTTTGTTCCTCTTTCAATTCAGCTCTGGAAATGGGGAAGAAAGAGAGAGAGAGGGAGGGAGGGAGGAAAGAAAGAAAAACAGAAAGAAAGGAAGAAAATGATTATTTTAAAAAAAGCTGTGCGTGTAGGGGGGTGATTTAGGAAATTACACAGATGCCGTTAAGTATTCATAAGTAGAAGATAAAATATAAAAGCAAACAAAAGAACAGCTATAACAGTAACCACCTTTACCAGAACAAAATTCGAAGCCCAAGATTTTTATACAGGACAGACTAGCTACTCGGGGTGTTTTAGCTGTCGTATGCCCCCTACTTTCCGCCACATCTTCATCTCTGTGTGTTAATCTGCCTCCACAACAGTTTAAGGTCTTATTTGAGTAAGAAAGACATCCATTTTCAAACACGTAAAGGTGTAATATGGCGTTTATAAATTCATCCGAACGGCATATTTAATCAAGATCGTAATTCGAAACGGCGGAATGAAGACCAGCACTGTAGAAAGTAAAATCGACTGTACAGAAACATTTTTAGCCACGTAGCGGACTTTGTATAAGACCCGTTTTAATCTGCACACTTCTGGACGGTGGAAGGTTCACTTGGCAGGAGCTGGACGGTGTGTGCGGGGAGAACTCGCACCCCTAAAATTATTCCTACTTTCCAACCCCCTGCACTGTGGGGCTTCGAGTCATTCCCGGATACAGGACCAGCTCACCCTTGACCCTACGCGCAGTCTCAGAGCCCCCTGGCACCGAAGGTAACAAACTTGAGGACTTCTGGTCTCAGCACTCGAATGACAGAAGTCAGGGTGAATGAAGTACCTGGGTGTCCGGAACTCGCGGCAGAGCTCGCCGTGGGCACACCGTGCACACCAGCGAGATGAGTCCTCCGACGGCTAGAGGAGACTCTAGGCGCGTGGGGGCGAGGGGCCGCCTCTCTATGGTTGCGTGTGAGCGGCGCGCTCTCAAAGGCTGCCGGGACAGCGTGACCGCCATTCCAATTTGTGGCGGGAGTTGCACAAATCTGTTCGTGGCCGACGGCGCAAGAATGTCTCAGGACGACGAGGCGGAGGCGAACCGGGCCATGCTGGATAATCTCAACAGTTGGTCGCGGGAGGTGTGCCGCCGGGAGCTGCCTTCGGTGCTACCCCGGCTCGTCATATCCTTGGAGGACGCTGAGGGGCGGGCCGCGAGCTTTCTGCCGGGCGGGAGCGGGCGGCCTGTGGCTGGGCTCGAACTCTAGGCGTTTACGAGGAGGTGGCGGTGGAGGGAGCGAGGAGGACAGCGGTGGGTGCAAGGCCTAGGCCCGCCCGGCGTTGTCGGACGATTGCCACTGGAGCTGTTGGAGATGACTGGCGTTCTCACGCCTTAGTGTGTTCCTCTGTCCCTTAGTTTCCCCATAGACTCGCTGCCGAGTGTGAGAGATGCCAGCGCTGGCGCCCGGTATCTGGAGTGTGAGAATTGAAGGATGTAGTTGTAGTTATTCCGTGGGACCACATCTTTAGAGGATGTTCTGTAAATAAAAAATGCTTTCCCCTTTCAAGCCCCAGTTTCCTTTTTAGCTAGAAAGCGTCGCTGCAGGTTTTGGCTTTAAATGCATTGGAATTGCGCGCTGTCGGTGGAATGATAATTAGTGCCGTGCTTTGTGTTTATACTTGTAACCGGAAGTCGACCCCCTTCATGTTGAAAGGTGATCTTAGTATTATGTCTTCGGTTCTACCTTCTGTATAACATTACACAGACACACACACACACACACACACCTCCAAGACCAAACGACCATCACTTTCTCAAGAGTGCAAACCTGCACGAATGATGTTTCACAATAGAGCAAGTATTTCTACCATGTTAAAGTCATTCCTTAAATGGCACTAAGGTCCGTTTTTTTATACTCGTTGTGTGAATACGGAGTTATTTTGCCTTCTAGATGAAGTCTTGCTGTGTAGCCCTGGCTGGTTTGCTACCAGCTACACACAGCAGGCTAGTTTTGAGTTTGCAGTGAGCCTGCGTCTGCCATGCTTGAATTATATGTGTGCCAGCCTGCAAGGCTGTCTTTGTGGAATTTCCTTCTGGAAACAGCTGTTTTTACTACGCTTATTTATGTAATGTGTGCTTGCTATAATGCTAGGCTTAGAGGGAATGAAAATAGAGTGTTTTTCTCTCGCTTAGTTACAGGAGCCCTCACTAATTCAAAACACCATTTCTACCTTTCCTTGCTGCCTACGAGAACTCAGATCTCACTTCCAGGTTTTCTTTTTTCTTTTTTTTTTTAATATTTATTTATTTATTTATTATATATACAATATTCTGTCTGCATGTATGTCTGCAGGCCAGAAGAGGGCACCAGACCTCATTATAGATGGTTGTGAGCCACCATGTGGTTGCTGGGAATTGAACTCAGGACCTTTGGAAGAGCAGGCAATGCTCTTAACCACTGAGCCATCTCTCCAGCCCCAGGTTTTCTTCTGTAAGTAAACCTTGAATACTCATTTGTAACCAACATATTGTGGCTTCTGATTCTAAATTACTTCTTGAATCTTCCTGTCTCCCCTGCTGTCACTGTGAGTCCAGTCTTTATCATCTGGGCTCGTAATATTTTCCTTGTTTCTACATAATTCTTCTATAATCTATTCTTACAAAGTTTAGGGTGGAAAGCAACTCACTTTATTTCTCCTTCACGTACCTTTGTGACTTAATTTTTTTGTTTTGTTTGGTTTAGGCTGGCCTTGAACTCAGAGATCACCCACCTGCCTCTAGAGTGCTGGGATTAAAGGCATTAAAGGCGTGTGCCACCGCTGCCCTGCCTGTGTGTCTTAATTTTAAGAATACAGTCTGAACCTTGCCCATAATTTGAGCCTGTCCCTTCCTTTATACCTAGCTAGGTAGCTACACTCAGTCCCCAAGTTGACCTCCTTCAGAATCTTTGTTCTCAGCCTAATTTGTTTTCCAGCCTTTTCAACATCTCATTCCAGTCTTCTTCAGCGTACTTCCTTAGAGGATCCATTTCACAGCCTTCAATCTCAGGTAGCTCCCTGAAACCTGTCTTAGGATTTCGATTGCTGTGGTAAAACACCATGACCAAAATCATCTTGGTTGATAAAAAGTTCACTTCAGCTTGAAATTTCATATCACAGTCCATCAGCAGAGGAAGTCAAGACAGGAACTCAAGCAGAGCAGAGAAGAGGGTTGCTTATTAGCTTGCTCCTTGTGGCTTGTTCAGTCTGCTTTCTTAGAGCACCCAAGACCACCAGCCCAGGGGAGTGGTACTGGCCAAAGTGAGCTGGGCTCAATCATCAATTAAGAAAATGTACTACAAATCAATTGATTGAAGCTCATATGAGCTCACAGACTGAAGCAGCAAGCATAGGGCCTGCATGGGTCTGCACCAGCTTCTCTCTGTCTCTGTCTCTCTCTCTCTCTCTCTCTCTCTCTCTCTGTATTAAAACTTTCAGCTTAGTATCTTCATGGGATTCCTGCATAAGTGTGCATAAGTGGGTCTCATTCTTGTACTTTCTCCTGTTTGTGTTGTCCAACTTAGATGTGATAGTTTTTGTTTTATCTTATAATTTATTTTGTTAAGTTTTGTTATCTCTTAGAAGCCTGTTCTTTACAAATAAGAGGCCGAAAGGGAATGGTTCCTGATGGGAGGGGAGGGGGGAGGAACTGGGAGGAGTAGAAGGAGGGGAAACTGTAATCAGGATATATTGTATGAGAAAAGAATCTGTTTTCAATAAAGGGGGTTACACTATAGACTAGCCAACAGGCAAATCTTACAGAGGCATTTTCTCAGTCTAAAGTCCCTTCCGAATGACTCTAGCTTGTGTCAGTTTGACATAAAACTAGCCAACACACCACCCTGTTACATTTATGGCGTTTATGGTTTTCTGGAGACCATTTGATCCTTATTTGCTCCTTCCCCATTTTTCCTAACTGTATTGTGTAGAATAGAGGCAGGCATTTGGTTTTGTTCACTGTTTTATCCTCACCACTGAGAAGAGTGACTGGCACATATGTGTTCAATAAAAATAACTAGATATTGCAAGGTTTGAAACATTTAGTATTTTACTTTCATTCTGTAGAACAGATGGAAGAAAAGTGCAATATATCGTAATCTATCACCTACCAAAATTAGCTTCTTATTTTTTACTTTATTATTGTCCAGTCATTATCTGAATATTTGTGTACTTATAAATTAATTGTGAAGTAGCAAGCTTTCTAAATTTAAACTGGAATTGTTCCAGTTGGCAGATTTTACTCTCCAGAACTAAAAAGTTTTGGGTTTCCTCATTTTGATTGTAGTTATAAAATATGCAAAGTAAAAGTTCAAAAGAGGGGTTTTTATGATAGTTACAGGTAACTTCTTCACATTGTACAAGGGTTCTTTCTGCTTTTACAATAAAATATTTCTAATAATTCTAAGTGATGTAAAAGTATAGTTTATACTGTGTTTATTGTTAACCCTCATATCATAATTAAAAGTTGCAACAATTTGCAAGATCCTGCTACATCAGAAGATTTCAGTCTGGTAAGGTTGGTGCGATAGACATGTAAGTAACATGCAGTTAAGCCAGAGACAAAGGGTAGAAGTGCTAAGGAGAGCGTCTTTCCTGTCGTAGAGCCTGGAACTCTGGATTATCTTCCACCAATCCTAAATATCTCATGACTTAGTATAAAGTTACTTAGCCTTAAGTAACATTTTCACAAAACCTTTGTTCATATGATACATGTTAAATTTTCAGAGGTCAAAGAAATAAGGGCTTTGTGTATAATTTCAGTCTTTTAGGGGAGTATTGGTAAATTTTAAGAGTCCCTTTTGAATTTATTCCTTAATTACTTTTTATTTACTTTATGTATCAGCATTCTGAGAGATGGATTGAACATATACGTAAGTAAAGTTGTTTTGTATATTTGATGTTGTGTATGTGTGTCAGTAGATGACTTTGCAGATTTATGTTACCATCAACGTTAATCTTTATTGTAGCTTTGGTAACTTCCTGTTACATAAAATGAGCCAATTCCTTCCAGTCATAGTGTTTTTAAGTTTTGAATTCCATTTTTGATGATGTATAAGCACATTGAAATTTTATGCTGTGATAGGACCAAGAGAACACCAGTTCAGTCTGTTAGAACCTGCAGCCTCTTAACATACTTAGTGTCATCTAGAAAGCGCTCTGAGTTAGGAAAAGCTCATTGTCTAGATGATGACAAATTCGTCATTTGGAAAATTTTTATTCTCATCTCCATCTGTTTTCATGATTTCTTATAAGAAATCTGTTTTCTGATGTCCATGCATACTATGGCATTTGTGTGCATGAACTTAAACATACAAACATGTACACAGACAGAATCCCTTTTAGAGAAGAGATTATGATGGGAACTATGTTATCTCAATCCTTACATTTCTGTCAGCCTTGCTATATGAGTCATTATATTTATCTGTTTATATAATTGCTAAATTATGAATATTTGCCATTTTGGAAACACATATAGTGAATCCTGTTGAGAAGAGGTATTCATACCCACTTAATTTATTTAGCTTGTCTTCAGTTGCTGGGTGTAATGACTGTTTCTGTTTTCTTTCTTCCCTTTTTCTTGTATTATACTTTTTACAGTGAAATACTTAAGTTTCTCTGTAGATTATGGTATTTGAGACTTGCAATTTTGGGTTGACATTACATACATGTTCTCATATTTGAAAAAGGACAGTTACTGACTGACATGGTATGATATTTTTCAAAATATGTTATTTTGCTTTATAGGAATTTTGAAAATCATTACTGATAATTTTTTGCCTCATATGAATCACCTGACACTGGAACAGACTTTCTTTTCCCAAATTTTACCAAAGGTACAGTTTTGTGTTAATTTGCATACTATAGAAGATATTAAAATCTGACCTTAACTTTATATAATCTGTTCCTGATTTTCTTAATTCTCTTATTTTTCTTATTTATCAAATATATTCAAGTGCAAATAAATAGTAAAAATAGTTCACTTTTGTGCTAATTTGAGTTATCCTTATAATAATACAACTAAGCTTTTTTTGTATCTAATGTTCTGTAGTATAACATTTCATTGCAATGTGTTTAATTTGGGAATAGATAACTGTTCAAGTAGCTTCATAAATCTAGTTGCATGATGTTTTTATTTGTGAGTTCATTACTGTAAAGTGATTTTTATATTTAAAAGGGTGAACTAGTCAAAATATAAGTGAGAACCGCCTAGTGGATGTCACACACCTTTGATCCCAGCTCTTGAGAGGCAGAGGCAGGCAGATTTCTGTGAGTTCAAGGCTAGCCTGGTCTACACAGGGAGCTCCAGGACAGCCAAAGCTCCATAGAGAGATCCTGTCTCACAACACAAAAACAAACCAAATATATAAATGGGTTCTAAATATAAGACTCAGTATAAATTCATAACCAAATACCAAGAAATGCCCTTGTAAATGCCACAGGATATTGGTTGATTAGGGTTTTTTGTTATTCAGAGTAGTACTTGGCGCTTGTTACACCCTCAGATGAACTTTGAATGAGTTATTTTTCTATTACTAAATACATTCACACCACAGAAATGAAAAGCAAAGTAAGACTTGGGGCTTTGTTTAGGGACTCCATTGTAGAAGTACTTTTAAATTAGGACCAGTGGTTAACTGACAGTGGATAGTTGGGAATAATCAGGTCATTGTTATGTTTTTTCCTTCAAAGGTGTCTTTTTTTCTAGTGATTTCTAGTCCTGTTTATAAGCTGATTTGTTTTCACAGACTATGAAATTATTTGATAGAATGATACGCGAATTAACCACTGAAGCCAGAGAACTCTCAAGCCAAAATTTAGGAATCCAGGTCACTCTAAGGAATATTTTACAAGTAAGTAAGTATATTAGAAAAAGAGTGGAGCTGGGTGTTGTGACATGCTTAAGGCAGGAGATGCTTCTGTTTAAGGGCAGATGCGGTTATACAGTGAGATCCTGTCTCAAAAGAAAAAAAAAACTGAGAAGTTTTTTGTAGCAGGGGTGGTGCCTCATGCCTGCCTATTGTACTAGGGAGGTTGAGGCCAGTCAGGGTTAGGGAGTGAAATCTTGTCTTCGAAAAAACAAGACAAACCATTTATTTTTCATGAAATGGCATAATGCTTGAATTAAATTTATGGACTTAAATACATATTAAAGGTCAATTTCTGAATTTTTTAAAAAGATTTATTCATTTATTTATTATGTATAGAGTATTCTGCCTGCATGTGTACCTGCACCCCAGAAGAGGGTACTAGATCTCATTATAGATGGTTGTGAGCCCCCATGTGGTGACTGGGAATTGAACTCAGAACCTCTGGAAGAAGAGTCAGTGCTCTTAACCTCTGAGCCATCTCTCCAGCCCCAATTTCTGATTTTTTTTTATATAATTTTATGTTAGTTGTCTTAGAAGACAAATCAAGATAGCACCCTGAATTTGGTTGTGATTCTGAGTGGTGTTCTGAGAGAGTGAAGTTCACTGAAAAGAGAGAGGCACGTAATGTTACTGCTGTAGGTCCAGCACTCAGAATGCTATATAATTCCTTTGTTGCCTATATAAAAGTATGTCTTGAACCAGCCTTTCCTTTCTTCCAGACAATGGTGCAGATCTTAGAAGGCCTTACAGGATGTGTTCATCATATTTGTACCACACAGCAATCCATCATTCTAGAAAATATTCATAGTCTTCCCTCATCCATCCTGCATATAATTAAAAAGACATTTGTACATTGTAAAGTGAGTAGTGGGTCTATGTAGCGTTTGAATAGCCTGGAATCTGTAGGCAGAAGTGCCAGATAAGTGTTTATGTATAAGGTTTTACATTTTAGTTGATAATGGGATAGACTTTTCTGGAGCAAAGATAGACTTAATTGTTTCACAAGTGATTAAAAGGTGATTTTGGAATTGAATTTCCCCCTTCTTAAAAAAAATGGTTAAGATTTATGTGTAACCACAGGAATCTTGAAATTGTTCTGTTAGATAGCAAAGTGGGTTACTTAATTTAGTCCTTCTTAACATTACTGAGGCAGCTGGAAAGCACAAAAGATGGCTTAGAATTCGTAGGGCACAGGCAGTTTTGTTATCAATGTTTTGGGGTAAATGTCAAATTGTGTATGGTGGTAGGGGGCTAAAATGTGCACTGTTTATATTCCTGCATCTATCAAAGTGCATTTAGTAAAGTGTGATTCTGTCAGAACATTAAGTTTATGATCTCAGTCTCTGATAGTATGGACTAAAGTAAATTTGAATTTTGAGCTGTTTGTGATCTGTTTCTCTTCTTTTTATATTTTATGGTCAGAATAGTGAATCTTTGTATTCTGGACGCTTACACCTACTGTCAGACCTTCTCCAGTCTGTTTTCAGGGAGGCCTATTCTCTCCAGAAGCGGCTGATGGAACTGCTGGACAAGGTTTGCATGGGCCCTTCAGTAGATGAAAATAACACTTTGTTGATGGTAGAAGGTGAGCAAAGAATTATTGATTAGAATAGGGTGAAAATGGCTATAGTTTGTTAATCAATTAAATCATTAAACTAATGTTTCTCTTTATGCATGCTTTCTTGCTTATGTATAAAAATAATATCAATCTCCCTAGGTAAATTTTCAGTCTTTAAAATTTGTAAAATTTAGTTTTTATACTTTATTATCAATCTGAATATCCAGTAAAATATATAGTATGTAATTTCCACGCAAAAGATTTAACCAATAAAGGATTTATGTAACTTTATACTCTTTAAGCTACTCTGTAGTCTGAGAAAGCAGTCTTTAGCTTTTTTTTTCTCTTTAACCCATAACTGTAGACCGCCTTGGCGAGTCACTCTGTCTAGGATCTGTAACCCGCCTGGCTGGTCAGTTATTCCAGGGTCACGGAGAGGTACCACCTGAAAGACATGGGCTGATGAGAGGAAGGAGGCTAGGCATATTTGTCGAAGCCTCCGTTTATTAGAGTCATGGTTGCAGCTTATATAGCCCCTGGATGAGGAGCTTGGGGGGCTGGGGCACGGGATCTTGCCACGTGGTCCAAGCTAGCCAGGAGGTTACGATCGGTCAAGTCACGATTCCTTGGTCAGGAAGTCACGAGTTGACACACCTAGTTCTCTAAATAGTTTGGAATGTGAGACGGGTTCCACTAACAGATAGCTCTCTATTAACAGTTAATTTCCTCAATACAATTGGGAAGTAGAGCCCTCTACAAAACTCCTCAGGGCGGTGATTCCTATAACAATTTTTTTTGGGGGGGGGAGGGAAATATGGCTCCTGACATGTAACAAAAAGTGTAGGGGGAGGGAGCTAAATTCCTTTCTGGAATTGTGTGTATGTGTGTGGGGGGACTTTTGAATGTGTGCATGTATACTGACACACACATTATAATAAATATCTATTGGGGGCTGGAGAAATGGCTCAGTGGTTAAGAGCACTGTCTGCTCTTCCAGAGGACCCGGGTTCAAGTCCCAGCTCCCACATGGCAGGTCACACCTGTCTGTAGCTCCAGTTCCAGGGCATTCAACACCTTTACACAGACACACATGCAGGAAAAACAATGTATATAAAATAAAAATAAGTAAATTATAAAAAAAATAATAAATATCTGTTTTACATGTATTATACTCTATTATTTCTTTTTCTTTTTTGGGAATTAAGCCCAAGGCCTTGCATATACTATTTCATTCTACAAACTTGTTAATTGTTAGCCAGGTGTGATGGCACAGGCCAGCATAGCACTTCGGAAGCTGAAGCAAGAGCTTACAGGTTCTAGGTGACTTAAGCCACATAGTAAAGCCCTGTCTCCCAAACACTATACAGAAGTTACTGATTGTAATCTGTGTCATTGATTTCATCGCTTATTAATGATTATGATCTAGAATTTTGAAAATAATGCATTAATATAGGAAAGCAAAGATTATATTTCTAACTTTACTGTTAAGAGTATAGGTTGATTTGGGACCAATATTGGGTACCTTTTGCTCTCTAAGTAATCAACCTGAAAATCTGTTGTTTAAAATAGTGTTTGTTTATTCAAATCCCATGTGCCTCAACTTAGACTGGCATTATCTGCAGTAATTTTCTGTGCAGCTAGCTCATTCCTCCATTTATGGCTAAGAACGTCCTTCACCTCTGGCTGTTTGCTGAGGCAGAAGTGGTGAGAAAGTCTGCATTTTATTTAACACAGGCCCAATCACAGCTTTGGGATTTCCAAGAATCACAAGGGGAGGACAAGTCCCGGCACACCAGATCTTGGCTTGTTTTGCTTTGATCATTGTTCTTTTATCAAATCAAGTTAAAGGTCTGTGCCCAGAGACATTTTTATGACAAGAGAAGGGGCCATTGGAACCATTTTTTACAAGCTTTCTAAAACAACTAGAATAAAACACTTGCATGAATGTAAGTTAGTATAAATTAAGTTGCAGTTCTTTTTAGGTTTTCTTAGTAGTTTCTTTTTCTTCTTTTTTTTTTTTTAAATTGTATCTCTAGAATATTTCAACTACAATAGGACATAATTTTTATTCCACTAAATTTTTTTAAATTTCTTTTTGTTTGTTTGTTTGGTATTCTAAGACAAGGTTTTTCTGTATAAAAGTCCTGGCTGTTGGTGGTATACTGGTAAGCATAGATGCCTTCTACTGAACATTTTATAATAGGACATAACTATTAGTTTACTGAACATTTTTTAGTAGGACATAACTTTTATTCCACTGAATATTTTTGGTTTAATTGTCATTAGATAGATGTGAATTGCAATATCAATAATTCTTTCTTTCTCTTTTTTCTTTTTTTTTTTTAATTTCCGAGACAGGGTTTCGTTGTAATTTTAGAGCCCTGTCCTGGAACTAGCTCTTGTAGATCAGGCTGGCCTCGAACTCACAGAGATCCGCCTGCCTCTGCCTCCCGAGTGCTGGGATTAAAGGTGTGTGCCACCACATCCCAGCTCAATATTTCATTATTAAAACCTTAAAAATACAACATTTACTTTCAGTAATTATTTTCATACTAGTGCATATTTTAATTCTTCAGTCAAGTGTTGAGATGTTCACTTGATCCATTTAAATATAAGAAAATATCTCATATAACATTTGATTATCCTGAGAGATGTGTTATTCTTCTCTTTAGTTATTCATTCGTTATTGGATATCTGCTCTGTGATCTCTGGTATGGACCAAGCATTTCATGCCAATACATGGAAATTTATAATTAAGTAAGTTTGTTAGATTTTCTTTTTCGTACTGTGTTTTCTATATCTCAAATTCTAAATAGTTGATGGTTTTAAGATTACATTTGAAAAAATTTTTGTGATTGTATGGAAACTCATTGATTCTGCTGCATGATGATTCAGATATTTGTACATGTAACTTCCAAACCAAATTGAACTCCTCTATACTATTATTTTTTAAAAACAAACAAATAAAACTCCCTACAGTTGTAGCTAGTTAGCTGGTAGTTCTGAATAGTGGACCATGAACCATAGTATGCCCAAATTCATGTGCTTGCAACTACTGTTAGATAATTATCAGTATAAAATAAGGTATTTCTAAGTCAGAAATTAGTAATTTTATTTGTAGTTGACATTAATCTCTTTATTATATACAGTTGAGTTGTTCAACAATAATTCTACTTTTCAAATAATTTTTAACTTAAATTGAAGCCTTTTAAGGGTTAGTAGGGAGAGTACCTATAGTAGTTATTAGATGCTGAGGGGTGTCTCTGATTATCCTGCAGGAATAATTAAATCAGTGTAACTCATTTTAGGCACCTTTCTTGTTCTCTCAGGATGTTAACTTGCAAAAAAGTAATAGAGTGTTACTTGTTCACCATAATATGTGTACCTGACTCCTTGAAACCTCTCCTGAGTTTTTAGACAATTTGATTAGTTTTTTAAAACTGCTTTTACGTTTGTTCATCTTAAAATAGGATAATGATAGCACTCTTTATAGTGTTGCACTGAATATTGAGTTCACATGGCAGGCACCCTGTAAATGCTCAGTGAATTATCCACATGGCCGTCTCCATCCCACCAAACCAGCATCATTGTCATCTCTACTTCGTTCTTGCTCTTTTCCAGGTACTCTGTTTTCAGAGTGATATATTTAAAACTTAAACTGGATCATATCACCCAATTTCTTAAAATCTCCCACCATATAGAGCAACAGCTTAAGCCTTTTTGGACACATCTTCCTTTACCAGCCCCCTGCTGCTCCTTCCTTTCTGCTCTCAGTTCTTCAGATGCAGGAAGTTCTCTGTCCTAGGCCCTTCCTTCCACAGCTTGCCCTTTGCAGAAGCTGTTCCTCTCTTCTACTTTATAATGTAAGCTTCTACTTACCTTAATTCCTGGGTGCCAGCATTAACATTCTTGTAACACTGTTTCATAGTAATAGGACTTTCTCAGCTTAGCATTTACTGTTTATTCTATTCTTACATTATTTGACGTTTTCATATTAGGCCATATATTCCCTGTAGATAGCGCAAAAATTATGTCCAATTGATTTATTTTTTATCCTCAAGACCTAGCAGAATGGTTGACAAATACAAGTTCAGTTATTTGTACAAGTTCAGTTATTTAAAGAGACAAAAATTTAGCCACTAGCTTTAAAGGTAAAGTTGGATCTTAATTGTACCATGTTTAATATATAATACATTGTTTTGTTGAAAATGTTATATAAAGTAGGTGTTCTTTGGGCCTGAGTTGATTGATGTTATTTCATGTCTCTTCTGGTGATTTTATTTTTCTCTTTTTATCTATTTAGGCAGAGCCTTAAACACCAGTCTGTTATAAAGAGCCAATTGAAACACAAAGAGATAATTTCTAACTTGTGTGAAGACATTGTTTTCTCCTTCCATTCTTGTTTGCAGTTAGTTGAACAGATGACACAGCCAGCTGCACAGGTAAAATGAAATCTAGACACCACAAAGGGGAGTTATTATTTTCGCAGTTGTTAAATCTTATTGAACATAAAGAGTATGGTCTAGGGTTTTAATTATTTTCCCTTAGAAAATCTGTAGAATTCTTTACAACTCATAACTACTTTTTACCTACAACATTGTATTACATTCATTTTTTCACTTACAATAGCATTTACCTGACCATCATTTTTACATACTTAGTTGGTCAGAGCATTGTCCTCAGAATCTTTTATTCTTTTCTGACCTAGAACAAAATTGTAGTTTCTCTGTTTTTACATTTATTTAAGGTCTTCCTAATAGAGAGATTGTTAGCCTTTCTGTCACCAATGCATTATAACCTTTAACAGTATATATGTGTAGGTGTTTATTCATTTTAAAATTGATAGATTTCTTTTGATTTCAAGAAGTTACAGTGTTGAATTGGCATCACCTTAATGAAATAAAGGCTGCATTCTAACTAAGCATGCAGAATAGGGTTGTTTGAAATTACAATTCACCTTTCTATAAAAGTATATTAGCACAATAACTTTTGTTTTAGACTAACTCTAAATTTATTTAAACATCCCTGAGTTACAGAATTGATGGACTCAGGAACTAATGTGTTAACTTTTATGGGAAGATGAGTTGAATATTTCTTTCCCAAATGTCAGAAATAGGACTCCTCCTCTTGTAGATCTACAGCTGACTGAAGGTTCCTTTGCGTCTGTGTTCTTCCCTATCAGACAGCCTTGGGGATAGAAGTGTAGACGTTTAATCCAAGTTCCAAGACTGGTCGCAACTACTGCTGGAACAGGGATAGTCTAACAGGACAGATCCAAAAGGAACGTAGGACTTTGAAAAGGAGCTCTGAAACATACAGACGTGAAGGATAGTTGTAGAAAGAGCTTCACTTTTTTCTTCTTTTTTTTTCTTTCTCCTTTTAGATGCCTTCATTTTTCCTTTTTATTTTCTCACTCCTGGTTCCCTTTCTGGTTCCCAGGACCTCACTGATAGGAGAGCTTACCTGTGTATCCTGTGTCAGTGGCAGAGAACTTGATCCAGCAGTTTGCAACCTGTCGGTGGTGACCATTTGGGGTTGAATGACCCTTTAACATGGGTTGCCTAAGATATTAGAAAACGCAAATGTTTACATTAAGATTCATAATAGTAGTAGAATTACAGCTATGAAGTAGCAATGAAAAATGATTTATAGTTGGAGGTCACCACATGAGGAATTGTATTAAAGAGTGGCAGCATTAGGAAGGTTGAGAACCTCTGATATCTTGAGTCTTAGCCTTCTTTTCAATTTCTTTTTTGCTTGATGCTGCAGACTCACCTATTAGTAGTAAAAGGAAAATTAGGTTCCTGACCAGGTGAGAGATGAGGAAAACCCAAAGAATAGTATAGCCTGGAGTGGCAAGCTGAAAGAAAGTCTGGGAGGTTCCTAGATAGAGTAGCTAAGTGTATGATAAATATATATTAATTTATTTTAAATAAATTGGCTGTATGATAATGAAATTGAATTGAAACTTTTTCAACCAAATTCTCATGTTTTACTTAGTTGTGCTAATTTTGGACTGATAAATGTGACCAACTCCATTCACTGACTGAAAGAGTTCTGGGATGGCTTTTATGTCTAGTCTTTTGCTCACTGTAGTCAGCAGTGCCTTCTGCTATTCACTGTTGCTAATTAAGGTGTTTCCCAAGTAGTAATCATCTTGTAGTAGTCTACTGTTCCTTCTACATCAGAATACCTGAAACTAAGACATTTGGATACAACCGCAAACTATTTCTACAATTCTGTAGTCTAAGATCAAGACAGAAGCGGGTGTATTGATGCATGATTCTAATTAATCTTATTAAAAACCTGGAGTCAGATATTGGGGTAAAAACTGAAAGATCAAAGAAGTAAAGGACCAGCCACAGTCACCTCTTAGTTGCTCAGACTGAAAAGGACCGAGATCCTGTCTCCTCCCCACCTTCTCACTTCCTGTCTGTCTGTACAGGCCCCAGACCTCTATGGTTAACCAGTGGCTAGCTCCACCCTCTGGTCTCCAGTCAAGCTTTATTTGTTAGAACATGAACAGAATATCACAACAATGTATGGTCAGGGCGTATTCTCAGCTCAGAAAGTGTCACCTTAGTGCATTCTCACTTGGTGAAAGAGCTTAGATACCTCCCTGCAATCTCCTCATAAAGACACCTTGCCCAGATCACCTCCTCAAAGGCCCTAACCCTTAATGTTGAATATGCACTGATGTTGTGGTTCCAGCATAGTTTGACATAACACCAACATTCACACTAGGACCCTGCTTTCTGAAGTGTCACAGTAAAGCCAGTGAATTTAATTGTAAATATGGGATATGAATAAACTAGTCTTTGTTGTCTGGGCCTGCCATTAAAAACAAAACAAACTGAGCAGCTTAGAACAACAGAAAATTATTCTCCTTATCATTCTAGAAGTTTTGAATTCTTAAATGGCAACAGGGTTATGTTCTGTCTAGGGGAGAGTCTATACTTTCTCTCAGCTTCTGATGCTGGCAGATGTTGACATTCCTCAGTGTACAACTACAGATTTCGGTCTCTGTACCCATCTTCATATGATATATTTCCTATGTCTCTCCATCTTAAGATACCAGTCATATGCGATTAAGGGTGGCCTTAAGTCTGGTACCGCCTAGACTTACCTGCTCGTGCCTGAAGTGACCATATTTCTAAAATACTGAATTTTGTTTTAAAAATTATATTGAATTAGATTACTCATCATAAAGCTTTAGACACCAGTCATTCAGTTTCAAAAATATGTAAAATTTATTTTTAAGGTACTTAATTTAATCTCTATCATAATTTTTTTTTAAGATTTATTTATTTATTTTGTATACAGTATTCTGTCTGCATGTCTACTGCAGGCCAGAAGAGGGCACCAGATCTCATTACAGATGGTTGTGAGCCACCAGGTGGTTACTGGGAATTGAACTCAGAATCTCTGG
This sequence comes from Chionomys nivalis, assembly GCF_950005125.1. Taxonomy (NCBI): domain Eukaryota; kingdom Metazoa; phylum Chordata; class Mammalia; order Rodentia; family Cricetidae; genus Chionomys; species Chionomys nivalis. The sequence continues at coordinate 57,063,483 of NC_080090.1, forward strand.
AAGACAGTCAGTGCTCTTAACCTCTGAGCCATCTCTCCAGCCCCTATCATAAATTCTTAATAATTGCCGTTATAATTGTTTGGGGGTTAAGAAGATTAATCAGTGGGTAAAGTGCTTTCTGCTCAAGTATGAGAACCAGGTTTGGATCCCTAGTACCTTAGAATCATGTTTGAAACCCCAGAGTTGGGGTAATGAAGACAAATGAGTCCCTAGGACTCACTGGCTAAGTATTTATTGTAACCAACCTGACAAGCTCCAAGTTCAGTGAGAGATCCCTCACTGAAAGGGGTGAAAGGAAGAACCATGTAATAAAGGCCGGCCCCTCCCCCCCCCCCCCCCCCCACATACACATTCCTATTTATGTTGATGGTAAGGTGAGTTGAAGACAGGTCCTTGAGTTCTAGCCCAGGCTGTCTTCAAACTTAATCCTTCTCCTTTTTCCAAGTGTTGGCTCTCAATACATTGCTTGTTAAGTTTTTGTATTATTTAGAAAGTAAGCACATACTCTGGTATCTGTAGTCTCGTTTATTTTCTGCTACATTTAGATTTTTATCAGTATTTAAAGAAAAGAAATATGGTTACTCATTTTAAAACCCTGAAAAAAAATGTTTGCCTGGCTTATATTCCCTACTTATTTTAACAATTAAGTGAATCATATAAGAGTGTGAATATATTTATATTGTTTACTTGTTTTTTTTTTTTTTTTTTTTTTTTTTTAAATTTTTTTATTTATTTATTATTTATACAGTGTTCTGTCTGCATGCCAGAAGAGGGAACCAGATCAAATTACAGATGGTTGTGAGCCACCATATGGTTGCTGGGAATTGAACTCAGGACCTCTTTAAGAGCAGCCAGTGCTCTTAACCTCTGAGCCATCTCTCCAGCCCCTTTACTTGTTTTTTTTAAAGATATTGAAATAAAAGCTTTAGAGTTAATAGGTATCATGCTACTTAGTAATAAAGGAAAAGTAATGCTTTAGTCACAGTCTGCATGATTTTCCTTGTATCACAGGTGGTAAGGACGAGGGGATCCTGGAATGTTTAACACACAGGATGGTTCCTTCAAAAGGGATGCATAACCTGTTATCTGCCCAGAAGACTGGGAGCAGACTTGCCTGGTGACCAATGTGCTTTCTATGTGGTCCTGATCCTCCCCCGCACTCTGATCATAAGCTTGCTAGTCTCAGTCAGTTTGTACATCCTATCTTTATGAAAGATGCCGAATGTACTTTACAAAGAGGTTCAGTGTAGTCATGTTGGATCTTTCTTTAGATTACTTTGTTCCTCAAGGAGAGTTTTGTATGTCCTTACTGTGCACATGGGATTGAGCTGAATAGCACTGGGAACATTTCACCAAATTGTGCTATGCTTCAACATGCTAAAATAAACTACTCAGGGTCAGACTACCAAAGTTTGAAGCAACACTAGCTACTTAGTTGTGTTGAACCAAACTGACCTTTTGCCTCCTGCAATTGCAGAGACCCCTGCAAGAGAGAACATGCTGAGAGTGTGTTCTATTTCACTCTTGATAGTGAGTACCAGGTTGCTGAGAGAGTCTGGGCATTAGTGTAGATTCATTTTTAACCTCTGTTCTTAAAAAGAAATTACTCTGGGGGAGTGGGGCATACATGCATCATGCATAGTGTGTGTGTAGGTCAGAGGACAGTTCTATAGAGTTGATTTTTTTTCCTTCCTCTTTGTGTATTCCAGAAGTCAAACTTATATCTTTAAGCTTGTGTGGCAAGCACCTGTGTCTTTGAGTCATCTGTCCAGCTTTTATTCTCTGTGTTTTTTACTTGGAAAGCACTGTATAACAGAGTTCATGTCAGTAATATAAAAGAAAGGTGAATTTCTATTTACACAGTTTTTTAATGCAGAAAACCGTTTCCAGTTATTTGTTTGTAGTGCAAATCAGATGTAAGTAGATTATTCCATTAGTGGATAACTCAGATTTTGATTGAATTTAACTAACTAGGCTTTTACCACAGCAGGAGAAGAACCAAACATATTCAGTTAACATTAATGTTAAGATAGGTTATTTTCTTGTGAAATAATTCCCCAAATTAAAGATAATTCATTTGACTTAACTTTGTGGTGTTAATATAAAACTTTTTATCCATGCTTGGAATTTTTGTGTCATGACAATAAATTTATTTGCCCTGTTCTTCATGCCTTATGGGATTATAGTCTGTGAGTATGCTGTTAATATTTAGTCACTATGTGTGATAAATGTTTGGCTTACTTCCATTTAAAAACATTGTATCACATACTGGGTGCAACATTTTCATGGTTGTAGATATAGAAACAAAGTTTCTAATCAAAGAATTTTAACTGCTTAATTCCTGATATAATTGAATAGTAATTATTTTAAACTTCCACCAGCAATTGGAAAAAGTCCTTATGAACCCACTTTTCTCCCCAGCTTGTGAATATCATGTATCATGTCTTTTTAAGATTTGCTAGTCAAATAGTCTACAGTCCTTTTTCCCAAAAGATACCTAATTAGGTTGTAATTTTTCACTATGACTCATTGGCTGTTTGTATTCTCTTTTCTCCCCATTGCTCTTTTTTTTACCTTTTACATATCAATCACTTTTTCCTTTTGATTAATTTGATCCCCATATAGTAAGGAACTATAATAAATTATTTGAGTTTCACTTTCAAATCAATAAGTCAGTTTATTTTTAGTAATTCAGAATTTATAAAATATCTCTTGTTAATTGGTAAGAATAAAACAATAAGAAAATAATTATGTTTTCATGGAAAATTCATAATCTGCTTACTAAGTCTTTTAGAAAATATTGTCTTGTTTATAGGTTTAGCTAATTTTACATTATTATATTTATTTCCTTCTGAACAGGATAATGCTGACCACAGAATATTTCAGAAAACACTCAAATTGTGTCGTTTCTTGGCTAACTCCCTTTTGCACTACATTAAGGTAAGGTCCAGTTTTATAATACATAAATGTAAAACAAACACTAAATTTTAAACTGTCCTATTGTGTATGGCAGGGTGGGCCGCATGTGTGTACACATGAGGGCAGTAGTCTACATGGAGTGTGTCTTCTTCTCCTCTTTACCTTATTCATGAGACAAGGTCTCTCCCTGAGCCTGTTGTTTGCCATTTTTGGTAGACTTGCTAGTGAGTTCCTGGAATTTGTCTAGCTCTTATCTCCCAATGTTGGAGTTACAGTATGCTGTGCCATGACTGGCTTTTATGTGGATGCTGCTGATTCAAACTCAAGTTCTTTTTCTTTCCTGTCAAGTACTCTTGACCACTGAACCATCACCGTACTCCTCAGCTTGCCCAAACCAGTCATTTGAATGTTTTTTTGAAGTTCATTTTGAAGATCTCATGGTTTAATACTATTGATTGTTAAGTATTGAACATCTGTTACACTGCTTATTGATAGCATCATCAGATATTTTCATTTAATTTTCTGAAAATTATTTATGTAAGTAACTTATAGTTTTTATAAGCATAAGTCAGTTAGAAGGAAATGACTTAGTTTGTGTTTAAATACTATTTATAAAACTAGAGGTTGGTAGCACATGCCTTTAATTCCAGCAGTGGGAGGCAAAGGCAGGTGGATCTTTCTGAGTTTGAGGCCAGCGAGGTCTACAAAAGTGAGTTCCAGGACAGTTAGGACTGTTACACAAAGAAACCTTGTAAAAGCCAAAAACAAAACAAACAAACAAACAAACAAAAAACACCCCCAACTATTTACAAGTTATTTCTACCATATTTTGGAGTTAGGGCCAACTTTAAACATTCAAACCCTTTATCCACATATATACACATACTTTCTCCTTCTGGTATTTTCAGAATGACAGTGATATTTGAAGTTACAAGAATAGGATAAATGACAGGCAGTGGTGGACTCTGAGTTCAAGGCCAGCCTGGTCTGCAGAGTTCCTGGACAGCCAGGGCTACACAGGGAACAGAGAAACCCTGACTCAGAAAACCAAAAGAAAAAAAAAGGTTTTCCAAGATTATGTAGAAAGAGGATCAGACATTGAGAGAGACATTATTATTAAAGATGTTAGTGATTGACAAGCAAAACAAAACAAAAAACTATTACCCAAGTTAAAAATTTTAATTTCATGTTTTTAATTCTTTGATGGTTTCATGCATGTAGATCATGCATTTTGGTCATTTCACTCTCCATTAATTTTTCTCATCCTCCTCTCCTGCAGAGTGAGACTTCTTCCTAAGTCCCCTTCTACTTTGATGTTCTTTTCTCTTTTTTTTTAAGGTTTGAAAACATTTTTGTTTTTTTCTCTTCTGGCATCTCTTCCAAGATCCACCTACTCTCTAGCCACCCCTTTATGCCCTTTCTTCGAAAAAAAAAAATTCTCCCAAAATACCCCCCTCCAGTGAAAATTAAAAGAGACAAGCAAAAGGCCAATAATACAAGAAATGACAAAACTAAACAGCAAAGGTGGTCCTTAGTGTCAGCTGCTAATTGTGGGTGATGATGGCTCTAGTAGCCAAGAAGTTTGGATGCTTACCCTCATCCTCCATTTTCACGTAAGCTTTCCTTTTATATTTGTCTGTGGTGTGTCCAAGTTTTATTCTGTATGTTATGGGCAGAAGGTATGAATTAGACATTCATGTGACATATGAAGAATGAGTAGAGTTTCTTTTTCTTTTTTTTTTTTTAGGAATTTCTTCCTTTCCTGTCTGATTCTTGCTGTACTTTACACCAGCTTTATCTTCAGATATACAGGTAAAAAGGAGTGCCTTATGGTTACTAAAATGTGCCAGTGCTACTCGAGCCATGTAAACATGCATACTTATCTACTAAAGCATTAGAATGATTTTTCTTAACGTTTGAGTAAAGTTTGCCTACTTGCATAAAATATTGGGAGATGGAAGCTTTTGAAAGATACATTCCATGTGAGTTTAACTTTGTTTTTACTAGTTTCTTAAAATGACAAATAATTGGTATGATGATAAATACCAAAACATTTGTGTATGGGTATATTTTATATAGAATATATATACACGTACACACACATACACACACCTATGTATGTATGTATATACACACACATATACAGATGCTAATATACACACACAGATTATCATACATAATGCATATTTACATTTGTAACTGCATAGTAGAATTAAGTTAATTTTGAGGGTTTTAGCAGATGGAACGCAATAGACAGAGGAATAGTGAACTTTAAAATCAAGTCAGCAGAAGTGGCAAAGACTGAACAGATTATTAAGGGCATGTAGGAAAATATAAAATAAAAACATGTCAGTGTAGATTCACTAGAAGAGAGAATAAATTTAAAAAAATGGCCATAATGCCCAAATGTTTTATAACTTTAAGGTTTCCAGGCTGGTCTCGAACTCACAGAGATCCGCCTGCCTCTGCCTCCCGAGTGCTGGGATTAAAGGCGTGTGCCACCACCGCCCGGCACTTTAAGGTTTTTTTATTTGTTGTTTGTTTTGTTTTGTATAAGCTAATGCCATGAAGTGCCTTTTTTATTTGTGGAGTTTTTCTCAGCATGACTAAGACTTGTGTAAGATGTGGCATTTTAGACTTTATCCACTAATGTTTACTGGATCATTCCTGAGGAAGAAGTGTAAAACCAAGAGATGGCTGATATTTGGAAAGAAGTTGTGAGAGTCAGGAAGGTTTAGAAGAAGGGTATGGAATAGCGGGAGAGCCTTTCATCATGATATTAAGTTAACTTTATGTGCTTTTGTGGGTCTGTACCCAGGTGCAGATGACTTTAACTGGTGAGCCACCTTGCTGGACATAGCTTCAGATAAAAGTAAAAATAGTTCTAAGTTTGAGAACATCTTCAGCTGTCAATTTTCTCATCTGAAAATGGAAGTAATAATAACTCCTTCTTCAGGGATTTTATTTTGATTAGGATAACTTGTGCCTGATGTGGTACAGTCAGTTTCTTCTTGCCTCAGCTCCAGTGTTGGAACATGGAAGCTGCCTGTATGAAGGCACTGAGAAGCCATATCCACACAAGTTCCTCGTTTTTCATTCAGCTAGTTTTAGAAAGCTAGAACATTCAAGGAATAAGAGTACCAGTCAGCCTTGTATAGTGTACAAATATGTTGTTATAATTTTGTCTCTATTAATTTTTATGATAGTTTTATGAGATTTAAATTAGGTTTGTAAACTATATGAAAAGGTCTTCTTTAATTAGGGGTTAGTCACATTGACTTATCTTAGAGCTCAAAATTTAATACTGAAACCTCACATCTGTCAATTCATTTGCCCAAAGCCCTAAACTTCTATCCATAACTTTTTTATTTTGTTCCTTGATGTTAATTCCTTTTGTCACTGAGAATAATGGAAACAATTAGAAGAGAGCTTATATATACTCTCTTCTCCTTGTACCTGTATTTAGGCCCATATAGTAATTCCCTCGCTGCCCTGAATTAATTGTGCATGTGCCTGAGGCTGCCTCTTTGTACTCTGAATGTAATTTTCTTACATGCTCAGGCAATTCCTGCAGGTAGCCCCTTTCTCTTTTGCAACATCAACCTGCCCTCGCTGCTGGTTCGTTCTCATGAGTACGTAATTCATGCTACTTACTATTTTCCCCATTTCAGTACAACAATTCCTCAGCTGTACATTCTTTTCCAGGTTTCCTCTCATTTCTTATTGCATTGCAATCCTCAGATGGCTTCCTCAGAGACCTTCCTGTTCATTTTTCTTAACTTTTTTTTCTGTATAGCAATTAACACCTGGTATATCATAGTAGATCCTACAATTCATAAGGAATATATTAAAAAACCTACAATTGTTGCCTGAAAGGCAAATGATACTGAATTCTTTACTGTGCTTTCTTATACATATATAAATACATACCTATAATAGAGTTTATGTCTAATAAGAGATCCACTATAGTAATAGTATATTGTTAAGAATTATGTGAATTGGTCTGTCTCTCCAAAAATATTTTGCTTTGCTATAGTTACCTTTTTGATGTGAGAAGATTAGATATCTTGTGGGTCAGTGAAGTTAGGTGAATGACAGTTATGACATGACATTAGGCTACTGTGTAAAAGTTACTTGAGAACTAGTACGCCATGCGTGAACAGTGGAGCCGATGGCCTAGAAGCTGCCTAGTGAACTGTGGGGTGGCTGATGTATACAGCAAAGACATACTGTACAAGGGAGATTAGCATCACAGGCAGGGGAGAGCAGGATGGTGTGAGATTTCATCATGTCCCTAAGAATAGCACACAAATAAAGAGTTGTGCTCCCTGCCCCCCACTTCTTTTAGATGGTGTGACTCCAGGAAACTGAAATCATAGAGAAGAGGAAACTGTTATACAAGTTTATTTTTTTACTAAACTGTCTGTCCCCTCTAACTAAAATATAAACTATATAAAGGGTAGTGTTTCCTATATTCTTTTTAGCACTACCATAGTACCTCCTCCTTAAACAGTGCGTCCTGTTACATAGATACTTAAACATTTGTGAAGTAGTACAAATACATCATGAAATTGAAAGATATTTAGATGCTTAGTTGTAGTTCATATCTGGAGTTTTACTACCTATATTTTATTTTATTCATCTATTATTTATTTCATTCTTCTTAATAATTAGGCATCTTGTTAACTGTGTCACAGAAGAAGGAATACAGGAATAAGGAGATGAGATTAATGAACAAAGTGACATAGATATTTGGCTATATGTGAAATAGGGCTTTTCTTTGTCATACTAGAAAGACTTCAGGTATTTGTTAGGTGCATCTTTTTAAACGTTATATTACATGTTAGAGAGTTTGCTTATAATGTCACACTTACCATAATTAAATATGAAGTAGCTGCAAAAAAATTGAGTACTTATTATATTTCATATAGTTTTTAATTGAAGTTAAACTTCATTACTGAGACATTTCTGTGAGAGTCTTTTTAACCCCCTTTAGTGTTTGTATATTATTTCTTAAAAGCTTTAGCTTCTAAGAAACAAAATTGATAGTAGATTCAGCATTTACCTATTTTTTTTTTTGTTTCGTTTTGTTTTTCTCTGTTTAACAGTCCTGGCTGTCCTAGAACTCACTTTTGTAGATCAAGCTGGCCTCAAACTTGCAGAGATCCTCCTGCCTCTTCTTCCCCAGTGTTTGGATTAAAGATGTACGCCATTACTGTCCCATGCCTTTACCTATCTTAAAGTAACTATTTTATCTTATTATTAATTTATTTATTTTTGATTGTTTGAGATAGGGTCTGTACTCTGACCTCAAATCCAGTGTAGTCTTCCTGGCTCGGCCTCTTGAATTGAGGTTACAGGTGTAAGCTATTAAAAACAACTTTCAAAAGAAGTAAGCCAGAATATATCAGACCCAGAATATATCAGATCTATCTTTTAACAGATTTTACTAGTAGATTAAATATTTGTTATTTACATTTTTAAGGTTACCTCATCAAATGGTATTAAAATGTCTCAAAATAGTACTATATTTCTCTAGGAAATATTTTCTCTATAGAATTACAGCTATGCTATGTAGTTTCTAGGTCCTCATATTTTTCTACTACCAATTCAGTGTTTTGAGCTTTTTTTCCTATAAAATACGTACTTTTGCTTTTTTTCACTACTGTGACATGAACTTGTGATACATTTATTTAAATCCAGAAGATCACTATTAAATACGTGAGGGTTTTCACCTTTGTTTGCAGCAAGTTTCCTCCAAACCTGCATGCTGCTAGGATGTCTAAAGCACTGCAGGAGGAAATAGCAGGTGCTTTCCTTGTGTTACTGGACCTACTCATCAGACAGCTGCTCACATCCCAGCCTTTTGTACAGGCAGTTTTGGATAGTAAACTAGGTAAGTTTCAAAACAGATTTATACCATCTCCTTGATATGACATGTCATATACAGTTGTTTCCCTTCAAGCAATCACTATTTTGTGAAATTTGAAAATTTTATTTAAAATTCATTATACTTTTATTGAAACATCACCTATTAGTCATACTTGTACTTTCTTTGCATAAAACTATCAAATTTCTGCTGAAAATATTTCGGATATATTTACCAATTTGTTTTAACATATGACTTTATTACTGAAAAGACCTGCCCTGTGAACTGCAGCTCCCACAAGTCCTGCTCCTGGTTGTTGTCATGGAGAAGTTGTGCTCTCAGCCTAAAGATGTCCAGACCCTGTGGTGCACAGAAGCTATGACTAGGTAACGTTTTGCTTATATATATAATCATATTAGCAGTGGTTTAGTGGGCTCTGTTAATTTGAAATGATCTTAAATTTATGTTTAAGCCAGACATGGTCTGTGTCTATAATATTTCCTCTGCAGGATGCTGAGACAGAGAAGCACTTGAACATAGCATTTTGAAATCACCTTATCATATTTTGCTTAATAGCTATTGTGTAGAAAAGCTATCATATAAAAGATATAAAATGTATATAACTGATGCTAAAAATATTTTAATTTTATTCACTGATTATTACCCATTGGTGGCACTAAAAACATTGGCTATAATGAATATAGATGCAAATAACAGCATGGAAGAGTGAGTTGCAATAGGAGCTGGAGAGATGGCATATCTGTTAAGAGAGCTTGCTGCTCAATCATGAGGCCCAAAGTTTGGATCCTAGCACCTATGTTTGGTGGCTTACAAATACCTGTGACTCCAGCCTTAGGAATCTGACACCTTCGGGTTTCTCTGGATGTGCATGTGCAGATACACTCACACAGATGAACATACAGGCATATGCATAAGTCTTTTTTTAAAAGCTGTGATAGATATTGTACAGTGTCTCCCAGGAAACGGCACTGGTCTTCACCCCTTTTCCCAGCACTGCAGCTCAGGTGCTAGTTTGTTATAACTGGATTACTGCTATGCTCCTATTTTTTTATTCTTCCTCTTGGCTGGTCTGAGGTTCAAACTGGTATGCTCACAAAAAGAAGTAATGTTCAAACTTTGAAATTTTGTGACCTGTTCTGTTATTAACTTTGACCTGATTTCTTCATTAAAATATATATAAAAGCCGGGCAGTGGTGGCGCACGCCTTTAATCCCAGCACTCGGAGGCAGAGGCAGGCGGATCTCTGGGAGTTCGAGGCCAGCCTGGTCTACAAGAGCTAGTTCCGGGACAGGCACCAAAGCTACAGAGAAACCCTGTCTCGAAAAACCAAAAAAAAAAAAAAAAAAAAAAGTAATATTTCTATTAATTGAGAATTCCGTATATACATACAGCATATTTTGATCATATTCACCCACCCATCTCACCCTAAATTTTCCTAACTTTCCATTCATTCTCAGCTTTGTGTCCTCATGTATTTTTATAACCCACTAACCTCAGTTTATGCTCTCCATATGCTCACGGGTGTGTGGCTGTCAAATGGAGTATGGTTGGCTAACCCGGGGCCATACCTTTAAAGCAAACCGACTCTCCTTCTGTCAGAAACTATCTACTGTCAGGAGTGGGGACTGTTGAGACACTTGTCTCTCTGTCCCTGTGCAAGGGTGTAGACTAACTTGGTCTTGTGCAGGTCTTGTGTAGGGTAAGCACAGCCTGAGTGAGTTTGTAAGTGCAAAATCCTGCCTTTCCCAGAAGGCAGTGTGTGGTGCCTTCCCGCCCATGCTCTGGCTTTTTAAGACCCTCTTTTATTTGTAACATAACATATGAACTTAATTATATCATTTTATTTTGTCTCTTACAGACTTTTGTTTGTTTTTAGTTTTTTACTTGAAACCTTTATGAAAGTTTCAACTATTTCTATCTTAAAATGATCCTTCCATGTATGTTTAAAATAATACTTAATTTAGCTAAGCTCTTTGCGTTTGATTTTATATAACTTGACACTATTGTAAGTGACGGAGATTTTTAAATTTATTTTATTGAGTTTATTTCTTTGTTTAAGATGGGGTCTTGCTGTGTAGCCCTGTCTGTCTTGGAACTCTTGGCAGTCCTCCCATCTCCTTCCTAAATTTACATGCACAGTTTGAGAAAGTTTTGTTCAAGAAATTCCTTAAAGATTTTTTTTTCTGGCAGTAAATAATGTTTTATTTTTTATATCTATATATTTATATATATTTCCAATTATTACAGATTTTTATCTTCTGACAGAATTTTGATTTTCTAAGTTAACCCTGTTTATGACATTATTTTACCTGCTAGTTGTTAACTTCTATTAATGCTGTGCTCAATGTTCTTAATTTTCCTGCAGGATGTCCCTGTTCAAAGCCATTTTCTACAATTTTGAGAGGTGTTCTGGTGAACTGTCTCTGACTGCTTGTTTACAGGGAGTAGAGGATAAAGGGCAAGCCGAGGCCTCTGTTACTTTATATCAGCACGTCTGTGTTCATCTGTGTGCATTTGTTGCTTCTTTTCATCCCTCACTGTTCCCTGAGCTGGTAAGTGCTCTACAAACTTGGAAAGTGGGGCTCTTGCACTTTGCTTTCTTTTCATTGAAATTGTATTTGTTTTGTAGAAGAACATGAGAATTAATGACTGTAGTAAACTTCAACCTAGTCACTTCAGCTTGTACATTTTGTTTTGTTCATTTGTGTCTTAAGAAATGGCAGTCCTTGATCATATAATACTAGATGTACTGTTTTGCTAAAACATTTGATAAAACATTTTGTGTTTTGTGTGGGGAGATATAAGAAAATCCTGTGAGAAGTGGAAACACAAGAAGGGGATGTTACCTAATGTACTAGTTACATTTCTGTTGCTGTGATAAAAATCAGGAGGAGTTTTAAAAGGGAGAGTTTGTTTTGGTTTAACGTTCCATAAAGAGAGTCCGTATAATGATTGAGGAGGCACAGCATTTGGTGACCAGAATAGGAAGCTGAGAGATCACACCTCAAGCATAAACAGGAAGCAAACTCCACTTTGAAAATGAATCAAGTCTATAAACTCTCTGTGTCTGCTCCCAGTGATGTACTTTTTCCAGCAAGACTTCATGTCCTAGAGGCAGGCCGATCTCTGTGAGTTCGAGACCAGCCTGGTCTACAAGAGCTAGTTCCAGAACAGGCTCCAAAACCACAGAGAAACCCTGTCTCGAAAAACCAAAAAAAAAAAAAAAAAAAAAAGACTTCATGTCCTGAAAGTTTCATAGCTTCTGACAGTGTCATGAATTGGGTCCAAATGTTCCACTGCCTGAGCCTGTGGGGAACATCTTTTGTTCAGACTACTATACTCTTTCATAAAAAATGAATAGTAATATATAATGATTAGTATTTTTTTATGTGGTTTTATTTTTAATGGAATTAGATTTAAAGGCTGAAGATATTTTAGAAAAACTTGTCATGTTGTTTGAAAGCTTTCAGAGAATGGTCTTTGTGGCTCACAAGGCTAAGTTAGCACAGTTAAGATTGCTTTCTGTTCCCCCTCAGCTTAACACAATGTGTAGCATATATCTGTGTGCTCAACAGATAAAGGAATGGCGTTACAGTTCTTGTGGATACTAGCCTGTGGAGGTTTCCCACTGAGGATCTCTTAGAGGATCTCTTATTTTGATTTGTGTAGTGCTTTCTGACTTAGTGTGAGAAATGTGACGTTAATATCTCATGAGCATCTGCCAAGGAATAAGTTGACATTTCTGTTTTCTCACTAGGATGCTGCTCTACTGAATGCAGTGCTTAGTACTAACATGACCACCTCGCTGCTAGCAATGGACGTGTGGTGTTTCCTTGCTCGGTAAAGAGTGGCTTTTCTGTGTTTGGATTGAGTTAGTAGTGACCAACATAGTTTTAAGTTAATAGAAAAATTCTATTTCTGTAATCTTTTAATGGTTAGATTCCATGCCAGTATACTAAGTTTGGAAACAAGTGCCCTTTTTTTAATGTTTAAACTAGGAGGTGAATGTTTTTGCAAATCTGTTTACGATGATGTTCCCTGGTGATGGGTATCCAGTTTGAACATGCCTAATTTGAAATCCAAAATGTCTTAAATTCCAAGCTTTGAGCACTGATGGTACCAACAGTGAAAAGTTACATTCCTTGAAACAGTTTAATGCTCAAGATTACTAGAAATATTGAATAAAAATTAAGTTACGTATATAGCCAATTATAAAAGATAAATATAATTATAAAAGATAATGTTTTGATTTGGGCCCATCCCCAAATCTCATTGCATATATGTAAATATTCTAAAATCTGATAAAATCTAAAATCTGAAACACTTTCAGTATAAGGCATTTTAGATAAAGGATATTCAACCTGTAATAGTTCACATGTCCTCACCAGGTGTTCTCACCAGGGTGTTTTCTGTGTCCTTGTTCTTCTCCTAACTGTAAACTCGTTTAATGTCTAGATATGGAACTGCTGAACTCGGTGTGCACCATGTCACCTTAGTGGCTCATCTGGTAAGTAGAATTAAATGACCTAAAACACCTACTTTCTATGTTTTCTTTGGAGATAAGATTTTATTTAGTTATTTGTTTGTTTTTGTGACAGGTTTTCTCTGTGTAATAGCCCAAGCTTTCCTGGAACTTGCTTTGTAGACCATGCTGGCCTTGAACTTACATAGATTCACCTGCCTTTGCCTCTAAAGTGCTGGAAAGAGAGAGTGATATTTTTGAATGTTAATAAAAATGGGAGAAATGATAGCTAAATTTAATGCTAATTGTTATTAATTGCTAATTTAATCCTAATACGAATACAAAAAAGTAGTAAAAACCCCTCTGTATAAAGTGGAGAATTTTTTCATTTTCAGAAGGGGGAAAAAGCCTATGTCAATTGATAATGTGTTTAAAATTGAATGTAACGTGAAGGTGAAAATGTGATAGTGATGGCTAAGTGCTCATCTCCCCTTCTTTACTGTAACCTGAGGTCTCCTGTGGTTGCTGTGTTTAGTCAGGATGGTGTGAAAGGGATTCAGTGATTGTGATCATATTCTCAGGAAAACGAAGGAGGACAAGCATAAATGGACTTAGTGGTTCTTTATCTTTAATGGTGATTTTAATTATGAGGTGTATTCCATATGAAGTACTTATGACTTGTCACTGTTTTTAACCATAGCCTTTGATAATGATCATATCTGAACCCGTCTACCCTTTGCTTCTTAGTCATATATTTATTTCTGCATGGACCTTTAATGATAGTTATATTCCAGTGATGAGTAGCATAACCTGAATGGCTGACTTTATAGCTCTGGATGTAGCTCACAGCCTGGTCTTTACTGTTGGAAGGCTGTACAAAAGAGAGTGATGCTTTACATGTCTCAGAACCTCAGTCTTTGTTACTTACTTTTTAAAATTATTATTTTTGAATAATAAAAATATTAGTTTTTTAGATTCTGTGTGCCTCTATATATATGGTCATGTAAATACAGGTTTGCACAGAGGCCAGAAGTGTCAGACCCTTGGGAGCTGGAGTCACAGGTGGTTTGTAAGTGGCCTGGTCTGAGTCCCACATGTTCTTCATGCTGTGCCATCTTTCCAGCCCTCGTAATGTATTTATTTATTCTCTAGACTAAGATATCTTATTTAGTCTAGTCTGGCTTTGAACTCAAATTGTGCTTGCCTCAGCCTCCAAGGGCTAGGATTACCTTATAATTGCTAACTCAACTTTTGCTATACATTAGTGTGCTTAGATCCTTAAAATTACATAAATTATTTTGAGTAATAACATTAACATACTAGCTTATTGTCAAAGTGGTAGTTACTGTATTACTGTGTTCTTAAGTGTAACACAAAAGTTCCTTTCTCATTATTAAAGCAACCAAGTTTCTTTGAAGCAAAGAAATTAAAGAATAGCTATGAATTAAAAATATCAAAAAATTTAAAATTAGTTATAGTCCAATCTCTCAGAAGGAGTCATTAGTATTTTGGTGTAATTGTGCCTTACAGACTGACTCTCTTGTTTTAACTCTTCTCTTCTTTCCCTCCTGTCTTTCCAGATAAAATCCTGCCCTGGAGAGTGTATCCAGCTTACCAACCTGTCAGTCCTGTTGAAGCGTCTCTTTTTCTTCATGGCCCCACCCCATCAGGCAAGGATATTGTCTGTGCCAGTGTCTTTAGTCAGCTGTGAGGAGCACAAATTAACATTGATGCTTTGGTAATTGATTTTATGTCTGCGTAGATTTTGATGTCCCTGTTTCAGTTCAGGTTACAGATGCAATCTGATTCAGTTGTCCTGGAATACTCCCCCTTTTAATATCTTTAAGATGGACAATGAGATAGCTTTGTCTTTGTTCCATTTATTAATTCTGTTATGCTTTGAATGATGTATCTTAGTTTTTCACAGTAAGTAAAATTGATTTTTAAGGAAAGATTACAAGTATGATAAGCCTCAGTTACTTACTGTTGTGAAGTCAACAGGATTTGCCGTGGTTGAGTTTCTTATCTCGTGGGCCTGAGTAGCCTTGTGAAGAGTTGTAGATGGGTACCATTGGAACTTCTGTAGCAGGTTTTTGTTTGTGTTTAAAACAAGTTTGTGGACTCTGGCCTATAAATGCAGTGGTGGGTGTAAATAAGGCTCAGCAATTGGCTTTTGTTGTTAAGCACTTAATGTGATTCTGACAAGGAGTCGAGCTTGGAATCCACATGAAAGAAATTTGCCTGTAAAGCCTTTGGTCTTGGCTTGAATCCTGATTATATTAGTGATGCAGCATCAACACACATCAGAATGAATGTGTTTTACTGAAAGCTGACACATGCTAAGATGTGTTTCTCTTTCCATGGGAATAGCAGTTGAATGTGTATTGTAACTCAGTACTCTTACTTTAGTTGTTTCCTGATTGGGGGAAAAGGAATGTCCCTTATTTAAACATACTAATAATTGTTTTCTATTGCTGTGATAACAAATACTGACCAAAAGCAACTTTAAGGAAGAGAATATTGATTTGGCTGAAATTCCAGGTTTAAAAGTTCATCATTGCAGGGAGGTCAAGGCAGGAAATTCATCACACCCACAGTCAAGAAGAGAGAGAAACGAATGTACCCATGCTCTTTTGTTTGTGCCTTGTTGAGTTTCTCCACTTTTCTCACAGTTCAGGACTCCCTTCCATAATAGGCTGGGTAACTTAATTAAGGTAACCCCCACAGGCAAACCTAGTGTAAACAGTTGCATATTGAAACTCTCTGCCCAGCTAATTCTAGATTGTGTCAAGTTGCAATTAAAGGTAACCATCACATTGTGCTAGTATTTTTATGTAAGGTGAAATTTACTACATTTTCATTTTAAGCCCTTCTTAGTTTTAAGGAGGAATCTAAATTTTCTACACAGTGTTTTCTTACATGCCACTCTTCTTGTTTGAACTGTTAGCCCTAGTAGCTTTAAAGTGATGTTTGAACCTTAGGATAGAGTCTTGAACTCTGAAGTGATCAGTTCTGGTAACACCTTTTAAAAACATTTTTATTGTGTAGGACATTATTATATGTCATATATTCTTTGAACGGAGACACATATGTTGATTAATTTAACCTTATTATAAGGAAGAATGGTTCTTGAATTGGCTTCTCAGTCGAATCATGACTTTCTTGATGCACTTCAATTTTCTGCTGAAGTTGCTTATTATAAATGACACTCAGCTCTCTTTTTTCTTTTTTGATTTTCAAGATAGGGTTACTCTGTTAAACAGTCCTGGCTGTCCTGGAACTCACTCAAGTAGACCAGGCTGGCCTCGAATTCACAGAGATCCAACTGCCTCTGCCTACCGAGTGCTGAGATTAAAGGTGTGCACCAACCACTACTGCCTGGCTTGACACTCAGCTCTTGAAGTATTCTTTTTTTCTATTTGTAGACTCTGTCACAGCAAGTGACCAGTCTCTTGCTTGTTTTTGATGCACAGTTAATAAAAACTCAGAGACAGATATTGGGGTTTAACCTGAAGACCAGAGAAGCAAAGCAGCCAGCCACTGGCTTTTACCTCTACCTCAGTCTGAAAATGGTGATCCTGCCTCCAGGAAACCTCAGAATGAGACTGAGACTAAGAGCTGTCTTTTCCCGTTTTATAGTGCTGGGATAAAAGGGTGTGCGTCACTACTGCCAGGTTTCTATGGCAAGCTAGTGTGACTACTGAGGTTAAAGGTGTGTGTCATTGTGGCTACTGGGATTAAAAGGTGTGTGTCATTGCTGCCTGGTCTGTAAGGCTGACCAATGTGACTGTTTTACTTTTCTGACCTTCAGGCAAGCTTTATTTATTAAAATATAAATGAAATACCACTACATGTTTTGTCAGTTAGATATTTATTTTCTGCAAGTTAAATAGAGTTCATATACAAATATATAATAGAAAAGTCCGGCACTATCAAAATTAGTTGTATTGCTTTGGACTTAGGAGAAATTTTTGTTTAGTTTTTAATGTATGACAAGTTTTCATATATTTTGTGAAGCTTTAATATTGTAAATTGAACTATCTCATTTCTTTAAAAATATACTAGTATACTTTTTAACTAGGTTCTACAAATTTAGCAATTAAATACAATATTTTTTAAAATCTAACAGTTGGACTGTGTTGTTTTTTGTGTTTTGTTTTGTTTTGTTTTTTTGTTTTTTTTGTTTTTGGTTTTTCGAGACAAGGTTTCTCTGTGGTTTTGGTTCCTGTCCTGGAACTAGCTCTTGTAGACCAGGCTGGTCTCGAACTCACAGAGATCCGCCTGCCTCTGCCTCCCGAGTGCTGGGATTAAAGGCGTGCGCCACCACCGCCCGGCTGTGTTTTGAACTTTTATATTTTTATTGAATCTTCTTGACATCTGCATTTTAAAAGAACAGTATCTCGTTTCTGTTAACACAATAAATGCTTTGGATTCCATCTCAGTAGAAGACTGTATTTACCTATCACAATCTTTATTGTGGTTGTTTTTTGTTTTATAGCTTCCTTTTGGGAAATTAATTTAGTATGTCCTCTAAGGCCGAGCAGAGCCAGCTAATCCATTTGAAAAGAGGACATATGACCTTGACTTCATGTTCTCAAATGCAGTAAGCTAAGATAAAAGCCAGGAACATGGTGGATTATTCTTGCCATATCTGGAATATTAATTTGACTTAACTATATAAGGTGATGAGTACTTGGAAGATAGCAGATCTAATGAGTAGAAAGAAGATAAAATATCTGATGTGAATAATAATGAAATGCATTATTTATCACTTAGTGTTTTTTATATCATGCTTCATTTAAGCATGATTTTTCATTTTGGAAATAAATATAGTAGCAATAAAAATCTTTGTGCTTATTTATGTTATGTTGATCTGGTACCCAGTGATCTTACTGTGCATTTAAGAAACAGATTTTAAAATATTTTTGTTGGTGCAGACAAACTTTTGGTATGTGGCCCTGACTGCCCTGGAATTCACTTTGTAGACTAGGGCGACCTCAGACTTGCAAAGATTCTATACTCTGTCTCCTGAATGCTGGAGTTGTGTCATACACCACTACACCTGACATAAGTGTTTAAGTTAATATTCAGTTCTTGCATATCCAGTGATCTGAAGTTGCTCATTTCATTCTCAACTTATTTCAGGTGGAATTTATCCGGAGATTTTCTCCAGAAGAAGTAGACAACTTGCCTCTGTGGCAGTGTATTTCCTTCCAGGCATTATCTGCTGATCTTAGGAAACAAGCTGCATGCAAAGTGATCAGAGTATGCACAGTGCAGTGCATGGACTGGTTGAGCAGCAGTCATACCCTGGCAGAACTTGATTCTCTGGTGAGATAGTTTTGCTTAATTCAGCAGTTTACTTAGATAATCGCTAGTCTTCTCTTTCAAAACATAGCAATATTTTTAGATCTATACATTATAAAAGGACCTTTGAGAAAATTTTATCGATTAATGTAAATTGAGCAGGAGGTTTCATCTGTTGGGTAAGAGACATTTGGAAAGCATGACAGCATTTCATTCCTATTTTTGGTAGCACCTATCTTGATTAAGCAGATATAATTCACTCCCTCACCCTTAGAGAGGATCTCATCACTGAGTAGGCCAGGTGGCTTTGAACTCATGATCTTAACCTCTTTAGTGTTGGATGACAGGCCATCTTAGATATGATTGTTTTATTTGACAAAATACAACATGCATTTTATAGAAAACTACTCTGAGCCTTTACATAGCTTTCTCTTTAATTGATTTCTCATAAAACAAAAAAAGAGGTTCATCTATAAGTAGAAGATATATAAAAAGTGGACTAGACACAGCATATACAGTTGAATTTTCCACTTTAGTCTTCATTTGATTATTCATTTATTCAACAAATAAACTTTGAGTGTTCATATATAATAAATTGTGTTAGTCATTGGGGGAATAGATATAACAGGAAACAAAATGAAGAAACCCTTCTATTCTTGTAGATGCATATTCTAGCTAAGCAGTACACAGTATAATAAATACCGCTGTGGTAAGTATAAAAAACTTAGCAGGGATAAAAGCATACATTCAAGGACTTGGAAGCTTTCTTTTTAATTTTTGATTAGAAGTTGCTGAAGGCATATATTTCCATACTAAGTTGTTGTTCTATACTTTTGTAAAATGGCAGTTGAGCACAATTATTAAGATAGTTTAAAACATTTACATACAAAAAAAAAATAAAACATTTACATAAAACCAAAGAAGTTTTTTTTTTTTTGTGGCTTTATTTATCACAGCTAATCATGAGTGGGTCAATTTAAGTTTGTCATTTGTATTTAATATGCACTAGTTTCTAATCACTCAGCAAACCCAGTCATGTTGTGATGGAGCGGTGGGCCACTTCCTGCCACCCGGCTAGCTTTACCTGAGATAATAACACACAAATTGTATTCATTTAAACACTGCTCGGCCCATTAGTTCTAGCCTCTTATTGGCTAACTCTCATATCTTGATTAATCCATTTCTACTAATATGTGTAGCACCACAAGGTGGTGGCTTACCGGGAAAGATTCTAGCCTACATCTGCCTCGGGTCGGAGAATCATGGCAACTGCCTCACTTCCCTTCTTCCCAGCATTCTGTTCTGTCTACTCCACCCACCTATGTTCTGACCTATCAGGCCAAGCAATTTCTTTATTAATTAACCAATGTAACAACAGATAGAAGACCCACCTACATCATAGTCAGTAGACTCTCAAGATGTATTACACTTACATAATAAAAATATTTTGGGTGTATTAGGTAAAAATACTACTGTTGTAAAATTAACTCCTTTTAAATTATGGGCAAAACTTGTAAAGGGAAGTAGATTAATCTTGAATGAAATGGTATAAGGCAACTTTAACATGGGTTGCAGCTATTGAATTATAGGATTCAAGTCAGTGTTACTGATTATTACATTAAAATATGACCTTCTCCTTATATATACCACCCCAGACATTAGTATAAGCCAGAAAATAGATCTGAGTATTTGTATGTAGAAACAAAAATGAGTCTAGAAAAGTTTGTTTTCTGTTTCAAATTCTAGATGCTATATTTCTTAAGTATTTCATTTGCTTATAAAATTTGTTTCTGTAGCATCTCGTGGTAAAAAACAGAAATAATAAAAAAATCTAGTAACCTATACAGATTGCTGGGTGCACAGTGTTGAAAAAAATAATGTAGCTTTCTATTGATGAGTACTTTAAATTAGGCTAACCTTGCTCACCATGTTTTAGGTTTCTATTGCTATGACAACACAATGACCATAAACAACTTGGGGAGCAAAGGGTTTATTTCAACTCAGTCCATTATGAAGGGACAGCAGGGCAGGAACTCAAGGCAGAAACTGAAGGAGAAGCTTTGAAGGAACAGGACTTCCTGGCTTACTCCGCATCACTTAACTCAGCCTGCTCTTATCCACAGTCAAGACCACCTGCTCATGGGGTGGCATAACCCCCAGTTGACTGGGCCCTCTCACACCAGTAGCCAATCAAGAAAATGCCCTACACACTTGCTTACAGGTAATCTGATAGAAACATTTTCTTAACTGGGATTCCTTTCCCCGGATAATTCACACTTGTATCAAGTCGACAACAGCAACAAAATAGGACAGAAGCTTAGTAGAAGTCGGTGTTGTTGCTATTTTAAGTGGACATTCCAATCTAGGGGGAGAAACACTTTTATGTGCAAGGAAAATTGATCTTAGTATTATAATTATACTAAAACTTTATATGTTTTAAAAAGCTGAAAAGAATGGCTTTATCTCTGTGGATCTTATGAACAGTTAATAAGTAACTCACACGGTGTTTATAATTGGGCCTCTGGTCCTTTAAACTAGATTTGGAAACTGAAACTTTTTTCTTTTCTCCCCCTTTAGAACACAGCACTCTCTGCTTTGCTTACTGTATGTAATTCTGCTGGTGATGCTTTGGATATTGGACAACAAACTACAGTTATTGAAGTTGTGGGTCGGCTTTGGGCTTTTATAAACATTCAACAAGTAAGGAAAGCTACTCATCATTTCTTTAAAAACTATAGACTATTGACAAGAGAATATTAGAATATCCCTATAGATTAAATTTTCTAATTTCTTGAGGTGTTAAGTAAAAGTTGTGATTAGATTTCACCTAATTGCATTCTCTCTCAGGTAGTTGTTATATATTCATATGGGGATAAAGGAGTGTATGTATGTTTTTTGGTGTGTGTGTGTGTGCTCACACGTGTGTGTGTGTGTGCACACATGTGTACCAGAGAAGACTTGGGTGTTTTCTTGACTACACTTTATCTTACTTTTTGAGACAGGAGCTCCAGAGAGCTCCTGGGATATGTCTGTGTCTGTTACCCCTTTCTGCCAAAGCACTGTGATTACAGATGAGCCCTGCCACATTCAGTTTTTTGTGGGAACTGGGGATCAGGAACTCAGGTCCTCATTTTTGACACATCAGGTACTTTACTGACTGAGCTGTCTCCTTAGGCCCTTTCAGGCAGTGCTTTTGTTGTTGTTTATTTTATTCCAGTAATCTTAGACCCTACCACAGTGGCAACCACAGTCCATCTTTCTGTGTTTATGAACTTGTTGGACCCTTTTAAAAATTAAGTTTCATCTTTTTGTTGTTGTTGTTGTTGTTAGATTGATGTCTATTTGTGATTTTAAGTTTTTTTTTTTTAGTAGTAATTCAGTTGACAAAATAGTGTGTTACTAGTGAAAGGGACTAGTAAGTGTTGTAGCTAATTTGTATTCCTCTTCCTAACAAAGCCAGGAAATCAAGTGTTTATTAGGCTAAAATTAGAACATATTCCCTACATATAGTTGTAAACTTAAGTTTCTTATGTTAAAGATCTAAACATTTAAAGTACAATGTTTGTTTTCTTTAACTGAGCATGTGCCTCTGGTAACCAGTGGAAGTTGAGAGCAAAACAAAAACTTTGGGGAAGTAATAGAAATTATTTTGCAGATAATAGATTTTGGGGGTTCAGGTTTCCTGTAAGTCAAACTTAGGGCTTCCTGTGTGCTCCACCACCGAGTTACCCCCTAAGTCCTTCTGAAAGACCAGGTTTATGATCCATTTCTATGGTCACCTTGCCACCCTGCAGCTGTGTCACCAGTAGTGGGCTGCCCTGAGCCGGATATAGCACTTAGTAGCCATTCCGATGCCTGTGCTGGGATGTGGCTTCACAGCAGTACGACATACATGCTATGAAGAGGTAGAATTTTACCAACACCCATGGATATACAGGTTTTTAAGTGGCCAACAACAGTAATTTGACCCCTTTAAATCATCTATTTGAATGATGAGCAAATATTTTTCTTACCCTGTGTTTTCTTCTTATTAAAATGGGATGATATTATCTACCACTTAGCTTATGTAAGTATATAGGTGAGGTAGTAATTCTAAACCCCATATCAACTGGTATATAATAAATGCTTAGTAGACTACTTACTATTGCTGCTGTTCTCGTGTGTGTCTAAGTTAGACTTTCCGCTGTGATAAACACCATGACCAAAAGCAACTTGAGGATGATAGGAGTTATTTTGTCTTACATCTTACAGCCCACCATCCAGAAGAGTCAGGGCAGGAATTCAAGGCAGGAACTAATGCAGATGCCTTGGAGCAGTGATTGTTTACTGACGCACTCCTATTGTTTGCTAGTTATCGCACCCAGGACCACCTGTCCAGGTGACACCACCCACAGAGAGCTGGGTCCTCCCCTATCAATAATAATCAGGAAAATGCCCTACAGCTTATCTATCTATAGGTAGTGTGAAAGAGACAAAAATTGAGGTTCTTCCCAAATAACTGTGTATGTGTCAAGTTGATGAAAAACTAACTCTATTATGTAATTGAAAATTCTCACCAAAATTACTTTGTTTCTTGTTCTAGGTACTAAGTCAACCCTATGTTCAACAAGCATTTAGACTTTTACTTCAGCTACTGACATTTTTCATCCAAACTGTAGATCCACAGCTGATAAGTCAGGTAATAATGTGACCCAGTTGGTTCTTTGCTCATTGTGAATCTGCAGTGATTTATTTGGTTTACTTGTAAGCCCTTTAATCATTTCCCCTCTTCCAGACTGGCCTCAGACTCATTTTGTAGCAGAGGATGCCATTAAACTTCTCATCCTTTATCTTTAGAAGCATGTGGCACCATATCAGATGTTTATGCAGTGCTGGGAGTAGAATCTAGGGCTTTGTACATACTAGGCAAACACTGCACCAGCTGAGCTCCATCTCCAGCCTTTGTGATCCTTTCCTTGTAAACCGAATGTGTCAGCTTTACTTGTTTTCATCAAGATTGTCACCTTCTCACTTCTCTTAGTGTTCTTACTGTTAACCCAGCCTTTGTCAGTTCTCAGTCACCTTTAAGCTTTATGCTCTGCTATTTAGTAGTCAGAATTTTGTGTGGCACAATCCAGGAAACAGCCTGCCAGACTGCCCAGGAAATAACCAGGTTTGCTGACCTCTGCATCTATTGTCCTTTCATTGCCAACAGCTAGCTTTGAGACTGCAACATTGCCATGTCTTTGTTTCCTTGAAAAAAATGAGATTGCTTTCAAAAGCTGGTACTATGAATTTCTTCTTTTGACCCCAGCTTACCTGGCTGGGCATAGGCATATTTACTGTCTGGAGTGCTGCTTCTGAGGCAACAAAACATGGGAATACCTTCCTCTTATCTGAAATGACTGAGAGCTTTGAAATGAGTCCATATTGGACAGAATTGATCTGCCAAATCCTGTTAGCTTTAGTTCAGGGTCAGGAAGCATAAAAAAATAGTAGAAATAACTTCTTATTTCGGAAAAGTATGAAGAGGTGGAATCCTGTCATCATATATCATGAAATGGAGGATAAAATGAGCTACAAGTAGGTGGTAAAGCTTTGTTTCAGGCTTTGTTTCTGTTTAATTGTATATACAAATTGGCTTAATAAGCAAGTACTTTAGTTACATTCAGTTACTGTGTGTGTAATGTGGACTATTGCAAATAAAGAACGTGGGAAAACATACTGGATAAAGTAATGGTTGAATTTACTGACTGAAATTTCTGAGGTTCATGTTGAAAAATTGAATATGACAATTTTAAGAAGTACTTAAGTCTTAAAAAGCTTTAAGCAACTACAGTTGTACAATTGCAGTGTTCAAATAGGGATTGTGTAGTTTGTAGATTTCACTTTTGCCCCTTTCCATTGTTAGGAGCTGCCAAACAACCCTCTGGTTTAATTCACTTTGTTATTTTCAACCGAAGAGCAATGAATGGCTTTTTTCATTTTAAAGATTGTTGAGTATATGTTAGTATTGTGTGATATTTGACATATCATATATTTGACAAATATATATTTGACATATCCATATATTCAGCACAATGTACAACACAGAATGTGTTGCTTTTAAAGCCCAAATCTACTGGTTCTTTTTTTATAGAACAAATTTACAAATCATTTCTTTAAATAATGAATTTCTTTTAGTAGAATTTAAAATGTAAAATGCTTAGCTGGCACAGATTTTGGAACACAGATGGTAAATTTGCCAATGCCCAGTCATGTAAGCTGGGGCCCAAAGAAGGAATTCAGCAATATCAGTCTTTGAAAACAATCTTAAGTTTTCAAGGAAACAGAGGATCACCCTTAAGTTCATGGAGGCAGTGTTCTGTAACCCCATAGCTAGCTGCTGACAGTGCCTTTGAAAGTACTACATGAATGCAGAGTTCACCACAGCACCAGGACTCCTGACTCGGCTATTTCCCACAAAATTCTGATTGCTTATTAGCAAAGTATACGAGTTGGAGGCAAGAAACTATTATGGTGAGAAGAAATATTAACAACACTTTTATCTGATGCTCTCCCTGCTTCCACAATTGAGGCTTTGCAGACTTAGCTGCTCCCAATTTTGTCTTCTTTCCCTTCCCCATACAACCACACCTTGGTAGCAAGCAGCTCTACTTACAACTGCTCTTTTGTTCTTAACTCTTCAGGTAGTAACTTTACTGACCTCACTACTTAAATTGGAGCCTCCTGACCATGTCTGTCTGGCAGTGCTGGATTTTTTATCTTCTCTGAGCAGACTTTTTATACCTTCAGCTATCCAGGTAATACACTCTTTAACAAAAATGCAAAATCTAAAAACATTCTCTAATGACTAGGGGAATTTTAAGCTTTTGATTTTTGTTTGTTTTTGAGACAGGGTCTCATACTGTAGCCTAGCCTGGCTTAGAACCTGAGGCAGTTCTTAAGTGCTGGGGTTATGATGTGAACCATGCTGGGTATAGGTTTTTGATTGCTAAAATCTTGTGCCTATACTAACAAAGTTGTAGAAAAAGAAATACTTTCTGATAAAAAGGGTCATTGTCAAAATAGAGTACTTTTTAAGTAATTTTCTTTTTAAAAATATGAGTTAGCATTCAAGTAATTTATCAAGTCGCCTACTGTACTCTGGGATACATTCTGTTATATGCCATTATCTAAAGGAAGAAGTCATTCATGTTTTACAGGCAGTAGTGTCTAGTGAGGAAATTTGGTAATGAGTTATTGTGTGGGTAGATTCATGAAACAGCGTTTATTTTTAGAGACAGTATTTTAATAATACTGTAAAGTATGTATAGATGACAAATGTGTATTTTGCTTCCAAAATTATATTCTAGTGACCTAGGGGAAGACTACCACCAAATTTTAAGACCACCTACAAAATTAGATTCTCTTAAGCCAGGAGTTTTGTTTACTGTTGTAATAAAATCCCAGGGTTTCTAGATTCTTGTCTTTGTTTTACCTTCAAAGGGGAGAATGTAAAAAGCTCTCTGGTGAAAATCTTTTCAGAGTCAAAGATGGGCTATATTTCAGTACACATGAATAAAAATCCTTGAAGTTGAATTCTAAAAGGTTTCTTTTACTTATTCACAAGAAAATGACACTAATTCACCCATTTCTATCATGTCAACTTGTGATTCATGAGATAAACTTAGATGGTGGCAGCTTTTCTCCTTTTGACAGAAATACTAACTTGCATTTGAGCAGTCATCTTTTTTGGGAAAGGTCTTAACATGTAGCCCGGGCTGGGTTCAGACATGTACTCTTTACTGCTGGCGGTGTAGTGGCCCCGTTCTCAGTCCGCTGAAGCAGCTGACAACAGAGTTGTGATACACATAGTGTGGTGAGTGGTGAGTGCTATGGGAGAAAATAAAGCAGAAGAGGGGGGCAGTATGAGGGGATAAGAAGAGGGAGCCCTTACTTGGGTGATAAGTGAGTATAAATATGAAAGGGAAGGAGAAAGCCATGTTCTGAACAGGGTATAGAGAACAAGTACAAAGCTTTGCAGGTCATTGTAAACCCTTGGTTTCACTCTAAAGGAAATTGGAAGTTATTATGAGAATTTGAGCAAGGAATAGAAGAACATAATGTGTCCCAAAAGTAGACAGTATTCTGTATTGAAGTTTTTTCTACAGCAAGATTTGGTTCTCTTTGTAGGACAAGGTGCTGCCCAACCTGCCTTGTATATTTGCTTTACTGCTAGCCAACAGCAATTGGCTGCTAGAGCAACATACTTTGGAGGCATTTACTCAGTTTGCTGAGGTAAGACCAGTTTATCATATTGACTTCTGTATATTTTAGTATTTCTTTTTTTAAAATTTTTATTTAGGAAATATTTTTACTGATTTTTTTTATTGAGTTCTACATTTTTCTCTGCTCCCCTCCCTGCCTCTCCCCTTCAACCATCTCCCAAGGTCCCCATGCTCCCATAATTTAATATTTCTAATATCCTTATAAAACACTTAAATTAAAATACTGAGCTACTTATGTATCTCAGTTGTGAAATTTTCTGCTGAGAAAATATTTGTATGTTTATAAAACCTCATTATAAGGCCTAGAGAAATGAAGTGACTTTTCCCAAGGTTCTCTGATTAGCAGGGATTAAACATTTGGAGTCAACTGCCTGATTCAGACACTGCCTTCAGTAGCACTGGGGGAAGGTCTCCTTTGGAATTGCTACTGCTCTGACCCATTTCTGTGCAGTCACGCCTTGGGTTTAATAAGTAATTAAACCTTGCAGCACCATATATATAGAAGCCAAAATTACATAAATCTTTGTAGATCTCTGAGAATCCTTGGGTACTACTTCCTTTTAAAATGAGTTTTCAGGTATAAGGTAGTTAAAAAACCTATCAAGTTGCTGAACTATGCGTGATCTGTCTTGTTTACTGATCTTTTAATAGGTAACAAATCATGAAGAGCTAGTTCCACAGTGTCTCAGTTCTGAAGATATCAAGAACAAAGTTGTAGCCTTTCTGGAGAAGGTATTTATTTATGTATAAAGCCCATGTTTTATTTTTTATCATTTTTAAAATTAGCTATTTGTAATCACCTTAGCTTCCTCTTGGTTCTGGGGTTTGAACCGGAGTTTTGCATATGCTAGACAAGTGCTTTACTACTGAGTGTTTTGCACAATGCTAATACAGATAGGCTAAGTAAACATCCCTAATCCAGAGTACTTCAAAATCTGAAACTTTGTGAGCCACCAATATGAGGCAAAAACAGAATATACCTTGTAGTGAAACTGTATGTCATGCATAAAATTACTCATTTTAGTAACATTTACTATTTTACTAATTTTACAAAAATATTGTATAAAATTACCTCAGGCATGAATTTTATGTTCATACTTGGAGCCTATCTCCATAGTATCTGAGTGTTTGAAAGAATTCTGAAGCATTTTGTATAAATGTAAAGGGAAACACAACTTGTATGAATCAGTTAAGAGCGTCCATTAGGTGGGCGGTGGTGGCGCACGCCTTTAATCCCAGCACTCAGGAGACAGAGGCAGGCGGATCTCTGTGAGTTGGAGGCCAGCCTGGTCTACAGAGCTAGTTCCAGGACAGCTAGAGCTGTTACACAGAGAAACTGTCTTGAAAATACAAACAAAAGAACATACATCAGAGAAGTAAATCACTTTAAGTCAATGTACCTAAAAGTTTGAGATATAATAGCATTGATTACCTTGGCACTAAGATAAAAAAAGTGTGAATTCCTAACATTGCTGATCATAATTAGCTATACGTGATTATAAGGCCTAGTATTATGGTTTGTATGATATCAGTATGTTTTTCTAATATACAGAAACAGACTTTATTTTTGTAGATAGGATCTCACTGTGTAGCCCTAGCTAAGTTTGCTCTCAGAGATCCTCCTACCTCTGCCTCCCAAGTGCTGGAATTAAGGGTGTCTAAAGTGGTGTTTCTACAATTGTTCAATACAGTCAAAAATTTTAAGTATAGGGATCCAGCATATATTCTGGTGTTACGATGTGAGGGAGTAATTGAAATATTAAGACCTGTCAAACCAGACTTAGAATACCAGGAAGTATAAATTATACTTTAGCACATATTTAACTGGGTTCTATGTATTTTATAAATTACTTACATGAGTTGTTACTAAACATTATAAATAAATGTGTTACAGTTATTATCTAGGCTGAACTTTAAGTACATGTGGTGTTCGTTTTTTGTGTTTCTGATTTTTCAAGACAGGGTTTCTCTGTTGCTTTTGGATCTTGTCCTGGAACTAGCTCTTGTAGACCAGGTCTGCTTCTGCCTCTGCCTCCTGAGTGCTGGGATTAAAGGCATGCGCCACCACTGCCCGGCTTAAGTGCCTGTGTAAGTAATTGTTTTGCCAGCACCACACCCTGTACAGTAAGTTGAATGTGTAACATACTTATTTTTCTTGGAGAGATAATACTTAATTCTGTAGTGAAAAATGTTTTAAGGCACTTTTAAGAACACTTTGGTCCTTAACCTAATGGTCCTTTGTCGCATGGGGTCACATATCACATATCCTGCATGTCAGATATTTATATTATGATTTATAACAGTAGCAGAATTACAGTCAATGAAGTAGCAGTGAAATAGTCACCACAACATGAGGTATTACAGGGTCGCAGCATTAAAAAGATTGAGAACCACTGCTCTAAGGGGATTGTATTCAGATTGCACTAAAGATGAGTCTACCTAACCTAGAATTTGCCTGGTCACAGGTCAAGCCAGAATGGTTTAATACTCAGCATTTACAGACATATACATAAACTAGCTGGTTTCCTTTTCTAAATCTCATACCCCTTGGTATCTAGTAGAGAATGCTGATTTGTCAGTGATTTTTGATGATCTTTGACAGACAGGATTTGTAGATGAAACTGAAGTTGCCAGAGTGGATCGTGTGAAACAGAAAGTCGCTTTCTTGGAACCCACTATAGAGGAAGCAGATGGGTTGGCTTTACAGGTATGGACTGCTTTTCAGTATGGCTAATAGTAAAACAATGGAACGTCTTTGCTCATTATTGATAAACTAGTTTGATTCTTGTCCTCATGTTGAATATCAAAGTCTAAACATAAAATTCCCATTTTATGGTCAAAAGCACATCAAAAACAAAACCATACATCTTTCCTGAAGTGTTATCAACAGACAAGAACTACAAAAAAATAGTTGTAAACATTTTAACAAATATACTCTTTATTATTAGAAGTTACATATTGTATCAATGATGACATAAAGGTATTTTCTGACCCATAGATACCAATCAGCATGTTTAGTTCATCTCTTGTCTCCTCATCCAGCCAGCCTCAATCACTTTTCGCTAATTATCACATGTACCTATTAATTGGAAGAAACTTGACACTACTACGTACATTCAAAATTGTGTTTTAAACCTAAGTACAATTATAGTTTGGGATTTTAGGCAATAGGAATTTTTTTTTTCTTTTAAGATGTAGCTGTAAGCCTGAAGTATATAAAGTTCAATATAAACCAGTTATACTCATAAGCCCTGTGAGTTTAAATTGTGACACCCCTTTGGAAAACTGATTATTAAATATGTCTGGGTCTCAGTCCCTTTCCCCCCTCCCTTTGCAAGATGTTTTGAGCCTGTGGTTCTCATCATTTACAAACTTAGTATTTGGGAAATCACAAACACACTATCAAGAATACTTATTGATAGTTGTTGGGCAAGACAGCATTTGTCAGGGGGGGCCCCAGCATAGGAGTGTTCTCCTTGGCTGCCGCATACAATTAGGATGAAGTATGATTAGAGATGGGGAGGGAGCACTTTGGGATCCCATGACTGCAGTTTCTCTCAAATTGTTTTCAGAATGAGCATTACGGCATTACTTGTTTTATGCTTTCCTTATTTCTCAGCCTTGTACAAAAAGAGCCCGGCATGAGTTCCCCTTTGAAGAAGAGTACAGGTCAGCATTTCAAGCCGCAGTAGGGGCTTTGGACACAACTGAGTGGTTACTCCAACAGGCCCCTGCTCCAACCTGGCTGCCAGGGAAACTGCAGGCACTAAAAGAAAAGATCGAGAAGCTAAAATGCTGTGTGCCCGAGGGTAACATGAATGGGCTCTGACTCTTCCTCAACCATCAGCGCCTTGCCTGGATGTTTTGTAAATGAAATTATGAATGTAAATTATGTTTGTACATTTTCATTGCACATATAAAAGCTTTTATAAATGTGAAAATAGTCTTTATTTAACACAGAGAACAAGATGGGGGATGTTTCTCATTGAGAACTTTGGTACAGTGTAATACACGTGAAAGAGTAACTGCCCAGGTAGGTCCAAAGGAGGGACCTTTCTTTTACTCAGATGATAAACTGTAAACAAATAAATAAGCTGCTTAAGGAATCTTAGCAGTTTGAAGTTATAATTTACAGCTAGACTTTTTTTCAGTAAGTCATTATTTCATAGTAGAGCTTACTCTTTTAAAGGAATGGCACAAAATTAAGCTTACCGGCTTGAATTTTTTTATTTTATTTCCAGAATTTTCCTGGAAAAAGCACTTTAGCTACTTACTTTTCATGGAACTGGCCTCGATCAAGTGCACACAGGCTCTTCCTAGAATTTGGAACTGAGAGCCTTCTGCCACTCACGGCTTAGTCAGCAACTTGAAGTTGGTCTCATGCTTGAGTTGGTTGGCACAGACTGCAAAAAGAGCTTCTGGTTTGGGGAACACAGGCTGCTTTGGGGTTTAACATCCATGCAGCTTGCTTTGAGGTATTAACTTCCTTTAGAATTCTTCCTGAAGTTTAAGCTCTCCCTCATTGTCACCAGTTGTTATCTTCCCAGGTCAGCTCTTCTTCTTCCCAGCCTTCTGCCTCTCCCTGCAACAGAACACACCAACTATCTGAGACAAACTATATACCCCGAGCATTTAAAAATGACACATTTGTTTATAATACCAGAAGAGACCGACGCCTGACAACCAAAGGCTAAAGCGAGATTGCTTTGGCTGTAACGCCACAGGCCACATCCATTGGAAAATAACTGTAGTCCAGTAAAACTGGTCAGATTCTTTCCTAAGTCAAGGACTTACTTGTACAGGAGGTAGACCTAAGCATGGCCAAGGACAGCCCTACAAATGGAGGTTTCTTTTAAAGATTTATTTTAATTTGATGTATGCATTAAAATGCGTATGCATTTTTATGCACCACGTGTGTGCCTGGTGCCTGTAGAGGTCAGCGAGCGACTGAATCTCCTGGAACTGGAGTTACAGACAGTTGTGAGGCATTCTAAGGGTGCTAGGAATCAAACCTGGGTCCTCTAGAATAGCCAGTACTGTTAACCACAGAGCCATCTCCAACCCCAAGATTTTAGTTTGGCAATGTGATTAAACAGTTTTGAACTATAACTTTGTACATGACAATAGCTGTCATATCAATAGGTTGGACATGCCTGAGGGATCAGTCTTGTTTGTTTGTTTTTTTTCCAATAACCATGAAATCATTTATAGGAACTGGTTTTATTGATTCTAGGTTAAATTTGATCATTTTAATTAGCTATGTATGATACCTTCATTGAGAAAAATACTTGTTTATTGTTAATTAGGACCTCCAAGGGAAACCCTGATTAGCACATTTAGTACAAAGAATGAACTCACCTCAGTCAGTTCTGTTGCAGCAAATTTTGAAGAAAATTGCATCACTGTGGAGACGTCGTCCTTGTCAGGGACCATCACTTCTGTCCTCAGTTCAGGCAAAATGAGGAAAGTACCTGAAGGCTTAATATCTGGAATCATATCTGCAAACCAGTCCAACTCAGGATCTTGTACTGGCTTCTTTTTTACTTGTATGGTGAACTCTTCTCCTAAACCAAGTTCTGACCGAACTTTAAGGGGTCTTTCTTGGGACACTTCTGGTGGTTTAACGTCCCCATGCTGTGTGTGGCTGGTCTTAGAGGAAGGGCTGCATTTCAAAGGCACAGAGTGCTGAGTGGGAGGAAGCCGTGCTGCAGTGGGCTTCTGCTCTCCTGAGGTAACAGGCATGGCAGCAGAGGCAGCAGCCACTGTGTCTACTTGGGTACCAGAGCTAGACTCACAGTCATCCCGGCACTCCTCTGCCTTCAGATTCCTGTGCTGGGACTCTGCACAAGGCTCGTGGGACCGCATCTGAACACTGGCAGTTTGGTGCTCGGACTCCTCAGGCTCACTCCAGTCAGGCCATTCCTCAGGCTTACTAGAACCTGCTGGGAGGTTTCCATTGTCCTCTGAATTGATTTTCACATCTGAGATTCCATTCATAGGGAATTTAATAGAGTGAGAAAACTGATCACCTATGGGATATCCAAGAATCAGTCTCATAAAATGTTAAGAGCAAGCAAGCATAAAGTCTAATTACTTAAAAATATCCAAATACACTTAAACTCAAAGGAAGCAAACATACTATGCCAATTAGCTCATCATTAGATCTTTGACTAAATATTCTCACAC
This sequence comes from Chionomys nivalis, assembly GCF_950005125.1. Classification (NCBI taxonomy): domain Eukaryota; kingdom Metazoa; phylum Chordata; class Mammalia; order Rodentia; family Cricetidae; genus Chionomys; species Chionomys nivalis. The sequence goes on from NC_080090.1 coordinate 57,096,496, forward strand.
TCATTGGCATAAGTAAATAATACAGATGCAGTCTTACCTAGTAATTGTATCTAAAAATGGATGCTCAAGTAAGTTGTTTTAAAAATTATTTACTTTGGGGTCTCCCACATTCTGGGTGTGAATGCCACAGTACAGGTGTGGAGGCAAAGGACTGCTACGTAGTTGGTTCTATTTTTGTGGGTTCCCAAAATTGAACTTGGGGTATTAGCCTTTTACTGCAGGTGCTTTTAATTCCTGAGCCATCTCTCCAATCCACTTTATTTTTCAAAGATTCGCTTTTAATTACATGTTTGTCTGTGTGTGGGTATACACAGGTGAGGACAGAGGCTAGAAGCATTGGATTTCCTGGACCTGGGGACCAAACTTGGGTTTCCTACAAGAGTAGTTTGTTCTTTGAACTGCTGAGCCATCTTTCCAGCCCCCAAATAAGTCTGAAACAGATTTTCTTAAATGCTATCAAGGTGCTAAGAAATCTAGGTTTACTCAGCTACCACTTCCTCATACTTATTTGTAAAACATTTTCTGCTACTTTATTATGTCTTTATTAACATCTTTACAGCTCTTTATTTTTGGTACATTTATGATGCAGAAGACATAAAAATACCAAAGCATCTGATATAAAAATGAATTCAAGTAATGGTAACTTATTATGTAGAAAGGCTAGGTGTATAACCAACAGTTTAAAGAGGTGAAAAGAGAAGTACAGAGACATTCCAAAGTGCATTTAATTTTCAAAATTTAAGCTTAATATTCTCAGGAACAGATTGAAGCCACAGGAACCTCAGTTAAAATTCTTACCTGGCTGTAGAAGAGTATTGTAACACTCTTCCTGTATATGCTTCTTGCTGTTGATGGGCGTGTTGCCAGAAAACAGCCATTTAGGGAATGAATTAGAAGAGGGGTTCTCTGAGATGTGTGAGAGCCTACTCTGCTGGCTGCAGACAACATGCATGGGAGAACCTGGAGAACGTGAAGGGAGAGGATGGGCTTACTGATCTAGCACTTGATTGGTGAGCAACAGTCAGGGGGAATGGTATATGTAACACAGAAAAGAATATCAATATTTGACCAAAACCCATTGTTAATGGTCACCTGTCTCTGAAGGTTTAAGACAGGTTGTGTCCACTGAACATGGTGGGGATGGGACAGAACTATGAAGCATAACATAGATAAAATTTCTAGGAAACCTTGGTAAGTTACAGTTCTTAAAATCATTTTGGTAGCAATCTAAGCCCTTGATTCTGACTCTTTTAAGAATAAAAGGCTAGTATAAGAGTACAGAGTGAACAATATTAATAACTTAATACCACAAAATTATAATACTGAAAATAAGATAAGTTATGCTATGGATATCTGACCTTGAATGAGGAAAGTAGCTGCCTTTAACAGTTTACCAGAAAGCATATATTCAAGATTGGATATTGATCAGAAAGATTTAGTAAAATTACACTGAGTATTTCCCCTACCTTAAAGCTAGGGTAAGGGGAGTCAACTGTCATAATAAGGCTTCAGCTCTCTCTAGCATCTCTCTTCTTCACCCTCAGCCCTCAGGGCCTAGCACTACAAGCCAAAGAACTGCATTAGAGAGACCAGAATTTTGTAATGAAATCATGGTCATATTCAAGGTCATACAAAGTAGCAAAAAGGCAATGACACTGTTGATATAAAGTTCTTGTGAGAACTTTATAGAGTGGGAACAAACCAAAATCAAAGATTTCCTGAAGTACTCAAAATAGCTTTTATCCAATAGTCCAACAAAGTCAAAAGAACTTAAGGATCTAGCGTTAAAAAGAACAATGGTCTTTAATAGTCCCTACTAAAATTCAAATATATCCTCTAACCCACAAAGTCTCCTTCTGAGACTGACTTATCCTATGGCAGTGGAACTCCATATAATAAAGATGCATCTGCAAGGATATTTATGGTACTACAGATTATATACTGGTTAAAAATCTAGCAGTGGATACAACAGCTATGGCTATAAATCACTGAATTGGATTCAGTGAAATGGTAGGTGTAAAAATGAGGTTTTTCTGTATTGACCTCGAAACACATCTTTAATATACAATACATGAAAATAAGCTATAGAGCTGGGCACAGCATTATTAAATATAATCCTATAAAATCCACACATAATGAGTGTGTAGTTTCTGTATCCCTTTGTGGGTTTAAAAAAGGAATTTTACTGAACCATTAAAGGTCACTTTGTACCCACTATGAGAGTGTGAAAAGGGAAACTGAACTATCCTCATGCTTGACCATTTACCTCAAAATAAAACCTGTATCATAGAATAATAAGAACTTACTAAAATAAAGTTGAATCTTACCTTCAGGGGAAAGGTCACTAGTTTTGGTAAAACTTGGAGCAGTACGCTTAAAGATCTTGGTTCTTTCTCCACCCACAACCACTTCTGGTCCAAGTAGAGATACCAGCACCGCCAGGCTACGAAGAGTAACTGCCACAATGGAATGGCTGGTGTCACGAAGACCCAGTAGTACCTAGGAGCAAAACTGGTCATGAGTGCAGACAGCCACTACCTCTGCCTCCTGGAGAAGAGCAATTGGCCTGCAGCCATAATGCTTTAAATAAATATTTTCCTAGACATTCCTCAGCAGTTCAACTTACTATGGGAAAGAAACAATGTTTTGTCCTTCCAGTCCATCATGGATTGCCAACCCCACTCCCAAATAGGCAAATTATGAGCCAGCCCCAGAGCAAAGGCTCCATGAAAATGGGTGTGGACTGCCTGATACAGCTGCCCAACAAGATACGTAAACTTAAGTATCATTTCTGGGAGCATCAAGGCTTATAATTTGCAGGCCCTTAGAAGCAAGCAGCTGCACCTTGATTTCCCACTTTAGTTTTCCAGTGCTTCAGTATATTTTTGATATTTTGATCCATGCCTTTGTGATTTTTTTGTGTGTGTGTGTGTGGGGGGGGGATACAGGGTTTCCCTGTGTAACAGCCCTAGCTATCCTGGAACTCGATACGTCGATCAGGCTAGCCTTGAACTCGCGAAGTCTACAAGGCGTGCACCGCCACAGCCAGTTCTGATAATTTTTTATGGCATAAAAAAATGATTACAAACCTTGGGCAAGCAAATCCTAACATTCCCTATGGTGGATAAACAGGTTGGCAATCACTGCTAACAATCTCATGTTCTCTGTGGTAATTATCATAATGTAATTAGTGCACAAATGCTAGTGAAGGGCCATGGACCGAGGGTCTGCTTAGGCTTGTTTTTGTCTTCTCATCCATTTACCTACAAGATGAGCAAACAGAATCCTAGCTGCTCACAGACTCAGACTGAACATCTTATGCTAACTGACTGTTCAGACTGGGATGAAATCATGATTTCACCTCTTTACACCCTAGTAACTTTTAAACTCAATCACTGTCTCAAGGCTCTGAACTACTATCTGAAAACCGTCTTCCCTCCTTTCATTTCCTAAGGTGGCAGCAGTCTTGTGCACTCTCTCATCTTCCCACTGCCAGCGTGGTCCTAACCTGTGGCAAGATGACTTTCTTCAGCTGTTCCTGTGTGAAGTGCTCCACGTAGGCTTCGATGTGGGACAGTAATACCATCCGCACATGCTCCTCGTGGACCTCGAACAACTGGAGCAGCACAGGGACCACCCGTGACTGGAAGAGTGCTGGTGAGAGCAAGCACGGAGGCTCTCCTGGTGTGTTCTCTACCCGGCATCAGAAGGTACAGACAGGTCATTCAGGGGAAAGGGTCGTCAACTGAGACCAGAATTTTACACATATTTTATCTATTTGTCTAGAATTTTAAGCCCCAAGCTAAAGGGATTTCTTATGTGGATTCAAAATTACTTAAAGGCTTTACTGTCTCAAATGCTATCTGCATCGTGTCTGGCCCTAGTTAGCGGGTGGGGCAAAACTCATCTTTAAAGAACACTGAGATGACTCTTGGGTTCTCCCTCAAATCCAGTCAGGATGGAAAGCTGTAAGGGAACATTCAAGACTAAATATATTCAACACCCCCCAAAAAAAATGCAATTCTAAATTGAAATTAACTACCCATAGTATCTGTTGGAATGACACCATTTAAGGCAATGAACTCAGGGGCAGGCGAGATGGCTCGTTAGTTAAGAACAATGGCGTTTGCAGAGGACTCAGGTTCAGGTCCCAGCACTCATAGCGGCTTACAATAATCCCTAACTCCAGTTTCAGGGGATTCAGTACCCTCTTGTATCTTCCATGGGGACCAGGCAAATATGTAATACACATACATATAAGTAAAACACTCATATACATAAAATCAATTTTCTTTTTAAATTTAAGAGAATGAGTCAGGCAGTGGTGGTGCATACCTTTAGTCCCAACAGTTGGGAGGCAGAGGCAGGAGGACAGGTCTATAAAGTGAGTTATAGGACAGCCAAGGTAATACAGAGAAACCCTATCTCGATAAACAAATGAATTCTTAAAGCAGGATTTAACCTAACTCTAAATTCTTTAGCATATTAAAAATAAGTTCTTTTTTTTTTTTTTTTTTTTTTGGTTTTTCGAGACAGGGTTTCTCTGTGGTTTTGGAGCCTGTCCTGGAACTAGCTCTTGTAGACCAGGCTGGTCTCGAACTCACAGAGATCCGCCTGCCTCTGCCTCCCAAGTGCTGGGATTAAAGGCGTGCGCCACCACCGCCCGGCTAAAAATAAGTTCTTTAATCTGATGTGTTACCGTCTAAGAAATCTCATAAAGAAATCTCATACCGTCTTACAAATCTCATAAAGTTTCAAAGCAATTGCTTTGAAACCCACAGCTCCAAGATTAAAATGGTCTTGGAGATTTTCAACCTTTTTACTAAAAATACAACATGGGTTGCTTTCAGTAACTTAGGAAGCACAGGTCTAAGGATGACCGAAAAGATATCTGAGAGCGTATGCCTTACCCATTAAAGGTTCATATACATACCATGTTGCATTTGTGTGTGCCTGTGTATGTGTAACCACTTATGATGTAAGATGTTCCATAAAGATATTCCATATTTACCCGTGGGTTTTGGTACCCGAGTCAGAGTTCAAGCTATCATATTAGGGAGGAGTAGCTCTTCTGTGCCTTTAGAGGCAAACATTAACTTTAGAATACTGCAATATTACTCCATTCAAAATATGAACTAATAATTGCCAAATTCCCTCATAACTAATAACACTGGGGAAAAAATTCACCTTTCTTAGGGCCAAGGAGATACGGAAGAAAACTTTTAACAGCCACTGGCTCAGCAAATACCAACTGGTTAAGCAGAAGAGGCACCAATCTCGAAGCTATTAATTCTTCTGACAAGCAGCTCACTCTGTCCAGCAGAAATCTAACAGGAAAGAGATGGTTAGTCCCCAGTTTGGTCATGTGACCTCTGTTCTCTCTAGCTGTGCTAGTCATCCATCTACTTCTGGCTATTTGTTCTTTTACTTTTGCTTGTTACACATTTAGTGTTAATACATGGCCTTCCTGGGCCACTGCTCTACCACCTCGTCTCCCGCCAGTTTACTCAGTCTCCTGCCTCAATTCCAAGTGCTCCCTCCACTCCCCCACTGGCTCTTCCCCTCAGTGTCTTTATCTTTTCTTTCATACCTCAGTGTCTCCTTCACTGGTCCATAGTACCCCTACACCAACCTCTTACCTGCTGACTGAACAATACATACTAACCAATCCAAGCCTGCCGTGCTCTAAGCCTGCCTTCACGAACGGAATGACCAGTAAAGGCAGACCTAGCTGTCTCGCGGACGCCTTATCCCCTCAGTGGCTTCAAAGCAAGAAGTCTACTACCTACAAATAACGTCTACGAGGAACACCTCTTACCTGTTCTTGTTTTGAAATTTGCCCTCCAGTAGGATTCAAGTGCTTGCCATTTGCTACACAAATCACAGCCTTTGTGTGTTCACTCCTGTTTCTCTGTCCTGAGACCTCCCTCCCGGCAAAGCAAGACTTGCACCCATCTTCACACTTAAGTTACCAGTCTAGCTATGTCTGCATTACCAGTACAATCTATCCTGGGCATGTAGAAAAGTTCAGTAACCACTATGAAGTCAGAAGTCTGATCCACCCCTACCTAGATCACCAACATGCTTATCATAGGTTTAATTCAAGTTAGCAAACCTAAGTTTTTTCTAAACTTACTTGAAAAATTCAGTTTTTTCATCTTCACTTTTTAATGTCAAACTTCTCAAGAAATTCACAACTTCTAGAAAATCATTCCTAAATGCAGGGCAAATAAAATAAAATAGGACAATAGATTAAAGGCATGTTAAGTATTGATGTTATTATCACAGACCATACCACCATTTTCAATGAAAGAAATGTTCTCTGTGTTATATGAAAGACTCAAAGTAGCTGATGAGATTTATGCAGTGGAGCAAACCTAGAAGAGCCTAATGTCTTCATAATTCTAGAAACATCTGCCAGAGGCTATAAATAGAGAAGCGCATGCTAGTGTGCTTTAGGCTTCAGTAGCAAGCATACTTCCCCCAACTCTCCACTGACACAGGACACTGGCAATGGACTGTCCTGGGAGCAATGGCGTAAGTATTTCAAAGAAGCTGCTGATTCCCAAGTCTCTCCTGTGGCGCAGTGAGAACACTTGGGAAGTGGAATCTCTGTAGGAGTCACGAGCATTTTCTCACTTTTCTGACTTTTGCGCTCAGGCAAGGCCAGTTTCTAAGGAATCCACAGATGGTCCTAAACCTGTAAACTGTCTGTTCCAAGAGAGCATGGCTCACAACTTACCATAAGGGAGCTATTGCATGGCAGTTAAGCACACAAGCTTGGCAGCCGACATGGCATGCACAGTTACTACCTCCCTTCCCATGTTAACATCTCCATGTGACCCTTGGACAACTCATCACCAGGGCACTGACTTTCATGACTTCTTCCGCAGAGAAAGTCACGTGACTTTGACTTCTCCAAAACTTAATTCCCATTAGCCTGGTGTTGAGCAGATGCTTCAATGAAAACAGTCTACTAACATACTTTTCTATGGTGCGTGAGTTAAAACACAACGGAAGACACACAAGAAACTCAGAAAACCTCTGTACTGCATCAGCCATTTTTCCGCTTTTCTGGGGCTGATTCATACCGCGTGCCGTTCCAGGGCAGCACCTGCAGCGCTGTATGCAGCACACCAGGAATATGTGTGCCTGTGAGCTTTCCTAGTTCATGTGCTCATGTCTCACTGTAAACGGTACCATATATGGTCTAGAAATGTATGAGTATGTGTTCATAAACTTTAGCTTCTTATAAGGACAACTTGTTTATACTTCATGGACCCAAATAATAGACTATCTACATTTATTTTATGTGTCCATCACAATCTGTTTCTCCCTTTGATATTTCTAGGCTATGAAATTTGTCTCAGAGTTTCAATTTTTTAAACTTTAAAGATTCATGTCAAACCTAAGTGGACCTGTACATCCTGAACCCGTCATCAGTGTCTGCCCAATCCTCTGCAGCAAACCTAAGCACAGTGTCTTGAATCGAATGAAACTGGCTCAGCTGCCTCAGTGATGGGTGCTGACCTGCTTCATCCTGTGGCCTCCGACATATTTACTCCTCACCATAGTGGCTGTGTCAAGTGTGGGTTGGAGTGCTCTTTTGTTTTTTTTTCTTCCCTCTATATTAATACACATTTCTTAGAGAACTTGTATTACACATAGTGGTGACAATTTACTACAGTGAATTATCTTTGTAGAGATTTTATATCATGAAAAATAGAGGATTTCTAAGAATCATCTGCAAACACAAGAAAATACATGTTTCTAATAATAATTGTTGAAAGACCTGTACAAGAAAATATATACAATTGTATCTGTCAATTTAGGAACTAAATGGAGGCCATATCTGCTACACTGGAAAAAGCTAAAGCCATAAATGGCAACTGTACTCTTGATAACTACAGGCACTAATTCAGTAGCAACCCCAAAATGTGCCTCTCTAGAGGTGGCTCATCTCAGGAGCAGCACAGCTGTCCTTTGCTCTGCTTCCTGCCAAGCTCTCTGAGTACAACACAAAAGGTTAGCTTTGCTAATAAAATTCATAAACGTGGAACTAACCTGGGCATAAGGTCTATGGTTAGAGAAGTGAAAGACCATAAAATTAAAACTACTCTTGACAATTCAATACCATCTGTGAACGCAGGAAAGTATTTACACTGTGTCCTTCCTTCTAACTGACTTCTACATATTCTGGGACAAAGGAAACAGTCTACTGCTGGAAGAAACACAACCTGCCCCCTCCCAACACATACTAGAGAACATGTCCCAGTAATGCAGTGGCAGCAGACAGAGGCCACGTTTATCAATTAACATATAACTGTAAACTATTTCACACAGATTAGTTTCTTTATAATCAAAATCCCTAGTGAATCTGAGTAAAATTCCTTCATGACAGCTAAGAATTCCTAAAACTTTCTGTGATGGGACCTTGAGAGGCAACCAGTCTCTCTCCATCACGTCACCTGATGCCTCACCTGAAGAAGTCATGGGACAGTAAGGTGCTGAGCGCTGGTCGACAGGTTGGCGTGGGATTCAGTAGAGTTGAGTGCAAGGTCTGTAGGAAGCTGGAGAGAACACCCGCTGAAACTGAAATCCAGAGCTAAGTTAGTTCCAGTGCCTTCTCCCTCTTTCCGGACCTCTCTAGCTGGAGACTGACGAGAGCAAAAACCAACCTGCAAAAGCCCAAGCACACAGAGCCCCGCTGTTGCTACATGACTCGCGTCGTGCAGGCCAGATCCGCAGCAGGTGCACAGCGCTGCCCTGCCAGCACAGCCACACGGCCGCAGGTGCCTCCCTTCTGCATCCCCCCATTTCCTCATTTTTAACCCACCGACGTCCAAAATGGTGGTTTGAAAGGGGGCAGGTTTGAAGATCTTTTTTGGGCAGGTCCTTCTCACCAGGGAGCTGACTGAATGCCTGTATTTTCAACTCTTGTACACATTTGCCACCATTATAGGTGCATAACAACAATGCCTTAGAGCCTTAGGCTTTAATTCGCAAATATTCACGTTGATAGCCAGAGCCTTCTAACAGCAGAACACTGCACATCATGGTAGAAGCTATACTGGCACTGGAGAAGTGTCAGCAGAGTAAGACAGCCACTAACAAGGAGCTAATGTGGCACACAACTCAGTAACCTTCACAGGTGCACAATTAATGTCCTAGAGTCCACCCCTGAGTGACACAGGCTGCCGAGCATGCCATTAGAGAACACAGAAGGGAATAGAGAACTGTCTTTAAGTAGACGGGCTTTAAGAGGACACACAAGAAAAAATACTGAGTAAATTTTAGCAGAAGTAGGTTTTTACATCTCAGTCACTAAGGGCATTTATTAGCCACAAGAGAACTCAATAATGAACTCTGAAGACAATCACATATGATGGGGACAGCCACTGTTCAAAATGTTTCCTACTTAAAATTCCTTTTTATTATTCATCCTTATGGAACCCCGAGCTACTCCCCTTTTTGGTGCTGCTATCTGTCCTAAGTAAACAGTGTGGTGAGCGGCGGGTTCCCCACTACACTAAAGACTGTAGTCCTTGGAGTTCACGCGGAGCGGGTCGGGTGCTTTCCTACTTAGTCTATGCATGTGGCCATACAGCTCCAACTCACCCTGCTCATTCAAGATGGGGAGCAAGCTGTCCACCAGAGTTCCGAAGGAATAGGCATCTCGGGCATGGCCATGGGACTCGGGAAGGGCTGCAAATTCTGGAGACTAAATGCAGGAAGACTATTAGAATGAGAGGACCTGCTGTATAAGCTGTCTCCAACATTCTCCCATGTTTGCATTTATTATACTCAATTCTAACTTGATGGTACCACACTCCACAGGTTTTAAGAATTGTTAGTACACAGTATGTGACAAATTGGTACAATTGTATGTCAATTAAAATCGTAGGTCTCTCTCAAAAATGGAAAAAATTTTTGACCTATTAGTTGATGGAAGAAGCTTATCAAAGATTTAAAAATATCATATATGAAAAAAGATAAAATACTTAATCTATGGCTTTCTGAATTGTGTATGGCTGCAACCCAGGGTTAAAAATACTATACACACACAATGAAAACAAAAGTTCATAAAACAATGTTTTTTCTTATACTCTGGTATGCCCAGTGATATTTTCAACATTTTCAAAATGCTGATGAACTGACTTAAAATCCACAAATCATCAGTTTTAAAAAAATCCCTAGTCTATGCATATACAGAGATTTGGTTAACCTGCGATCGCAAATCTTAGGTCTCTAGCTTACAGTTGGGCTTGCATTTCCTGTAGAGCACATTGTCTCTGGAGGTTGGGGCTTTATTTAGGGCTTGTAAAAACTGTGTAAAGGGCTCACCTTCTAGACTAGTAAATGGTCCTTTCCTCACCATGGTATTAACAACCCCTCTTGCACATGCCCAGGAGTTCCAGCTATGAGCAGCTAGGAAGACGTGTGCCTGGGATGATACAGAGGAAGGATGAGGCCACTGCTTCCCCCAGAATCACGGCCTCTAGCAGAGTACACCAATTTCTCCTGAAATAGATATGATGCTCTCGCCACACTGGGGCATCTCCATCTTTATACAAACACAGTCCCTAAGCTGGTCTAACTGTGATAGTAAGATTGATCTCAGGCATTTTCAAGATCATCATGAGACACCTATGATTTAGTAAACTGGGCAGAGGAAATGGTGAGGGTCTTAGTTCTCCGCTGTTGCACAGCAGAGGCTGACTTAGTTCCACAAACGGCATCTACTCACCATCTCCTCAGGGGGAATAGATGCTGGGTCTCTTACTGACTGGATACTCCTGAGAAACTAGACAAAGAAATAATTTAAGAAAAACAACTCATATTTGGTAATTTAATCTTAGTTCAATTTAAAAAAGAAACAAGCAGTGGAAGCAGGAGCCAGGAAACCTTTTGATCAGTGCCACACACCCCACTCATAAATGTCCAGCCTTCCTAATTTGATGTGACTGTGGTCCCCAGCACAGCATGGGCTCAGGAAGCATCAATGCCAGCTGTTCTTCCATTGGGCTTGTCATCAGAGGCCCCTGAACTACCCACTTTCCCACAGACAGAACAACTGTGAGGTGCTTCGGTCAGATATGGCCCATGCCTATAGTGGCCACTAGTAAGGAAGCTGAAGCAAGGTTACTTGAGCCTATAAGCTCAAGGCCAGCCTGGAAGACAGAGTGAGATCCTTTTTTTTTTTGGGGGGGGGGTGTCAGCACACAACAAAAATTTACCACCTATTATACCATGGGAATCTTAAGCTTTGCTGTCACAAGACATTAAGGCTCAGACCATATGTCACAAGCCATATGCGAGGCTCATATGGGCTGTACAGATAAAAACAACACCCACTGAATAGGCACACCTATTATTCACCTATCCAAAGATTATTTCTGAAAAGCTTACATTTCCAAAATGCCATTTCTGGCACAAGGACTATGAGATGAATGGACAGGATCTCCTGTTCCCAACCAGTGCTTACAACCTGGAGAGAAGCTAGCAGTTCTAATAGATGTGCCGAGCACCATGAAGCCCACAGTAGTGATTAATTCTTTCAGATGAGGAAGGATTCAGACGGACTTAGGCTCGATCTGTGTTTCCATTTTCTAGGAGGCCAACAGGAGGAAGAAGGCGGTTCGGCAGCAGAACCACATCAGAAAACAGGGAAGCATCTGAGCTGCCCCCTGTGTAAGCAACAGCTCAGGAGTGTGGGGCTGTGGGTGCTAAACAGAGCTGAGGTGATGGGCAGGTACTGTGAGGAGCTGTGTGCCCCATGGCAAAGAATTTGTGCTATGGACTACAGACTAGTCAGATCGGAGGTGAGTTCAGAGAAGAAAGTGTGCAACAGAGACAGAGGTAAGGAGAGGATATTTACAGAACTGGCAGCATCAGAACACAGCACCACTCATGAAGGTCTAAGGGTAGAAACGGCCCAAGAAGATAGACTAAACCAACACATCAATGAGAGAGTGTCCCCATCTTTTGGAGGACCCGAAGCCAGTTCCCAGCACCCATGTAAAGTGACTCACAACTGCCTATAACTCCAGGTACAGGGGATCTGACATCCTCTGACATTATGAAGGAGTGATTTTTTATTTCTTTTAGAAAAAGTGAGTCAGGAACCACATGCAAATGGTGAAAGAAACAGAACAGAGAATAAAGCAGCTTGTCTACTAGGGTCGAATGTACAGCAAGTTCCATGGGAACAACAACTTCACTCTACACAATGTAGTGTCCTGGCACGGGGTAGCTTAGACAATGTCCAGGGAACACTCCTGGCCTCGTAATAGCAGCTGCTATCGCAGGAGGAGATACAAAGTACGACATGCAACTGCCGGGACACAAGAGACACAAATAATGAGGCACAAAGTAGCTATGGGAACAGAGAGGCGGGCAGCTGGCTTCAATGTTGAATAAACCATTTACCTCAGTCTTGGGCTCCTTACATACTAAATGATAGGGGATACATGAACCTCAGAACTTCTGAGCAATAAACACTACAATTTTCCGAACATGAGCTTTAACACAAAGTTCAGCTCTTCAAATCTACAATCCTAACAGTTAAGGACACTGCTGGGGCGCGAAGCCCACCCCGCATCACCATCACTGGCTCACCTCTGCTGTGGCCTCAGGAACTCTGCACACGGTTTCCATGCCTCCGAGCTTCCAGTGCCCGTCTTCACTCACAAAAATAGAAGACAAGCAGACATTGTTGTGTGTCAGATGTCCCTGGAAAAGAGACAAACAGAAAAGGAACAAGACTGACACCCCAAAACCTGAAGGTTTTAAACAATTAAATACTAGTCACCACACACAGTGCAATGTGGTCTTTGGCACCCGCAGCATAACCAATGGAGCTGTGCTTAAATGAACAAACCAGACGCAGCTAAGAAAGGAAAGGCTCTGCCTAGCGCCCCCACCTGGCAGGAAGGTTGTGAAGACACCAAATCCTATGCACAGACAGCATCACTCCCATTTCTTGAGAATTAGGAGCCACACACGTCCTTAAACATCCGCAAGTCTCCACGGCCTGGATCAGCTGCTTCAGTACCTTAAACAAAAGGTACAGCAGCTCCCGCAGATTATGTCTCTTTCCCCTTAAAGTCTCTCTTGCCTGTAGGCTGTCATGAACCCAGACCACTCCACCCGAAAGCCTGGCAGTCAGTAGGCATTTACAACATCCCACCACAAGAGGGGAAGTGGAATGTCAAGAACCACCACCCACCACAGAAGGATCTAGTTTAAAACTAAAAAAAATAGTACACTCAAATAAATATGAGGAAGGAGAAAATGAGACCAGGGTTTGAGTAGTTAAATTTCTTTTTCAAGCCAGGAATCATCCATTCCAGGACACAAAAAGTATACTAGATATTCTACTCACAAGATTCAGTGTGTATACATTTTATACAGAAGACTCTGATATATAGTAAAGGAAGGTTTTTAACAGTATAATATGCTTCCACTGGGAAAAATAGGAAAATAAACATAAAATATTTGCTTGACATTCACACAAAATTTCTCTGGAATAATGCACTGAGCACCACAGTTGCCTCAGAGGAACAAGGATGGGACAGAGGTTTACACGCCCTCTAACCCTGCTGCTTTTCTGTTATAGGTAGATTTCCATCAACAAAAAAGACATTCCTCCCCAATGAAGCATTAACAGTTCTTGCTGCCATGTGAACCTCAACAGACTCTGAAATTCTAAGAAATTATAAACTGCACATGACAAACAGCTTTAAGATGCTGAGATGCGCCTGGGGCCAGCATGTGTAGCCTGCGTTGCTGCCGTCCCATCTCTGCAGACTGCCGAAGACATAATGTTTCAGAATGGACATACCGTACAGCGACAGCTCAGAACAGTGACAACAAACAGACCAGAAGTGAGCACAGACCCGACATCTATCCCAGAAATCACCAGAGCCAAGCTTACTAGCCAACCATGGGGCTGTCTCCTCACTGGATTCACCCACCCATTTCTTCTGAAAAGATGGCTATTTCTTTCTTTGAAATCTAGAGTGGAGCAGAGCTTCTGAAAACAAAGAGGGGCTTTGGTCTATAGTAATGGCTGGCTGCCCTTTCTCTTAGCCAGTACTGACTGGCTATGTTTAGATAAAGACTTAAACAACAGGGAGACAGCAGACGGAAAGAAAACTGTGTAAATAACTGCTCAGGGACAGACAAGTAGCGCTGAGTCCACAAACCATCTGCAGGATCCCTTGTTCCTTCCACTCTGGCTCAGTTTCTCTCTGTATCGGTCTCTAAGTACCACCGCCCAGAGGGTCACTTCAGTCCCCATCAGTCAGTCCACTTACTCTGTCATGAAGGAAGATAAGAGCCAGCAATATGTCATAGATTCCAGCACAGACTTCTGCAGGAGACAGGGTTTCCAAAGCCACTTCCAGAGGCTGTACTCTCTCAGTGATGAGATGAATGCCATCTGCTTCCACAGTACAAGATAAAAATCTTAGCAAGCAAGGGTGACGAAGGGTCTTTAAGTGCTTTAAAATACAAACAGAGAGTTGATGAAGTTAATGACTCAAACCAGATTAGTTCCAGTTTCATACGCACTGAATAAAAGGCATGCTTTTTGTTGAAAGTCTCTTTAACTTCCCTATGCTCTCCCAGATTTCAAGGACAAAAAAAACAATCTATAACCTGTTCTAAGTTGAATAAATTTATTCAATTTACCAATGCTTAAATAATTCTACAGAGACTTCCTATTCCCTCATAAGCCCCTGAACTCTCACGCCCTCCAACTATCATTGCCATGCAATTGGAATGAAATGCCAGAAACGGCCAAGAATTCTGCAAAGCGCCCAGATTATGGAGCAGAGTCAAGCAGCTGTGAAAATGAAGCTCACCTCTCCTCCTGTAATGAATCACACACTAACAGCAGGCCTCAAGCACGGAGTAGGGTAGCAAGGGTACCAAACTGCACCAAAAATCTCCGTATCTCTCAGGCTAGACTCAGAAAGGAACCTAGGGAGGGCAGAGTACGAGACCACTGTCCCAAAGGGTGGAGAGCTGGCAAAGGAAAGGCCCCATTTTCTGCACAGCTATAAATCCTCAAACTCTGGAATCAGCAAGCAGGCACAGGGAAAGACCTAACCAGGAGGAAGGAATTTGAACTGCTATTCATGGGAACCTGAGGTCTGAACCTAAGGAAGGTTAAATTGGTGGTAGAATCAATAATCTCTGCCACACAACATTATAATATTCAAAAGGGAATTCAAAATATATTCAGCCTGAGAATGTGATCCATTTTTAATGGGAAATTATTAGAAATTAAAAACTCAAAGTAGGAATTCATTAACCATATGAATATGCCATAGTATAGAGTGAGGAAATCTGAAGCTATTAACCAATCCAAGGAATAAAAAATTTGCTTGTTTTAATGATCAGCACCAGAGAAACCTGTGTGACAATAACAAAAGGTCTAATACAGGTAATGAGGTTCCCCAAAAAGGGGAGAATAGGGGCATAAAAAAGCATAATTACTAAAAATATAAACTGGGCCTAAATCTCCAATACACAAATTTAAGAACTTCAGTTAGCAGAGAATGTAGTAAACGTTTTAGGTTTAAAGGACATATGGCTTCTGGGGACAAATATTAAAAGCCCCTTTAAAATCATGAAACATTCTTAGCTCATCCTTAGTTCTTCCTGAACATTTGCTGAGCCCGACACTAGGACATAGTCTTATTAAACATTTTTCATTTTATATTCTTAACTTTTTACCTACTTATCAAATATCTAACCTTTTAAAATAGTTCAACATTTTAAAAACTTTTGTTATCTGAAGTGATTGCCACATTTTTTAGTTACATATCTCACCAGCAAAAATACCTTATTTTTAACACCTACTTTTAACACATAAAATACTAGAAAACAGCATGTAGGCACAGTGGCACATGTTTTTAATCAGCACGCAGGAGGCTGAGGCAGATGGATCTTTGTGAGTCTGAGGTCGCCTGGTCTACATAGTGAATCTCAGGACAGCCAGGGTTACACACTGAACACCAAAAGAGAAGACTGAGTTTACAAACTTAGTTCCAGCTTCCCCTTAAACTACAAGGAATTCATGCAGAAGCCTCTGGCTTCATTTTTAGAAAGCCCTAATATAAAATATCCCCCTTCCCTCTCAGTTTCCTTAGCAGACAGACAATATACATGCATGATGACAAGTATAGTCCGCGTTGTTTGAATACAGGGTTAAAATTATAGTCTCTTCCCCGTTTGGTTTTGAAAAATGAACTGAGATTGGAACTAGCACTCAGAGGCAGATGGGAGGGAAGCAACTGGAAACTCGAGGCCCAAACAAGGAGTTAGCTGCTTGTTAACAGAGTGTTATAACAGCCATGACCCTGGCTCTGTTATAGCCTGATTAGCTCTGGATTATTGGTTCCTAGTTCATGCTTCATAAGATGAAAATTTCAGCTTGACTCTACTGGCTGAGTAGAGGGGCAGTGCATGGTGGTGCACCATAACCCAGCACTGTGGAGGGACAGAGGGTATAACCCAGCACTGTGGAGGGACAGAGAGTATAACCCAGCACTGTGGAGGGACAGAGGGTATAACCCAGCACTGTGGAGGGACAGAGGGTATAACCCAGCACTGTGGAGGGACAGAGGGTATAACCCAGCACTGTGGAGGGACAGAGGGTATAACCCAGCACTGTGGAGGGACAGAGGGTATAACCCAGCACTGTGGAGGGGACAGAGGGGCAGTGCATGGTGGTGCACCATAACCCAGCACTGTGGAGGACGGAGGGGCAGTGCAAGTTCAAGGCCAGTCTGTTCTACAAAATGATAGCCAAGTCAGACTCTGCCTAGATAAAAACAAAAAGAAAAACTAGGGAAACCACTTTAAAGAAACAAAAGGCAATAAAGAACATGTTATTTAACCAGTGATTACAAGCTTGAACATGCAAAACAGAGAACACAGCGAAGACTCCAAGGAGCAAAGCTCCTGCCAGCAGGTTGGTTAAGTGAGTATAGCTAATTGGAGAGCATTTCTTATTAGTTTATTTTAATCTATAATTTCTGTGCAACATTATGTATCCTCCTTCATACTTCAATTTTTCAAATTATTCCAAATAATTTGACTGAACATGAACTATTTCACTTTTGTCTGTTCAAGAAAAACTCTTCGTTCCACTTTTATGTCTTAGTGCTCTAATTAATTTCCTCTCTTCTTTAATTTTTTTTTATATTTATTTATTATGTACATGTGGGTGCAGGCCATGATGTAGTTGGGGGCCAGAGGACAACTTGCAGGAGTGGATTCTCTCCTTCAACCGTCTGGGTGCCGGGAACTGCACTCAGGTCAAAAGCCGTGGCATGAGCACCTTTTCCTGCTAAGCCCGGAGCAGCCCTTCTTTGATCTTTGTGTACTAACTTTTATTCTCCTACTGCTCAGGAAAACACCTCATTCAGTGCTGGTAGGAAGATACAATGTCACTAAGTGGTCACCTGATGCAGGTAAATTTCAGTTTTGCTTTCCCTACCATCCATGCCCAGAAGGTCTCATGCTCAGAGCAGCTGTAGGCACTCAGACAGGGGATTACAAGAAATTCAGGATCTGGGGTCTCACTGCTCCCAACAATTTTTACCCAGCATGTACCACTCCCAGGGTGTGGGCAGGCGCGCACACAATGCAAACTGTGTCCTGAGAAGACGGTTACACATGCCCTTTCCCACAGGAACATGTCAAAACTGTCAATTCTGTGTTTAATCTAAGACATAACATCAAACAACTAATGAGTGTGGGCAATGAAATACCAATATTGCTAACAATCTTTATAGCCATTAAAGAAATAAAGCATGTAAGAAGCTTATGGAATAATGTTCTCCATCTATGGACTCTTAAAAAGGAACTCATAGTGACACAGACCACGATTCCAACAAAAGAGCTATCAGTTCAAATGGAAAACTTCCCAGTCCTACTACAGAAACACTAAGAACTCATGAACACAGCTGTGTTTCTCTCTAGAAACTCCCTGATGATGAGTTAGAAAGTATGCGAAAGTTGGTTATCCAAGGAAATGTCAGCACACAGGACTGCTTTCTTTAAGAAAACAGGTTATTTTATTAGAGATATTCTTCCAAGGTGGCTCATTCTTTCTTTTTCGGTGCTAGTTTTCCTTTTCTTTTTTACCTTTTTTCTTTTTTGGAGGACAGATCCACGTGCTCAGTCACGTCACGGGAGTACTGCACGACACCAGCCTAGGCATCATTTCTTCTCTGTCACCGTCCCTGACACTCAATCACACAGCAAACCGACCGCAGTGACACTGTCGACTAAGGGGCTAAGATGGACACCTCCAGAGTCAATGACCCTGTAAGGCCTCTCACCAAGAACCAAAGGCAGACTAAACACTGTTTCTGTGACAGCCAATCTAACACACAAATTAAAAATGTCGGGGCAAGGGCTGGAGAGAGGCTCAGCAGGTAAGAACATTTACAAAAGAATACAAATAAAATACTTCTTAAAATGCTGTGACATTACAATGTTTCGGGGCAAGAGAGATAACATAAAATTCCTAAAATACTATATTTTCAACACACTAATGAGAACATCAATAAGCAGCATTTTTGTTAAACTAGATTAATTCCATCTCTTAGGTCAGCCATGTGAAGTCACCCGCCTATCATTCTCCTTAAAAGCCCTATGATAAAAACCATCACAATGAGTTGTGTGACGCTCTTTGGCTGTGGGGATGGTGTGTTAGGGACAGAACAACTGTTTTTATGGGACACTGATAATAAAATACCATGGCTTGTGACCACACCTCCCTCCATCTTTAGGAAGGTCACTGGAGAGGAGACGAGGTAATTAAAAAGCCCTATGAAGATAACCCCATTACAGTACCTTGGCGGCTTTGTTAACCTTGTCTTCATTTTCTCTCTTATATACAAACACGGAGGCACATTTCCCATCTTGCAGTGTGGCGGGATAAACAGCAAGTCCAGAGGGCAAGGTGAACGGCGGTTCTTTCAGTGTACAGCTCTTTAAAGCGCTGTTCTCTGATCCCATCCCTTCTGCAGGGGGGCAGTTCCTCCTCGGATCAAGCAGGTCTAAAACCCAGGAGAAAACATTACATATCTATCTGCAACATAAGCCAAGCTGGCTCTCCAGCTCACACTGAAATGTCCATTCAAACTTACGCCATTTCTGCAGTGTTGACAGCTTCATTTGATATCACAAATGGTCAACGAACAGCAAGCTATCAGGAATGCTTGTTAATTAACAACAACTCCAGAGAAAATGTGTGCCACCAAATAGTCACAGGTACTTCCTTCCCCAAACCCAATCACACACAAATTTTATAAAGGCTTGTAAAACTTTGCAGTTAAAAATAAACAGTCTTAGATGGTGGTGGTGGTGCATACCTTTAATCTCAACACTTGGGAGGCAGTCAGGTTGGTCTCTGAGTTCAAGGCCAGTCTGGTCTACAAAGTGAGTTCTAGGACAGCCAGAGTTCACAGAGAAACCCTGGCTTGAACCTCTCACCTCCCCAAAATAGTCTTTGTATAAATACAAACCTAATAGTCATGGCAAATCTCTCTTGACTTAGATTTTCCTTCCACCTGAAGAGCCACAGAATAATTTGTTATCTATGTAATGATGCTTAAAAAAGAAGCCTATCATAGAATTTAAAATACGTACAGATGTATACACTTCCACGCGAGGAACACAAAATGCACTAGGGCAAAAAGCTACAGAAAATTAGTTTTTCAAAATCTAAGACTGTCTATAGGTAAGAATTAACTTCGCTGTTTAGCAAACGCACTGAGCTCTTATGTCCCTAGCAATTTATCTTTCTTAGGCTCAGGGATAATTGAGGAAGAGAGGGCTTGTAAAAGCCAGAGGAACAGGAAGTTTGCTGTGGTATTGTATGTACTAGAAAGCCAAAGAGGTGATACCATCCAGTCTCATTAACATGCCTGTCTAACTAAGACCTGAACGACGAGGACCCCAACGGACAAGCTGACATAAAAGATGAAAGCTCCCCAAACCCTAGCCAAAGAACTACAGCAACTGGGGATGCTGGGAATCACAAGTGTTCTTCCAAAGGGAAGAGTTCCCAACTGCAAGTCCAATAGCAAGTGGTCAACCCTGACATCATCATCATATATATATATATACACACACAGGTAACATTGTACACACTGAGCAGGTTGTATTTATGCATTCAGGAACACACACACACACACACACACCAATTAAAGAAAAAGAGACCATGAATTTGAGAGAGCAATGGGGAGGGGGATGCACGGGAAGGTTGGCAGGAGGAAAGGGAAAGAGGGGAATGATAAAATTAAGGTCTAATTTCAAAGTATATATAAAAAGAAGTGACATTAAGAACAATATCAAAATATTCAACAGCCTCAGTTATAAGAAACACCCACTTTTGACTGGAACAACAGATAAAAACAGTTCATGCAGGATAATGGAGAAAAGCAACTCTGTTCATCTGGGGATGCATAGTGTTTGCTCAGTGAGGGCCTTCCTCCTGCGCCTGGCCAAAGTTAATGACTTGCTTCAGGTCAAAGAGCAGTCAACTCACAGACTGTCTTCCGTGTCCACAACCAGAACGAAGGCGCAGACTCACCAGAACTGGGCAAGGCTTTTCTCCATCACTAGTAGCACATCTGAAGCTGGGGGGACCAGGTGATGGAGACTGGGGCAGCAGGAGGTGGAACTGGAGCTATGGTGAAGGAAGGCAAGGGGGAGCAAAAACTTGGTTGCATCGAGGTAGTGAGTGGTAGTGGCATAATAAGCTCAGGCTGGGGGAAGGGCCAGACACACACCCGCAGCACCCCCATCTCAGACTTGTCTCAGGTCTGGAGGATGAGCAGCTAGTTTCTAATACAGTTTCTTCACTGACTAACTCTCTTAGAGTCTGTAGCTTTTCTGACTGGCCTATGCTCTTTGAGACCAACTGATATTTCCACTCTAACCCCTGTTTGAAACACCACAGGATGAGTTAGGGAAGGCTTACTTTGAAAAGTAGGTGCAGCTGGCCTGCATTCTTGGCTCATTCAAAAACAAAACTTTTCAATATAAGCAAACAATAAAGGAAAAACAGAAGGAGGAACTACAAGGTGAGTGTCTGCCTGGCAGGAAGTCATGTGCCTGAGTTTCATTGTTAGTCCTCAAGGTTCATGAGTTATGCTATCCAAGGCAAGGACAATGAACAGTTAATTTATTCATTCTCAATGGTAAAACAGGCCCTTGTTGGAATACCAGGCTTTAGAATATCTATTAACCTTTAATTCAGTATTCTAAGTACACACATGATAACTTTAGGTTTACAAAAGGATTAGAAAGATACTAAAGCTGCTCATTTTTCACAGCAGTGTATTGCCTACGACCCCCCCCCCCCAAAAAAAAAAACACTTTAAAAAAGGGATGACTGTTTCTACTGAAAACGGAATGCCTTGTACTGCTGCCCTGAAAGCTTGGCCACAGAGAGCTGTCTACTGACACCGACCGAAGAGCAGAGTTCTATGCCCAGTGCAGCAGGGAAAGGTACTGAGGACTGGATTTGACAACACACCTAAAGTGGCCATTGGGTCTTCCCACCACGGTAGGGGCAGGAATGCTATTGACATAAACAGTGCTTTTAAAACTGAGAACGTACTGGAATGCAAGGCACAAACAACACTCCGAGCTCCAAATATTCTTTCTTGGTTTCGGGAGTATGGAGGAAAATATGAAACAGTGCCATATAGATTTGAAACGGAAAGTCACCCGAAGGTAGAAAAGGCTATTCTAATATGGCATAGACAATTTACAGAATACACTTCTGCTTTCTACAGTGAAACGTTGAGTTGACAGTCTCCTCGGACGTGAATATTCACCATAGCTATCTTTATATAAAAAAAACTCATTTACCTATTTTCCTCCAACCTTCTTTCTTTGCTTCAGGTGAAGCTTCAGAAGGGACCACCTGTGGCTGGGAAGCACCCCTTGCCTAATTCACCGGACAACTTCTAGACTCAACCATAAAACCTGTGTCCTCTGAGAGAAATATGTCTGTTAGTTCTCCCAACAATCCATAGGCTTCAAAGTGCCAAAGCTTACACCATTACCCTGAGAATCCTGAGACTATGCCTTATCCGCTGGCACTTAGCTCTTGGGCGATAAACCTTCTAGCAGCCCTGTGCTTTGATGGGTTTCAGCTATGGACGTTCCCGGTCAAGAACTCAAACCACAGTGCTAGGTGATCATGTAGTCTCTGCTGTCTAAAAGTACCCTGCCTGACCTCAGCTCAGGATACACACGAGTCCCTCAAACCAGCGGTAATTATGATCCCCAATTTCTGCCAAAAATAAAAAAAAAAAGACTTTGGGAGAAAAGCGTTATCTTTATTCTTCGCATGAAGCCCCTGGGGGCCTGGGACCCTGCACCGCGCGACCTTCCCGCTAGACTCCAGGCCCGGCCGCTCCGTTCTCCACCGGCCTCGGCCGGACGGCGGGGGTCACCGGAGAAGCCAGGAAGAGGGCACCCCGAACAGCCGGAGCAGGCGGCGCTCAACCGGCCGCCCCAGCGCTCCCCGCGAGCGGCGACCCCGCTCCCGCCCTGCCCCGCCGCCCTGGCCGCTCAGCTCCCGGTTACCTGCGGGCGGCGGGAGGAGGCTGGCGGCTGGCTCCGACGCGCAGGCCTAGGCCCCTCCACCCACAGTCTCCCGAGCACCGGGCTCAGACCGCACCACCAGGGCCCGGAAACGGGTCAACAGACCGGCCTCCAGTTCCTCCGACGCCACCACCGAGGTGCGCGAACCCGGAACCGAGCTAGAGCGGCCGCGCAGGTGACGCTCGGGCCCGTGTCATCTTCAGGGCTGGGCGCCGGGGAAGCCTGCGCCGCGCGCCTGCTCCCAGCAGCCTACTCTGGCTGCAAAGAAACCCGTCTGCGTGTGATTTTAACCTTGATTGCACAGGTGTCCTAGTTTAATGTTTGGGGTTTTAGCCGGTCTGATTGGAGTTCATTTCCGCCCGGATCCAAAATGGCCAACTCTGGCTTCAGACAAGTACAATATTAAAGGGGCGGGGCAAAAGGAGAGGCGTTTGTGGCTGAGCCAGAACTTTTCCGGTAGTGACTTGCCGCATCCAGGCCATCATGATTGGCCACGCTACCTGGGAAGGTATTTTTTTTTTTTCAACTACTGGTGAAGTTGTCAGAAATCATGGTGATTCAGGCTTTAAGATTTAAGGTTTCAGATGGAAAGCCTGGGATCAATTCAGTAGAAAAATAAAATTAGAAGGAATTTCTTTGGTCCTCAAGACCAAAGAAGAGAGGAAGGGAGTGGAGGAGAGGAGAAGG
This sequence comes from Chionomys nivalis, assembly GCF_950005125.1. Lineage (NCBI taxonomy): Eukaryota > Metazoa > Chordata > Mammalia > Rodentia > Cricetidae > Chionomys > Chionomys nivalis. The sequence continues at coordinate 57,119,830 of NC_080090.1, forward strand.
GATAGGAGGGGAGCGGAAAGGAGGAAGAGGAGGAAAAGGCGACAGTACACACTATAGGGTTACTAGCTCCGACATCGCTGATGTCTCCATGCTTGTTCACCTTCAGCATAATATAGCCTAAGATCAAATGATCTCCCCATCTGTGCGTGGGCTGTCGCAGGTTCTGTCTAGTGAGACTTAGCAGAGCTGTGTAGATGCTAAAGGAAGGTCAGTGCAACACAGCCTCTGCCTTCCTTGTAAAGAATGTGGGCATGAATGAATTGCAGCTACTAAGTCATGTAAAGAAATTCAACTGAGTTGAAAGGCGGAAAGAACGGGATTCTCTTGGTCCATTTGTTCCCTTTTCCTGGAGGAGTAGAATTGAGTCACTTCCACCAGCACATGAAATCTGCCATCAACACAGTTACTTTCCTGACTCACCTTCTGTGCAGCTTCCTCAGCTCCGAGTTCTTGCTGGCATTCTCATCCACTCTTTGATCATTCATCCAAGTCTAATTGTAGATGGGATCTTGGATAGCCTATATCCCTTTTTCCCAAACACGATGGTCATCTCCTCCTCAAATTAACAATAAAATTTCCTCCTGAATGAATAAGAGAAGACTGGAAAAGACTCACACTCAATACTTTCTTTCCCCACTATTTATCTACTCACTTACTTGTCCCAAATGTCACTCAGGTCTCTAAATCACTTCTTAAATCTCTGGATTAAGATTCCAGATGTTTCGAGGCTACAGGTTACCTTGTACATGCCCCTCTACTAAGGACGACAATCACTTTGACTCTGTAAGAAGAGGGAGCAGTATTGGACTGGCACACAGAGATCCAGCTATCCTAACTGGACTTGGGTGACAGTTTTGTTAGTGTGTGGAGGACAGAGGACAACCTCAGGTGATATTCCTCTGTAGGACCATAAACAGGCTTTCTCATGGTCTCGCAACTCACTGATGAGCTAGGCTCTCTGGGGACACCCAGGAACCCACCTGCCTTTGCCTCCCCAGTGCTGGGATTACAGCCTCCTGCTAGTACTGCAATTTTAAACACAGGTTCTAGGGATCAGACTCAGGTACCAAGCATTTTCCTAGCGCCCCCTCCCTGCAACAAAATTACAGAGTATCTGCACATTAGCCTGGGGTGAAATTCTAAAACCATGTGTAAATTTTGGCCTCACAAGATTCTTATACACTAATGGAAGGCTGATGGCAGGCAACCTTTCAGCCTTTTTTTTTTTTTTTTTTTTTTTGGTTTTTCGAGACAGGGTTTCTCTGTGGTTTTGGAGCCTGTCCTGGAGCTAGCTCTTGTAGACCAGGCTGGTCTCGAACTCACAGAGATCCACCTGCCTCTGCCTCCCAAGTGCTGGGATTAAAGGCGTACGCCACCACTGCCTGGCCCTTTCAGCCTTTTTGACTTGTCTTGAAGTTGCTCATTTTGGCAATGCAAATTCAGTTTTTAACATTCTTACAAGTACTATTTAGTCTGCCCGAGATGTGAGAAGGGCATTTTTCATAGGATCTTGTCTCTGAAATATATTATTTCCTATTGAAATCCTTTCAATACCAGCCCCTGAAGTGTGAAATGCTTCTTAGCTTCCAAGTGCACACGAATTATTGCAGACACTTGTTCAAATAAAGAGAGAGATTAGGGGGAAATAGAGATGGGTTGAGTTGTCTAGGTCTCCTTGCAAGAGAGTATTTCATATGGTGATGTAATTTGTTCCTTAGGGATGGTTAGTGCTTCATTTGGAAACATGTTAAAATTGTGAATTATGGGGCCCATGCAGCTGGAGATGTAGCTTAGCAGTTAAGAGCACTTGCGGGTTTTACACAGGACCTAGGTTCATTTCTCAGCACCTGTAGGTAGCTCACCTGGAACTCGAGCCCCAGAGGATTTGATGCTCTCTTCTGGTCTGTGCTGTGATCTAGCACTTGGGTCCTGTGACCTCATTGCCTTTCAGTCTTTCACTCACTTAACCTGTCCATCACACTGGCCTCTTTGACATCCCTGCAACTCAAGTGGACATTTGTTTAGGACTTTTGTACTAGCTCCTCCTTCAGCCAGGGATCTCTCAGCCTTTGATAGCTACCTACCTACCTCTCTCGTGTCCTCCTCCTGTGCTCAGATTACTCTGCTTAGTGATGTGCACCTTGACTATGCCATCTAATATCACGGCCTTTATCCCTGACGATTCCATTGCCAAAGCTTCTTAACCTTTGCATGTTCCCATCAGCCTAGAGTTCTAACATCGATGTTTTATGAACTGTAAAATGACAGGTTTTCTTAATGTTGCTAGAATTTGGAAGCATTTTAACCATAAATAGCATCCCATAATTTAAAAGTTTTTCTTAGTGTCATCAACTGTACTGGTGGCCCTTGTGTGATGGCATCATAGACTGACAAAGCACAGGAATTCCTACCTATTATGTTTCTTGTTCATCTCTAGGGGCAGAGGTTAATTTGGGGTTTTTTTATTTAACAGAGACGCAAATAAGACCCAGGTACAACCAATAACTTTAATGGTTACTAGTACCCTGACCTGTAGGGCACTAACCTAGCAATGGTCAGCAAACACGTGAAAACAAAATCAATTACAAAGATTTTAGAGTTTTATTAGATTATGCCCTCATTTTTGGCAGTAAAGTTTATTTTCAACTATTTTCTTCAAAGAGTTTTAAAATTCTTTCACATCTTCCCCCAATTGCTGTCTTCTTCCTTGTATGGTACAAAGGCCATTATGTAAAGAGTTTACTATCCCAGTGAACTGGTACACTGTGTGTGTAGAGCACAAGACACCTGTATGAGAAAAGCAAAACATACAGTACAATGGCTGCTCTTGGATTCTGGCTAGAAAGAAAAGTAGAAGACACCTCTGTTTGCCTTCTTATCTTCTCCAAGCAAAAGACCACTTCAGGAATCCCATGGAAATGTGGTCAAATCACAGTACACAAAAAGGCATTTTAGCAATACGAAATCAGACAAAATGGTAAGGTTGAGGATATGCAGGGACTTTTAACAAAAACACATGTAAGTAAGCTCTATGTGGTTGGTGGCATGTACTTATAGTTCTGCTACTCACAGGATGAGGCAGGGGGATCACTCACTGCATATCGGGACCAGCCTGGATGGCATGGTAGGACCCTGTCTCAAAACCAATAAAACAAGAAATAAACATAAAAGAGAATGGGGAAGTTTAGGAAGAATGGTTCTTAAATGGATGCCTACAGAAACTATCAAAAGTCTGCCATCACAAGCTTGCCCAGAGGCCACTGAAATTCTATAGAAGAAATGCCCACAAGGACATCTGCCTGGCAACTGACCCTTCAACCTTGGGATACATTTCTTTTCTATCATTGTGGCCAAGGATTTTTATTCCTAAGAGTATGTAACGATTCTCATGTTTGTCTTTGAAAACGTTTCCTTGTTCTATCACATTCAATATGCCCACAGTTTATTCTAACATGCATATTTCTTTTGCAATGTTGTGCTATTTCCAAATAAATAATATTGTATTATCTTTTATTTAGGTAAAAATAATAGGAATTAGATGATAATTTGATTGTACCAATGGTGTTTTCCAGAAAGAGTCATTGAAAGGGTAAGGAGTAAATTTAGTTACAGAAGGGAGCTGGGTACATTGGAGGCTCCCTGCTCCCTCTGGTGGCAAGTATACAGTGTCACCTACTTCTCTGGGTAGATAGGACATTTGGACCCAGATTGGCTTGCAGTTTTCAGGCTGAAATACTTTGTGTGCTATCTTAATTCTGAGAACTTTTATGGCTGCCTAAAAAGTGGAGAGACTTATGGAAAAATACAGTACATACATCTAATAGAATTACTCCACTATAGGAAGAGATGAGGTCTTCCGAGGCCTGCCTGTGAGAGATGAGCTATGAGAACGATCAGGTATACATCCTTTTCTGTGTAACATAATTATGTTATGTGAACATTTCAGAATATGAAACATTTCAGGGTTTTTCCCCTCCTCTGAAAGTCTGGTGCTATTAAAGCATCAGATTCTGCCTAGTAGTGAATGACCTCATCATCAAAGTCTTATTCAGGCATGGGTAAGGCTGCTTCAGCAGGGTCTCTTCTAGTGTAGCTCTTCTTGGTCCAAACACCCGACGGATTCAAGAAATCATCTGTCCTGACTGTTCATCATTATTTAACATACACTGGCGACTCCTAGACCAGATAACCACAAAGGACACTCCTGTGTCCAAACACATCTAACTAGTTCTCTTTACTTTGATCTCCAGCTGCATTCCCTAATCTGAGTCCATTTTGATTCCCTGGAAAAGGCTGGTTTCCTGTTCCATTTCCAGATGCTAGCCAAGCTGGCCTATCGCAACTTCAAAACAAGGGGGAAAAAAACTCCAGCTCTTCGTGAATTTCACCAGTTTCCAAGCTGTATAAGAGCTGATCCTATAATAAACCCCCCACTCTGTATATCTGGTGGTTCTCTCTTGATACAATTCTGATACAAGATTGATTGAAAATAGCTGAGCCCATTACTACAGAACTTTTTAAATGGAACTTCTCACTGGAGTTTGGATCTGACAATTGTGGCGGTTCCTGTCTGGCAAGGAGGGGTGCGGCAGCAGCTGTGGGATTTTGATGGATGGAATTCCAGGAGGCACAGACAAATTTATAATCTTAGACAAGTCACTCATTCCTATCTGCTGGGGCTCTCTAATTTGGAAAGTCTCAGAGGTGTGGTGCCTGTAATCACAGCAACAAAACTCTCCATGTCCATGTGAGCAGATTAAATGTAGAATAGTGCAGAGGACGGCGAGGTGCGGATGCAATTAAAACATTCTGAGGAAAGAGCCAAGCCGTTAGACTCCCAGTGACACAGCAGAACAAACACTGCTTCTTCAGGGTTCCAAGAGATGGCTTTGTGCACTCAGATCAGAGGGAAGCCCCATGCTAAAGGGAAACATCTGTGATGTGACTCACAGTGGGGACACAAAGACTACTTGTGGGTCAAGGGTAGCAATGATACCTTTACCTGAAAATGAGGTTATGAGCTTATGCCTTCTACCCCATAATCATTTAGAGAAGGAACAAGATAACACAATGTGCTTAGCTCTGGGTTTTGCTGACTTGAGTACAGGAAGCCAAGTGAATGGGGTCGGGGGAGGCAAATTTACTGACTATACTATGGTCAAGCAGATGCAAACAAAGCGGTGAGAAAATTAACACTCAACTCATTTGGGAAGAGAATCATCAAAGCACTGGCACCCATGAAGATGCCAGGCTGATGAATACTAAGATGAGTGCTATATTTGAACCACAGGACTATAGGAAGGAAAGCCAGGACGGTGGGAGTCAAACCCACCACAGGATACTTTTGTTCAAGTGTTAACTAAGCTTGTGCAACACCTTCAGTGGTGAGTACAAAGAATTTATAACTGATATGTCTGTTCAGTTTTACCATGTCAGAAAATGTTGTTTTTTTTTTAATCTTCATATTTCAAAAAAAATTTTCTGGGCCTATTTTTCAGGGATCTCCTGAGAAACCCAACCAATAGTATATACATAGCTCTTTAAGGGAACTTACTATGGGAATCAGCTTATGAGATGAAGTAGGTCATTAAGTCCCATAATATTCTATTTGAAAGATGCATAACCAGGAAAGCTGGTGATGCAATTCTGTTGGGGAATATTATTTTCTGATGGAGGAAAGTCATTTGTCTATGTGTTACTTTCATTGGCTAATAAAGAAACTGCCTTGACTTTTGATAGGACAGCAGCTTAGATAGGCGGAGTAGACAGAACAAAATGCTGGGAGAAAGAAGGCAGTGAAGCAGTCGCCATGATTCTCCAACCCCAGACGGATGTAGGCTAGAATCCTTCCTGGTAAACAACCACCTCGTGGTGCTACACAGATTATTAGAAATGGGTTAATCAAGATGTGAGAGTTAACCAAGAAGAGGCTACAGATAACGGGTCAGGCAGTATTTAAAAGAATACAATTTGTGTGTTGTTATTTCGGGTGTAAAGCTAGCCGTGCAGGAGCTGGGTGGGAACGCAGCCCACTGCTCCTTCTACAATTTTCACATGTGTTATTTTTGTTTATGCTGCATTTGATTAACTGTGAAGCTGTGATTCTTTGCTTTCCTAAAACTCTTGATGGTCTAATAAAGAACTGAACAGCCAATAGCGAGGGAGGAGCAAGGATGGGTGGGGTTGGGAGGCAGAGAGGATAAATAGAGGGAGAAAGGAAGAAGAGGGGGAGAACAAGAGAATGAGGAGAGGAGGACACTAGCGGCCAGTCACCCAGCCAGCCACGGAGTAAGAGTGAAAGAAAGATATACAGAAGTAAAAAAGGAAGAAGCCTGGAGGCAAAAGGTACTCAGGATAATTTAAGAAAAGCTGGCAAGAAACAAGCCAAGCCAAGGCTGGGTATTCATAGAATAAGCCTCCGTGTGTGATTTATCTGGGAGCTGGGTGGTAGGCCCCTCAAAAAGCTGAAAGAGCAAAAATATATCATGACACAATTCAGTCTGAGTGTAAACTTCTAAGAAGCAGTGGAGGAGTCAGTGGTGTAGTCCTTGTTTGAGGGAAGGAAGCTGCAGTGTTCAGTGGCTCAGCAATCAGGAGCAGCAGGGCCTTTGCTACAGAAGAGAGAGTACAGAATCTTTCCCTTGTTCCCATGAGCTATCAGCACTGCTGCAGATGGTGCCCACATTGGTGAGGGTGGTCCTTCCCATTCAGTCTGCTTAGTCAAAGGCTAATCTCTGCCAGGAGCACACCCACAGTCACCCAGGAAAATATTTTATCAGATGCATTTTTTAGCCCAGTCCAACAGATAACATGGAAAAACCATGATGCCAGGTATAGAATTCTAGGGGACCAGTTTATTCCTTTTCACATTATTTCTGATAAGAAATGTATTATCACCTTTATTTTCTCCTATGTGTATGATGTCTTTTAAAACATTTTTTAGTTCTTTGAGATTTTCATACAGTGTGTTTTGTGTTCATCACCCTTCCTCCAACCAGACACATCCTCCTTCCCCATCCATCCAGCTTTGCCCTTTTACGTCTCTCAGAAACCTATCAAATATTGTGCTATTCCACTACTGTCTTAAGAGTCCTTGGGTTTGAATGGGTGGATAAGTAAAGTTATCTCCACAGTACACATATACATGATGTTAGAGATTGAACTTTGTCTCCCAAATGTATGTTGAAGTCTTAAATCCTAAAAGGTGACCTTATTCAGAAAGAGTTTTTACAAAGGCAACCGAGGTAATGAGGTCATCAGAGTGGGTCTACTCCAGTGATTACTGTCCTGTTGACAGCAGCAACTGAACCTAGAGCACAGGATGCAGCCCTGGTATAGAGTGCTGCATCTATAAAACCAGGGAGCCAATGACTCTTAGCAGCACCAGATGCTAGAAAATTTAAAAACTTCAGAGGAAACATGGCACTGCCAGCATTGTGGTTCTGCACAGTTAGTTTCCACAGCTGTGCACGATTTGTTCCTAAAGCCTCATCCCACCCAGGTTTTTAGCGTACATTTACAGCAGTCCTTGAAAACCAACATGCTTCATACATGTGGCTGATTTGGAGCTTGTACAATCCCCACTTACTCTATCCTATGCTCGGAACAAACTTGGTTCAAGAATCCATCAAAGCCAGGCTTATGGGCCCACACCTGTCTCACAGCACTCAAGAAGGCGGGAGGGTCTCTGTGTGAGAAAAGCCTGGATTACAGAGTGAGCTCGTTTTAACAGAATAGTAAAGATGAAGATGATGATGATGATAGAACTCCATCTAGTGGCATAGGATTTCGTATCTAGGGCCCTTCTTGGTCCCTGGCACTGTGTCTGGGTCAACTGGTATTATGTTAAAGGGACCACTGGAAAATGATGGCTGCTGCCATGGCGAGTTTTTAACACAAAAAGACCAGTTCCCAAAGCCAGGGAATTAGCAAATTGGCCAAACAGAAACCATTCAATTGTGAGATTGGTCATTGCTATAAGCCACTGTTTAAAAATTGTTATATAAAATATGATAATTGAAAGTTGACAAACCAGACTAGTAACGTTCTTGCCTTTTTTTATACTAAAATATTTAAATCTTTTTTTTCTTGAAAAAACAACCCTAGGATAATTTCGGTCTCTGTGCGTTACTGTTTGTTTGGCAGTTATTTTCTCTCAGTCCGCTGATGCATTCTATTGGCTATTTAATTGCTGAGATATGTTATCTGTCTAATTCTTCAAGTGTGCTTTTCAGGTCATTGCTTTTTGATACATTGGAGTCTCATGCTTCTGTATCCTAGTATTGTGTGTTGTGTGCTTCCTGTATCAAACATTTCCTTCCTGTGTAGATATGCTCCTGTTGTTAGCTTGGAAAATTCGCTATGCTCCGTCCTTCCCCCACTCTTCCAGCTTTGAAAGCCAGGTTTAGTTCCCATTCATATCAGTTCCACCACACTACAATGAGATCATTCATATTTCCAGTTTCTTTAAAATTAGAGTGACTAACCAAAACCTGGACTAAATTAAGGGACTTCAACAGATTGCTCATGCCGACTAGAAAGACATATAGTTTGCATCTCAACCTGTCTTCAGCAAAGCTCTTTTGCTTGTGGTAGCTGTATCATCCTGAACTAGAAGAGTTTGGCTCTCTGTGGTAGAGACACGCAGTGAAGCACTGGGAAAGGCTTTGTAAATATCTGATATGCAGGATATCTGATACGTGACCCCCGTGAAAGGGTTGCTTGACCCCCAAAGCAATCGCGATTCACAATGGAGACCCACTGGTGTAGTCCTTTGTTCTGTCTACTGAGCCTTGCTCCAGTCTCGTTTTCAGCAGGGCAAATGGGTGAGGGGGAGTCCCGAGTCCATTCTTTACATCACATCAATGTGGCTCGCTTGAGCTGGAGCAGCAAGGCTTACTCTTCTGCACTGGCCAGAGCATGGACAACCACTAATAGCCAGGACCTCTCAGTACTTTGTGCCTATGCCCACAGGAAGCATTCAAGTCCTAGGCAAGGTCACCCCACCAGCGAAAACAATACATAGCCTAAGTACTTATAATTTCAATTCTTGATCTCTCTGATATGTTTGGTTAGTGGTTAAAAATATAGTGTCAAATAGGCAGTTTTCAAAAGATGAAATACAAATAGTAAACATTAAAAAAATGCAAAAATACACCAAACATCAGATAAATGAAATTAAAACTCTACTGATGTTGATGAGAGGACGGAAAGGGTGGAGTACTCTGGAGCACTGCGACATGCCTGTTGTCCTCAGGAACATATAGGAGCTGTGACTATCTGTACAAGACCCACACCACACTGAGACTGAACAGTTCAGTCATGGAAAGGAGTGTCTCAGGAGGCTCCACCTCTCCTGACAATCCGCAGGCAGTCAATGACTGCTGGTGGAGGAAGAGACATTTCCCTTGTGTTGTAGACCCTGGTAAGTTGGCTATGCTCCTGTAAAACCCCTCACCCATGTTCCTGTAAGCAAACCTAATCAAACGTGAGTCACACACAAGCACATACAAGACTGTCAGAGTAGAGGGGACAGTTGGGAGGAAGAAGGTCAGCAGGAGTGGGAAGGAGATGAGAGGGTAATACGAAGTGAATCTCTTCATAATATATTATCTATGTCAGAGGTTCTCAATCTGTGCATGACAACCCCTTTCAGGGTCATGTATCAGATATCTTGCATATCAGAATTTTATATTATAATTTATAACAGTAGCAAAATTACAGCTAAGAAGTAGCAATGAAATAGTTCTCATTCCTCAGTGATCACACTGAGGAACCATATTAAAGCATCATTCAGAAGGTGAGAGCCACCGCTCTGCATGCTAGGAAATATCATGATGGAATCTATTACTACATGTAATTAATATATGGACAAAAGGGAACCCTTACACACTGCTGACAGGAATGTAAAACTAGTGAAGTCACTAAAGAGGTTTCTTAATAAACTAAAATAGACCTAGCATTTGTCCCAGCTATAGAGATCCTGGGTGTTTTCTTGAAGGACCCAAATTCAATGTATCAGAGGTTTTTGTGTATACATGCTTACAGCACCCCTACTCACAACAGCTGAATTATGGAATCAACCTAGGTGTCCAACTTCAGAGGAATGGATAAACAGTGTGGTATGGATGCACAGTGGATTTTTTTCAGACTGAAATAAGAAAAAGGTTATGTTATTTGCAGGGAAATGGGTATGGCTGAAGATAATCATATTAAGCGAATTAAGCCAGTCTCAGAAAAACTGATTTTTTTTATCTCACTTGTGGTTCCCAGATTTTTGTTTGGATACATAAAACTATGCAATACATCATGAAAGGAAAAGTGAAATGGTCTGGGAAACAAAGGGGATTGACAGGAGGAAAGGGGGGGCGTAAAAAAGATTAGGAGTAGGTGTGAGAAAAATACACTTCATGTACAATATATACTTGTCTAAACATTGAGGCGAATAATTCAGAAAGCCTAGCATGATTTCCTTATCTGTCAAATCTGGTTCTCATCAACACAGTTTAACTCTAAACATTTAGTTTTACATGCCTGACCTTTGTCATATTTCTTGCACATGTTTTGGTTCTAAATTTGTTTCTTAAACTATTTGAAAGAGGTTTGTTTTATCGTCTGTATATGGTGGAGGCAAGGGGCTTCAAAGTGCTCTCACTTGTTAATGTAATTTTTCCACGGGAGCCTGTGCTTAGGTATCTTACCCTGAGGGAATGAACGCTGAAACTCGGGTTCACAGCACCTTCCTCTAGAAGGGTCTGTGTTTGCTCCTGCCAGGTGCTCCAGAGCTATAGACAGTGTCTCTCTGAACTCTTAAATTCAAAGAGATCTATATGGAAGGTAAAAGAATATTCAGTGTGGTGTCTGACTGCTCAAGGCATCTCTACTTTTATAGTAAAAGGCCTCTAAAGTCATAAAACTCTTATCCCTTCAATTACTTAAGTTGTCAAAACTATGTAGTCGTCCATGAGTTAATCTCCCATGCATATATTTTCAGGAAAAATAATTTTAATTTGCATTTTGTTTTGTAGTTAATATTTATACCTGCCAAGCTCAAAGTCCATCAAATCCCTTTGTGGGGTCTTCCTCCTGAACATTATATAAAAAATGACACTATTAGGAATGGAATGGGGAGTCTACCTCTGGCACTCTTTTTTTTTTTTTTTTTTTTTTTTCTGAGGCAGGATTTCTCTGTGTAGCTTGGTTGTCTGGAACTCACTCTGTTGACCAGGCTGGCCTCAAACTCAGAGATCTACTTGCCTCTGCTGAACACTGGGATTAATGTCGTAGCTTAGATTCTTAAGCACTTAGCATTTTAAGAAGCGCTTCTGGTCAGAAAATAATTACAGATATGCAACAAAGACAAATCCAGATAAAAAAACCCCTATAAATGGGTCACAGTGTTGAATAAATTTACGTAGGCTTGAAAGAGAAAAGAAAAAGAATATAGAATGTCATAAAATAAAATTAATGCTTTAAAAAAAGGGGTAAAGTCTTTAAAGAGACACACTACAAATAGTCATAGATTAAAAGGAGTAAAGAAAAATAAGCCATTTAAAGATGGCCTATACACTGAGGGTCTGGATTATGTATATTATTGTGGTATCTTTGAATTTTTTGACTGTGAAGGAGCTAAGTATAGAGAGACATTTCATTGTATGGGCTGCTAAGCTAAACCAGCATGTATATTATAAAGGTATTTTGAGTACAGAATTTTTGTCTAAGGATATGTTGCTTTGGAAAAGAGGTTTTCTTTTGTTTCCACAGAAGATGAGAACCTGTGGACTGCTTCCAGACCAACATGGTACGATGGACCAAGACCCCCTGAAAGGTCACCGTGAACACCCCAAAATTACCACAAAAGAAAATACTTTGCCGAATAGACAGCAGGAAGAAGTTTGGACAAAACTATGCCCATATTCCCAAATACTGTTTATAAATGTTCTTTTACATTTAAAGGTGGATATAATACAGATATGAATAATTTGCATTGGTATATATCTTGGTTTATTGATACAAATTTAAGGTCAATCTTGTTATATGTATATTTATGCTTGATTAAGGAGTTGCGATTGTATAGTTCTTTTAAAAATGTAATGTATAATTAAGAAATATAGATTGATAATCATCTATAATAGTCAAGCTTGTAGTAATGTTAGATATTCTAGATATATAGAGATATATTTCAGTTAGATAGGTATTCTTCAAATCTTTCAGAGACCTTCAGAATATGGCATTTAAAATGTTTTAAAAATTTAAGACTTTTCATGACAATGAGACAAATCTGCTCAGCAGCACCAATCTACTTCAAGAGGATGATGTGCATTGATGAGGCTCCTTATGGAGTTGGTTAGCCATTTGGGTAAGAAACTGCTCTTGCCTGGCATGCTTCATTGGACATGCAGGACCCACAGAGAAATGACTGCTGAACTTGCGTAACAGTGAGATGATCCTTTGGGGTTCCTGCTTCATAAAAGAGTCTGCTAGGCATTTTGCAGGACACAGAAAAATGTGATGGACAAACTGCCAGTATAGGTGGAACTGTCTTTGAAATTTCCTGCATTGTGGAAAAGTCTGCTGGCCTGTAGGCTGAAGATGGATGCCCCAAAGGTACAGAAGAACTTTGGGTAACTATCCAGGCAATGAGATGTCTCTGTCATTTCTGGAGTTTTGAAAGTTTCTTACAATGCACATCCTGTTTACTTAGGTAATATTATATCCTTCTGGAGTCTTTGATGGAGTTGAAGAATTGTTAGTTATAGTTTTCCTTAGTTATGATAAAAGATAAATAGAAATATTGCAACTGTAATTCTTGCTTGATGCCTGTTTTGTTATATGTAATTTTACTATGTTAAAGCCTTCCTTTTTGTTTCAACAAAAAAGGGGAAATGTTGTGGGAGGTCCTTCTGTCTATGTGTTGCTTGTACTGGTTAATGAATACAGAAACTGCCTTGGCCTGATAGGGCAGAACTTAGGTAGGCAGGGAAAACTGGACTGAATGCTGGGAGGAAGAAGGTGGAGTAAGGGGATGCCATGGATCTGCCACTGGAGATAGACATGCTGCAACTTTGCTGGTAGGCCATGACCTCATGGTGATATACAGAATAATGGAAATGAATTAAATTAATATGTAAGAGTTAGCTAATAAGAAGCTAGAGTTAATGGGCCAAGCAGTGATTTAATTAATACAGTTTCTGTGTGATTATTTTGGTTCTGGGTGTCTGGGACAAAGAAGCAGCCTCCTCCTACAAATGGAGTACTACACAGCAGAAAAAAATAATGACATCTTGAAATTTGCAGGCAAATGGATAGAGCTAGAAAACATCATATTGAGTGAGGTAACCCAGACCCAGAAAGACAATTATCATATGTACTAACTCATAAGTGGTTTTTAGACATAAAGCAAAGAAAACTAGCCTACAAATCACAATCCCAGACAACCTAGACAACAATGAGAGGACTCTGAGAGACATACATGGATCTAATCTACAGGGGAAGTAGAAAAAGACAAGATCACCTGAGTAAATTGGGAGCTTGGGGACCGTGGGAGAGGGTTGAAGGGGAGGAGGAAAGGCAGGGAAGGGAACAGAGAAAAATGTAGAGCTCAATACAAATCAATTAAAAATATATAAAACCCTGTAAAAAAAAAAAAGAATATCCACCTGCCTGCCACTTGGGATACAGGTTGGGGTAATGCACTTGCCTATTATATGCAAGGGACTCAGGTTAAATTCTTAGTACGGCAGAAGAAAAAATGAGGAGAAACAATGAGATAAAGAAAAGCTATCTCCTTCACAAAACACTAAACAAAATTATTCAAGTGTTTTTGAGTTCTGAATCTGTCTATCCCCCACCAAAACCAAGTAAGACTACAGTTCTCAGTCTGCTCTCTTAGTCATTTAATAGCTAAAGACTGAGGGCAGCTTATTCTTTGAAGCATTTTATGTTTTCCTTTCCAAGTCATTTTAAAATTTAATTCAATTATTTTATTTGAGGAAACAACCTAGTACATACATGCTAAGTAGATCCTGACCCACTTGGGTATAGCCCCATATCATCTAAGATTCTTGTGGAAACTATAATTTTTATCCCATAAGAAATTTTCTAGTGTATGTCATTAAGTAAGTGTGACCTTCATTTACAATTCTAATCCAGCGAGGCCAGGATATAACCTACAGGATGAATGTTATTCCTACAAGGGTCAAGTGCTGACCCTTTTCTGTTCTCTGATAGATACAATATTTCAGATATTCTTCATTATTGATCTTACTGGAAAACTTTCATAAACAAGGGAGTGAAACTAGTCAATGCCTGAGTGGAAAAATTATAATTTTATAAATCTGTGAAGTCCTAAAACAATACAAAATATATATAAGAAATTTGTGCACAGCATTAGAAATGTTATACCTTATCTGGAATGTCTTTGTAAGTGTGTAAATGTCACTTTATTTTTGTGTATTTATACTGTGTATGTGATACACAACAGGAAAGCATTTGTACAAGGACTGCTATGTTAAAGCAGAGACCGGTATCATCAAGATCTCATCTCAATTTTAAAAGAGTCTATATTTCACTTATTTTATATCTGGGTTTGTGTAGTGGTACATATATTATACACGCTGTATAGGGAAGGTCAGAGGACAAACATGAAAGAACTGGCCCTCTCCTTCAACCACGTGGGTCCTGGGACTTGCACTCAGGTTTTCATGCTTGGTGGCAAGATGCTTTACTCACCCGGCCAATCACTGGCTCTCACCTTAGATTGTTTGTTTTTTAACTGTAAAAATGAGAGTTGCACAGTACTGATTCAAACTTTTCTGATTTTAATATTTTGTGGGAAAAAGGGAAACAAAGACAAAAACTGTGCTGTGAGTTCACAAGCAAACATCATCCAAGATTATATGCTACCTCATAAGTACCAGGTAAGAACATACCAGTTGGCTATATTTACATTTTTAAGTGTTTGGTTTCTCCAGCACATGGACTGAATTGTTCCAAAGGACCTTCCCCACTCTAGTACTGTGTGCTACATGTTTAAATGAAGTTAAATAGTATAGTTAGATTAGTGGGATTTTCAATTTAAAGGCAGAAATCTTACCTTTGATACATGTTCTTTGGAAGCCTTTTGTTTCCTTAGTAGGAGGTGATCAAGAAACAACCTATACTAATAATTAGTTCACTTCCTTGGTTTTTCAAGTAAAAATTTCAACATTTTAAAATCAATGAACCATTTTCAAAACTCATTATTAATCCATTCCCATTACTCACTTCCATCTTAAGTTAACAAAGAGAGAAAGAACCCTTTCCTTAATTTTCTTAGGTAAGGTAAAAATAATTAGCTTCTCCACACTTTATATTGTACATTTCAGGAAAAAAAAAAAAACCCAAAGCTTAGAATCGTAGTGCTGCTCCTGCTATATTTACAGAGGTTGCCCCAGTATTCTGCTATAGTCAAAAGTCCAAATCACTCAGGAGTATAATAGATCATTTAAGGTACAACACCATTCACAACATATGTTCATTGTTAGTTAATAACCTTATGAGATAAGCTTCCAGACACAGCATGAAATAAAAGACTGAGTGAGGGTCATTTAAAAAAATTTAAAGGTAGCAGAGCTCATACAAACACTAAGGAATTTATAAGTAGAAAGAGAAACCAAAAAAGGGTACTGTATTCCATGTATATGAGTAGTTCCTATGAAACACAGTAAATATGAACATATGACTTTGGCTTATTCCTTTGCATGAATGCCACTTTTTAATAGAAATTAGTCACTTAATGTACATAATGTAGTATCTGCTTTTCCAGGCTAGTAGTTTCGCAAGTCTCATGGGAAATATTATTCTCCTCAAGATGTGTCTGGATGAGTGAACCCTGGAGCATCAACTGTATTTAAGAGAAGGCGTGAGGGTCAGAGTTAACCTGTAGCTAACAACGTGGAGAAAGAAGAAACACAGCCCCACAGGAGTATAAACATGCATTATTAAGTCAAGATTCAAGGTTAACCAACACCACACAGATTTCTCCTCAGCTGAGTGTACACATGGAAAGGGGTGACTTTATCGAGACCCAAAGCTGTAGTAGTAAGGTTCATCAGGGCGAAATCCATATGCAGTGGCAGGACGTCCAAGAATTCCCACAGGTTGGCCAAAGCCATCCATTCCGAGGCTGAAAAGAGAAAGACAGGTGATAAGCTTTTCTGTTTTGAACCACACAGCCACAGTGCAGGTCATCGTCAGGATCTTTGAATGTCACACTTCCAGGATTCCCCAGCAGTGACAGTGATTTTCAGAAATATTATTAATCTTTCTATTCTCATTAAAATATAAATTCTAAAATATCTACCTCTGATGATCTATATTCAGATACCAGAAACCTGTCAGGCAGGTCTATTCCAAATAAAGTGAAAGACTGAACAGTTTAAACTCACAAATTATTTATATATATGGCTCTTATAAAAGAATATGAAAAAAATCACATTCTGGCGGTGCTCAGCACTACTCTGCTGGGAAATGATAACAGTGGTAACTCTCTGTTTTGTGGAGATGGAGACTAACCCCTCTGAATAGGATATGCAATCTGAGCATTAGCAGTGAGCTCCCAACACATACATCTAAGTCATTTGAGCCGGGAAGGACAAGAGTGAGAGCTCTGCACAGCCTGCCAATCAGCTGGAGCTGACCTGTAAACTCTTAATGCTAAATTGTGCGTCTTTTTCTCTTTAGTAAAAGCAAGGCTACTACTGTAAGCTCTAGTTTATTCTGCGCAAA